>NW_028258321.1:624285-936428 GCF_053883595.1 Heterocephalus glaber
GAGGATACATTTTCTCATGCATGATTGGCAGATTTACTGTAAGAATTGTATGTCTAGGTCTACTGCCAGGCTCGTAGTATCAGGAGCCTTCTGATGCATGGAGCCTTCTGATGCAGGAGCCTTATGCATGTTATTCATTTTATGTCTACTCATGCAGTCTCATGCAGTCCTCTATCAATGGACTAAAAGTATAAATCATGTCATAATCGACATGACTGGCAAAGGGGTTGGTTTGTAAAATTTGTAATATTTACCTTTGTTATTGACAGAGGTAAATGGGAAGCAGAGATGTATAAATTATACATAATGCTGTAACAAACCAGCTTAATCTACCTCTCATTACCTATTTAAGTGAATACCGTAAGGGATTAAAAAGCTTTAGATCTCAATAACTGACATCTATAACTGATCTCAGAATCTCTGACACCTTCTCTTTAAAGCATAATTGGGGTCAATGTGCTTGGGCAGGTGGGAGTCCTAATCTTGATGGAAGAAAAATATTCAGCTACACTTTCACCAAGTTTCTAGGGGAAACATTTTTACATGTGAGCTGAATAGTTTAGAATTAGACAATTCGTTTGTATTTATTCAAAATCAACTTTGCTTTTATCCTTCACATCCACTGGCTTCTTTCTCCTCCTCAGTTTCAGTTTTAGTTTTGTATCTGGATAAGAATCTCCTTAGACTTTGACTTTTTAACATGACTTTCCTACCCTGGGGGAATTTTCACTCATTGAGGTAGAAAAGAAGTTAATAGAACACAGTGAGAGAATCTTAAACAAATGACCCTGAAAATCTATAGAAATCGTTCAGAGAGCTACGTGAATGGCTTCCTATGCTTCTTCAAGAGTCCTGGCTTAAGCATGAGGCACAGATACGAGAAGGTTCTTTGATTCCTCTCCCCACCTGGAGAACTCACTTGGTCCGTTATATACTGGAGCACAGGCCTTGGTCTGAAGAATGGGCCTAGGGCCAGGATCTTCTGATGCAGCCAGGATGCTTTCTTGTATTTCCTTTCACCCGGAAGCCAAGGCTGACAGCCTCTTCTTCTATTTGCATTAGGGTGGAAAGAGGATTGTGGAATCACTCCACCTCATGAAGGGTTATATACCTGTTCCGTAGCGTTACAGTCCGCCTCCAAACTTAGAGATTTAAAACATCACCTACCTTGCTTAGGACGAGGAGGCGTCCTGAGGAGCCCTACTCGGTTCCACGTGGCAGAAGCTTCTGAGACTGCTCCCTGGGGGCCTGGCCAGGTGGCACCGTGCGTGCGAGCCGCGAGCTCCGCTTTAGGGCAATGCAGCCTAACTCCGGAGTTCCTCTCCTCAGCGGCAGCGCGGCTAACCTCCAAAGCAAGCGTGGAGGGACGCATACTGCCTCCTGTCGTGTGACTGCGGAGTCACACAATGTCAGTAGCCATGGCCTCAGCCAGACCAGATGGAGAAGGGACAGCAGACCCCACCTTTCCATGGAACGCAAGAAAGTTGGACGACGGAGCACTCGGGCTGAAACCGGGGTAGCCACTTTCAGAAAATACGATCTGCCGTGATTTTCCTCACATACCACCTCCAAGTTTTTATTTTTGATGAGCAACAATTATTCTCTGTCCAAGCTGTCACCATCAGAGGCAGAGATTCAATTTTGGGGGAGGTTATAAGGCAGGCCTTAAAATAGTAAGTTATACACACTAGACATTACGATGTTACTTTTTTGGGGATTGCTATTTGTATTTTTGGCATGCTTCTTTCGTTGACTCAATAGAGATGTATTAGAATCCTGGGTTTCCAAGGAATTAGTGGGCATTTTTAAGAGTTCGCGAAGCCCCACGCACAAACAGGGCCTCCACTGGTCCTCCTGGGCGACCGCTGGAGGAAACAGGCCGCCTCGTCCTCGCTCTGCAGCCCCGGGAGCCTGAGCCCAGGCCCGGCCAGAGCCGGAAGGACCTGGCGGAAGGCAGGGTCGGCGCGCACGCGTGGGCTCCGCGAGGTCCCGAGGCCCGGCCCCGTCCAGCTCTGCACACTGCCGCCGCCGCCCTGGCGCAGAGCGCGTGACCCCACTCGCGAGCGCGACCCCGCACGGCGGCGCGTGCGCACTGGGCACCGCGGGCTGTCTCCACCGGGGTCGGGGCCGCTCTGGGCGCCCTCGAGGGGCGGGGTGGGGGCGGGGTGGGGGTGGGGGTGGGGGTGGGGGTGCCTCCCGGGGTCTGGGCCTGTCCCGGAGGACCCGAACCTGCAGGATGGGCTGTGGGCTAGGGGCAGAGGGGTGGCAGGCGGAAAGGCCTGGCGCAAAGCAAGCCCGGGCTGGGGACACCTGTGGGAATGCTGTGCCTTGGCCCAGCAAACCTCTGGAGGAGCATTTTAAAGTTTGACTTTGTTTTATTTGATTGGTGGTGTTGGGCATCAAACCCAGAGGTCCTCTGCCACTGAGGTACATCCCAGCCGCGTTTGTATTTTATTGGATTTTATTTTATGTTATGTTATTTTGAAACAGGGTCTTGCTAAGTTGCCAAGCGAAACCTGAAGTTGCACTCTTTGCACCTCAGCCTCCCAAAGTGCTGGAATTACCGGCCTGCAGGGCGGCTCTGAGCTAGGGAGAGACGAATTTAATGGCAGTCCACTTCCCAGCCAATCTGCGGACCAGGCAGGCTGATGCCTTTCCCTGTTTTAACTTATAATTGCCAGAAACCTGCTCAGAAACACGCTATTTTACCTACTTGGTTCTACTTATCTCTGGCTTTTTATTAGAAGTTATATGCATTTCAAAATACTTCTCTGCCCATTTTTACATGTCTTTGGTGTATAGGCAGATGTTACATTAAGGCAAATCATGATGATAGCAATTAAGGTGAGCTCACGGTTTACCCTACAATCCAGTCTTCGGGTCAGAGGTTCTGATTTTATATCATTTCTGGAGTAGTTTAATCAAATAATTGAATCAGAAATTCTTTTCATTCTAGTTTCAGAGACTTTTGTCTGCACTTCCTAACTCAACCACCCTATCTTTCCTTCATAACCCTGAAAATTAATCTTCTAATTTGAACTTGAATCATTTTATACTAATTGAATAACTTTCCTGCTGCTTTAGGTAATTAATCAAAGTTCTGTATTTAAGTAGAAAATTGAAATTCATGAAACAGGTAAGACTTGCAGAGACAAGATTAAAAGAACTTTAAACTTGAATTTTTTTCCCTTTAATGATATGTACATTACACAATATAACTTCCTCCTTTGACCTCCGTATTTGTTTCTACCTTCAAAGAAAGACCTTGAAGGAATTGAGAAGAAAGGAGCATGTTTTTGTCAAAAATTCACTTGAGAAAATGCCACAAAGTTTTTCACAGTGGGGCTTATTTGAGTCAGGACATAGGAGAGGATGATAGGATGAGATCTCTAGGATAAACAGTAAATGACAGAGGATAGTTATTTATTGAGAGTATCCAAAAGATATTTATTAGTGAAAGCTTTTTAATCTGAGATGCCTCCCAACGCACACAGGTGTGCCTTTTGCAATATTCATATAATTGTTGAGAAGGAAGAGCTTACCTTTTCTCTTACATAATTTCAAAGTACTATTTTACCTTTCTGTGTTATCTTCGTTACTGTTATTGTCTATCTAGAAAATGTAGACAGTGATTGTATCTTTTCTGAAAAGGAGATACAGGCCAAACATCATTCCTGCAGCCACCAAAAGTAATTTCAGACAACAGCAGAGGTTAGTGTGAGGAGAAGCTGCTGAAATGCAAGATTAACAGTCGCCTCTGAGATACATGAATTTCTCTTGACTTTGGATGAAAAATATATTCAAAAGATATAAGTAGAACCTACTATTTCATACTTAATGTGAAATAATAGAATTTATTCTAAAGTACATATGAGAACATAGGATGGGAATATTCTACAGAAGAATATTTGGATTTATAATGTCTTGTTTTAAGTAATTTTAGATTTACAGAAGAGTTGCAATGAGAGTGGTAGAGGGCTTCTGCTGCAATTCACTCAGATTTCCTGAATGCTAACATCTAACAAAACCAAGATACATCTATCAAAAAGAAAAGATTAACATTAGTGCAATATTATTAGGTAATATGTAAACCTTATCTGATTCTTACAGCTTTTCCATCAATGTCTTATTTCTAATTTAAGATTTAATTCAATCCTATGTTTCATGTAGAATATCTCTTCCACCCTGCAATAGTGTTTCAGCTCCCCTTACTTTTCATGGGATTAACACTGTTGAAGAGCATTTGTCAGCTGTTGGGTAGAACGTCCTTTGTTGGTTTTTGCAATGTTTTCTCAGGAAAAGTGTGGAGTTGTGGACTTTTAAAAATAATTTTTATTTCAGAGAAAATTTAAATTTATAAAAGAATTGAGAAGATACAGAGGGACAGAGAGTCCTCCATCCTACACTCAGTAGCTCCTGGTACTAACATCACACACTGGTACATTTTTCACATTCAATGAGACAATGTTTATAAATTATTATTATTAAAGTCCATACTTTATTATTTAGTTACCATTAGCATTTACCCATTGCATAATTTCTGTTCCAGGAATTCATGCAAGATACCAAGTTGCACCTGGTTTCTGTCTTCTTTTTCTTTTTTAAATTAATTTTATTGGTACATTTTAGGTATACAGTTTAATGACATTCATCATTGGAAATTTGCACCTTTACATAATCTCTCTTGGTTCTTATTTTTTCCCCTTCCCCTGCCCTCCCTTCAGCATCTCCACCCCTCCCTATTTACAAAGACTTTGTTTCCATTTTTCCATTTATTCATATTAATTCCATTCCCTTCTTTCCTTTCCCCTACCCCTCCCACTACCCCTTCCTCTTTGCCCCTTTTCTTCATAGTTCACATTATCTATTATACCTTGTAGTCCTTATTTACACTTTCAGTTTCTCACACTAGAGAAAGTATTCGGTATTTACACATGTGTGTCCTATTTATTTCACCTAAGAGCATCGCCTCAATTTCCATCCATTTAGCTATAAATGTCTCTAATTACTCATTATTTATGGCTGAGTAGTACTCCATTCTCCAAAAAAAAAAAAAAAAACATTTTCATTATCTAGTCTCTAGTTGGTAGGCATTTGGGCTGTTTCCAAGTTTTAACTATTACAAAGTGTGCTGTTATGAACGTGGGTACACATATATCACTGTGGTATGATTCTTTTAATTCTTTGGGGAAGATACCCAGCAGGGGAATAGCTGGGTCAAATGGGATTTTTCCAATCCTAGTTCTTTGAGGTATCTCCATACTGATTTCCACAGTGGTTGCACCAGTCTACACTCCAACCATCAGTGGAAGACGGTTCCTCTTTCCAAACAGCCCTGCCAGCATTTGTTATTAGTTGATTTTATGATGGCAGCCATTCTTTCTGGGGTGTGGTGGAATCTCAGAGTTGCTTTCATTTGCATCTCTTGAATGACCAGTGATGTTGAGTGTTTTTTCATGTTTAATTGCTATTTCTACCTCTTTGTCTGAGAAATGTCTGTCCATTTTAGGTGCCCATTTGTGGATTGGGTCTTTAAATTTTGGAGGTGTGATTTTTTAAAGTTCTTTATAGATTCAAGATAGTAGACCTTTGTCTGAGGAAGAGCAGGTGAAAAATTTTTCCCACATTGTGGGTTGTCTCTTTATACCTTTGGTGGTTTCTCTTGCTGTGCAGAATCTTTTTACTAAGAAGAGATCCCACTTGTTGGTTGTTTGTGCTAGTTCATGGGCAACTGAGGTTTTGTTCATAAAATCATTTCCTACACCAATGTCTTCAAGAGTTCTACCTAATATCTGTTCCAGCCAGTTCAGCATTTCTGTTTTAATATTTAGATTTTTAATCCATTTTGATTTTAATTTAGTGCATGGCTAGAGATATAGATCTATTTTTAATCTTTGGCAAGTTGAAACCCAATTTTTCCAGCACCATTTATTAAATAGGCTATCATTCCTCCACTGAGGGTGTTTGGCTTCTTTGTTGAAGATGAGGTGGCTGTGTATGTCTGGAGTTGTTTCTGAATCTTCTAATCTGTTCCACTGGTCCTCAGGTCTGTTTCTTTGCCAGTACCATGCTGTTTTTATCACAGTACCTTTGTAGTACTTTCAAGTTGGGGGTTGTGATACCTCCTGCCATGTCTCTGTTGCCTAGAATTGCTTTTGCTACTGTAGGTCTCCTCTTATTCCATATAAATTTTTGGATTCTTTTATCAAGTTCTGTGAAGTATGCTGCTGGGATTTCAATTGGGATTGCATTGAATCTATATAGCAGTTTTGGAAGTATGGCCATTTTGACTATGTTGATTCTTTCTACCCAGGAGCAAGGGATGTCTTTCCATTTTCTGATATCTTCTTCAATCTCTCTTTTCAGAGTGCTATTGTTTTCAGAGAAGAGGTCTTTGATTTCTTTTGTTAGGTTGATTCTTAGGTATTTCAGTTTTTTGGATGCTATTGTGAAAGGAATTGTTAGCCCTATTTCTCTCTCAGTGAGTCTGTTGTTCATGTAGAGGGAAGCTATTGATTTTTGTGTGCTGATCTTGTATCCAGCTACTTTACTGAATTTGGTTAACAAGTCTAGAAGACTTTTGGTGGAGTTCTTGGGGTCTTCTATATAAAGTATTATGTCATGTGCAAATAATGACAGTTTGACTTCTTCATTTCCTATCTTTATTCCTTTTATTTCTTTTCTCTTGTCTGATTGCTGTGGCTAATGTTTCCAAGATTATATTGAACAGGAAGGGTGAGAGTGGACATCCTTGACTTGTTCCTGATTTTAGTGTGAAGGATTTCAGTTTTTGACCATTTAGTATGATATTGGCTGTTGGTTTTTCATAGATGGTTTTTATCAAATTGAGGTACAGACTGTCTATTCCAATTTTTTGTAGTGTTTTTAATCATAAATGCATGTTGGATTTTGTCAAATGCTTTTTCTACATCTATTGAGATGATCATATGGTTTTTGTCCTTGGCTCAATTAATATAGTGCATTACATTGATCAATTTGCATATGTTGAACCATCCCTGCATCCCTGGGATGAATCCCACTTGGTCAGGGTGTATGATCTTCTTGATGATCTTCTGCATTCTATTTGCCAGTATCTTATTAAGGACTTTTGCATCTAGGTTCATTAGTGAGATTTGGCTATAGTCCACCTTTTCGGTTGGGTCTTTCTCTGCTTTGGAGATCAAGGTGATGCTTGCTTCCAGGAATAAATTCAAGAGTATTGCTTCCATTTCAATTTCATTGAAGAGTTTAAACAGTATTGGCAGTAGTTCCTCTCTAAATGTCTTATAAAATTCAGCAGTGAAGTCATCAGGACACGGGCTTTTCTTAGTTGGTAAGATTTTAATTATGTTTTCAATTTCATTGATTGATATTGGATTGTTTAGAATTTTTAAGTCTTGTTCATTCAAGTTTGGTAATTCATACTTAGCTAGGAATCTGTCCATTTCTTCTGTGTTGGCCATCTTATTGGTGTATAGGTTCTTGAAGTACAGATTGATGATCCTCTGGATTTTTGCTGGGTCCATTGTAATTTCACCCTTTTCATTCCTAATTGAATGAATTTGGGCTTTTTCTTTCCTTCTTCTGATAAGGTTGGCTAAGGGTTCATCAATTTGTTTATTCTTTTGAAGAACCAACTCTTCGCTTCGTTGATGTTTTATATCATTCTGTTAGTCTCCATTGCATTGATTTCTGCTCTGAACTTTATAATTTCCTCCCTTGCATGAGCTTTGAGTTTGTCTTTCTTTTCTTTTTCTAGAAGCTTGAGGTTTAGCATCAGGTTATTCAATTGAGTTCCCTCTATTTTCCTAATATGAGTATTTACTGCTATGAATTTCCATCATAAGACTGTTTTCATTGTGTTCCATAGATTCCAGTATGTTGTATTGCCATTGTAATTTAATTGTAAAAACTGTATGATTTCTTCTTTAATTTCCTCTGTGAAATTGAATAACCCATTGGTTATTCAAAAGTGTATTGTTCAATTTCCATGGGTTTATGAAATTCTTGCAGTTTCTTTTGCTATTGATCTCCAATTTCATCACACTATAGTCTGATAATATACAGGGGATAACGTCAATTCCTTTGCACTTACTTAAACATGTTCTATGAGAGAGTATTTGGTATTTTGGAGAATGAACCATGTGCAGCTGAAAAGAATGTGTATTCTGATTTTGTGGTGTGGAACACTCTGTATACATCTGTTAAGTTCATTTGTTCAAGAGTTTGATTGAGTTCTAGTATTTTCTTGTTTATTTTTTATCTAGTTGATCTATCTGTGAGACTGGAGCATTAAAGTCCCCCACTACTATTGTATTAGAGCTTATTTGATTTTTCATGTCTGTTAGTATTTGATTTATATAGTTGGGTGTACTAGTGTTTGGTGCATATATATTTATGATTGTCATCTCTTCCTCTTGGATTGTTCCCTTTACAAGGATATAGTGTTCTTCTTTGTCTCTCTTAATCAGTGTTGGTTTGAAATCCACTTGACCTGCAAAGGGGATAGCTACTCCTGCTTTTTTGGGTTTGTGTTGCATGGAGTATTGTTTTCCACCCTTTAACTTTCAGTCTATGAGTTTCTTTTTGAATTAAGTGTGTTTCTTGTACGCAGCATATTGTTGGATCTTGCTTCTTGACCCATTCTGCCGGTCTATTTCTTTAGATTGGTAAGTTGAGACCATTAACACTGATAATTATAACTGATACGTATTGACTTATCATTACCATGACTTTTTCATTTTGTTAGATTCTCCTCATTTGCACTTAATTTCTTGTCGTGCCTGATGGATTCATTCTGCTGGGCTTCCTGGTGTTGTGATCCTCGATGTCTTTTCCTAGGATATTGTCTAAAATTTTTTGGAATGATGCTTTGGTATTCATGAAATTCCTAAGATATTCTTTGTCATGAAAATATCTTATTTCTCCATCAATTTTGAAATATAGTTTTTCAGGGTACATCAATCTGGGTTGGAGTCTGTTTTCCTTTAGGCTTGCGATATGTTACTCCAAGCTCTTCTTGCCTTGAGGGCTTGCCTTGAGAAGTCTGCTGTGATTCTGATGGGCTTTCCTTTTTATGTGATTTGTTTCTTTTCTCTAACTGCGTGTAGACTTTTCTTCTTCTGTTGGATTTCTGGAAACTTAACTATTATATATATATGCCTATGTGTAGACTTTTTTTTTGATCAAGGTTATTTGGAGTCCTATATCCCTCACTTATCTGTATGTCAAGTTCTTTTCCTCTGCTTGGGAAGTTTTCTGCCATCACTTCTGTGAACAGTTTTTTTTTTTTTTTAATGTCATCTGCACTCTCTCCTGTTGCTTCATTGACTCCAGTCAGTCTTATATTATTCTTCTTTGCATCATCTAGCAGCTCCTGGAATGATTTCTCATGGTCCCTTACTATTTTAAATAAGTTTTTCTTTTCCTTGTCACTAATTTCAATCTTATCTTCTGTATCTGAATGTCTGTCCTCACATTGGCTCATTCTGCTGCATAGACTTTCAGTGGAGTTTTTAATCTCCTGGAAATCTGTTTGCATCTGTTTTATGCATTCTATTTGTTTCCTGTGTTGGGATTCCATCGTGTTCCTCAACTCCTCTATTTTTTTTATCTGTGTCCTCTCTAGATTTATTAATCATGTCTTGCACTATGGGCACAATCTCTGGTGTTATCTGAGAAATAATTTCTGATTTCGTTTTTTACAGATCCTCTTTTGTTTCCAGTTCAGTGAGTCCAGGTGGTTGAGTATCAGATTGTTGCATCTCGTTTCCCTTTGGCATTGCTTTAGGTGATCTGGGAGTCTGGTTTTGAGACTTGTTTATGTGTCTTCTCATTTCAGTGTCGGGGGTGTGTGTGTCTGGCACATGCAGGGCTCACCTCCTCTGCACTGGGGGTGGTAGTTGCCTGGAAGGTTCACCTCCTCTGAGCCGGGGGCAGCTGTGTTCCTTCTCTGTGTCTTCTTGAAGTTCTCCTGCCTGTGAGTTTTCTCTGGTTTGGTTTTGTTTGAGGATATTGGATCTTTCAAAGCATACTAATCAGGCATTTGGTAAATTGTCTCTTAATTAGGACTTACCTGATGTTTGCATGGTTGTAGATTTATGGATGTTGGGGCAGAAGACATCAGAAGTAAAATGATTTTATTACATAATGTCATGGTTACCTGCCATTAATGGGCTATGATTGTTGACATTAATCTTGATTGCCTTGCTGAGAAAATGTTTGTTAGTGTTTTTCCTCTGTAACACTACATGCCGCTCCCTTTTCAAAATTATGTTCTTTGTAAGGAAGTCTCTATGCAAAGCCCACACTTAGGCAGTGGGGAGCTATGCTTTCTCTTGGAGATACCTCTGAATCCTCTAACACATAGGGTTCATTCTAACGTTCAATACTTGCTTATTTGTAACTTTATTCTCCTGACATTGAAACACTAGTTTCCACCATCTACTATTTATTCATTTATTTGTCCTGTCCTCTCATACAGGTAAAAGACTTTAAGAATTGCCAGAACTTTCCCCTATGATAAAATTACCACCAAGGGTATAGTGTTTTCAGTCTGATATCTTTGCCTTAAGCCTCATAATAAACAGCCTATAATGCCATTTCCTACAGTTACATGTGTCGTTTCCCCATCATCCTCTTCAGTGAAATTATATAATATATATGTGATATAATTAAATCAATCCATCACAATATGCAAACTTTCCTGAGGTTTTTCAATCTTCTGGTTGTCTTTTTAAAAATTTATGTTGTGATATTCTGATACATGATTTAGATAAATGACTTTAGTCATGCAGCCACCATCCATACTTTTAAAAACATTATCATCCTAAATTTCATCTCTGCTGCTACTTTGCAGTCAGGTCCTTTTCTTTCCTTCAACACTTGGCAGCTGCTGGTCAGTTTTCATCTCATTGTCTTATACTTCTGTAATGTCATGTAAACACTATCAAGAAACATGTAATTGTTTGGGTCTGACTTCTTTTCCTTAGCAAAACACACTTAAGGTTCATATGTGCCATTGCATGAACAAATAATTTATTTGCTTTAGTTGAGCACTGTCCCATCATGTGAATATACTACAATTTGTTTATCCATTAATCTGTTTGAGGAGATTTTGTCCTAAGGTCAAACACAATCACTTTCTTTGCCTTTCTTCTCATCAAAGGCATAATCCTTGAACAGAAAGTCTGAAGAAGCACTGACACTTTCAAATAAAGCCACATGCCTCTCCTGAAACAGAAGATTCCTTGCTTAAAATGCAGATGCTCACTGGGGGAGTAGGAGAAGCTACATCTAACTTATCCTCCAAGGCATAATGGACCCCTGAGTGTTCCCTACGAGCTACAGCAGCAAATGTGGTTTTTAAAAAGCTTCCCTGTCAACTCTTAGTTCCCCACTGATTTCTCTGAGATTTTTGTTTTTTGGTTTTGGGGGGTATTTTTGGTACCAGGGATCGAACTCAGGACCTTGCACTTTTGAGGAAGGTGGCAGAACCAGTGAGCTAAATCCCTGGCCCTGCCCAGTGATCTCTACTGCAGCTTAACCATTCCAGGCTAACAGCTGCAATCAAAACAGGGAAAAAGCATTCTCTTCGCAGTGGGGATGACAGGCTTTGAAGGAAAGGGGCTCTATCTCTCTGTCAGTTCTCAAACAGGAGCCATAGGAAAGTGTGGATCCTTCATGAGGGGCTCTTGGGAACAACTGGTGCTGTATCTTGAGCTAAATCCAGGCTATGAGAGGCAATAAAACAGAGTAAGGGAAGTGAAAGAAGAGAGGACAAGAAATGTGCTTGCAACTTTAGGAGGCTTATGAAAATCGTGCAGTTTTTCCCATTCATTGTGAACTCCTACACTTTAATTCCAGAGTCCAGTAGTGGAGTATTACCTCTTGAATTCTGACTAGTTTTTAAAATCCCCTCAAAAAACTGCCAGAACTGTGATGTCAGAGTTCTTACCATAATCTAGAGAGATGAAACCCTTTTCATTACGTTTCTTTGAAAAAATGATACACACACAAATATAAAATGACTTGCCCATGGTCACCCCTCAGTGAGGAAGTAATAAAGCTAGATTTCTTGCTTCCCAGGCCTGTGCTCTTTCACTAGGTCAGGGGCTAGAAAATTAATGGTGTAGGCCAAATTTGGCCCACAGCTTATATTTGTAAATAAAGTTTTATTTGAACACATCTACATCCAGTCCATGCTCCTACAGCACTCCGAAAGGAGAGCTGAGTAATCCTAGTAGGGACCATTTCATGGTCCACAGAGCTAAAAGGTTGACTAAATGGCCCCTAAAAAAAGTTTTATTGATCCTTACTCTATACCCACTTACTCCCTCATGGATCACTGGTCCCTCCTCTGGCCTTTTGGTCCAGAGTCTACCTCTGGTAATGACCAAGCGTGGCTAGAGGGAGAATAACTGGCTCTGCTACATCGACATTTTGTTTTCAGTTTCTGCTGAATCAGCTTCAAAATCTGTCATGACCCCCATTCATCCTCTGTAGAGTGTCTCATTTATGAACTTGTCTTTCAATTTCTTGAGCCTCAGCATAGGAGTTGAGTCAAGCACTCACTACAGTTTCTCCAGTAAAAAATTATGGCTCTTAAAATATACTTAATATTTAGCCATATTTATAGTATATGATTTCACATATCTTAATCCCCCCCTTTCTTCTCTCATCTTTCCAGACCGAGGTCTAGCACCCCACACCACCCCAAACTGTCAACTTCGTAACTGAGCTGCTGGCCTACCTCAGGCCAATTTTATGGTGTCTCCCATAGATCCAGATGATTTATCTCCAGGGGCCTCCGGTGCTGTTCCTCATTGAGAGGCCAGAGAAAAACAGGCCACTGAGGGAGCCAGAAGACAGGGGAAAAAAGAGAGGAGTAGAAACAGGTGGGGGTGGGAGTGTTGTTCCTGACTTATACTCCCAACTGCGATATCTGCAGTTCCCCCTAGACTGCTAAGTCCAGCTTCCTGCCCCCCAATACTGCCTGACACAGCAGACACTAAATGAGTACAGCCTGAAACATGAATGCAGTTGAGCAGAGTCAAGCTTTGCTATGGATTGGGAAGGGGAAGCTTAGCCTTCCCCACTGATTTCTAAATGCAGCTTAACCACTCTGGGCTCTTGTATCTGCAAGCACGGTCTTTCTGTCAGAAAGGCTCTTGGGCTGCAACTTTAAATGACTCTCAATCGAAGGGAAATTCTGAGCTCAGCAGAGAAGATATACTTAAAAAAATCATCAAAACATTATTTTTATATAATAAGATATTTCTTTTCAAATATCTTGTCGTTTAAGGGGGCCAGTCTTTCCTGGAAGCCAAGAGTCCAGTTAAAAATTTAATTGAGACCTAGAGTAGCAAAAAGCAATTCTAGGCAACAAAGGCAAGGCAGAGGGTATCACAATTTTGCTACAAAGCTACCATGACAAAAACAGCATGGTACTGGCAATATATATATATATATATATATATATATATATATATATATATATATAAATAAATAAAACAAACCAGACCTGACAATCAGTGGAACAGATTAGAAGATGCAGAAACAACTCCAAACACACTCAGCCACCTTATCTTTGACAAAGGGGCCAAACACCCTCACTGGAGGAAAGATAGTCTCTTTAATAAATGGTGCTGAGGAAACTGGCTTTCCACATGCTGAAGATTAAAACTAGACCCATATCTCTCACCAGACACTAAATTAAAAATGGATCAAAACTCTAAATATTGAAACAGAAATTCTAAATCTGCTAGAAGACAGAATAGGTTGAACTCTTAAATACGTAAGAGTAGGCAAAAACTTTGTGAACAAAATCCTGATTGCACAGGAAATATTCCAAAGAATCAACAGCTAGAATCTCATCTTATTAAAAAGCTTTGTCACAGCAAAAGAAATCATGAACAGAGTGAAAAGACATCCTACAAAGTGGGAATAAAAACTTTTGCTGGATGTTCCTCAAAGGACTAATACTTAGAATATATGAAGAATTAAAATCAGACCCCCCAAATTTAAAGACCCAATCCAAAACTGGGCAACTGAAATGAATAGATGAAGTCCAAACAGAAAATAAACAAATGAAAAAATGCTCAACCTCACTGATCATTTGAGAAATGCAAATTCAAACAATGCCGAGATTCCACCTCACCCCAGAAAGAATGGCTGCTATCAAGAAATCAACCAATAACAAATGCTGGCAGGGATGTGGGGAAAAGGTACCCTTCTCCATTGCTGGTGGGAGTGCAGACTGGTGCAACCACTGTGGAAATCAGTGTAGAGTTTCCTCGAAAAACTGAAAACTAGAGGTTCCATTTGACCCAGCTATTCCTCTTCTTGGTATCTTCCCAAAAGAATTAAGGGTCACACCACAGTGATATATGCACACCCATGTTTACAGCGGCAGTTTCTAATGGCTAAATCTTGGAAATGTTTCTAGGTCCTGGAATATTGGCCTACTTGACAGGTACATATATAGAGAGTTTTTATATTTTCAGGAAAAGTTTGAGTCAAGATGAAGAATTATAGTCCCTCAGTGTGCAATAAGTCCTGACTTACAAATATCTGAGTTGCAGAGTTTCACAGATATGAAAGGACCTCACATTTTATTCGTAGATGGAATAAGTGGCTGAAGTAGCTTACATGTCTACTGGACATTGTCCCGGTTGTGGTGCTGTGTGCTTATTGTACAGTGTAGTCCTGTACAGTAGGACAGTGCAGTTGGGGCCTTAGTGTATTTTCCCTTCTGTGTTTGGATTTTTGGTGCTTTACATTGTATATTTGTGTCAAAGGTAAATAAAACTCACTTTGTCGGATTTATGAATGAATCCAGCTTACAAACGTTCTCCCAGAATGGAACTCATTTCTATGGCAAGGACTTACTGCATATCAAATTGTTACTGAGCAAAGAACAGTTACTATTGTGCTCCCCAAGGACACATTGTATTTTAAGATTTCTGCATGGTTTTTGTATGCAAAGGTCCTGTAACATTTTCACTGGTTACATAGAATCTGATCTCTCTCTCCTCTGGGTGGCAAAGGAACCTAGTGAGGCATGGAGTCATGATATTCAGCTGATATTGGTAGTCCTGGGGAAGAGTGAAAGCCTCTCCCTGGCTCCCAGACTTCAACTCACATAGGGATTGCCATCTCTAGCGGGATAAAAAATGAGAGTAGGGGAGGGTGACAAAGGGTCTGTAGACATGGGAAATGTGGCAGTACCAGAACTTTTCAACCTATGAGGCTCTACCTCTGGGCATTTTCTCTTCATGAAAACTGTTTGCAGAATAAGTATTTAAGAAAAGTTGTAAGAAACCATTCACTAAAATTAACAAGAAAATTTACTGTCTCCATTTTATAAATTGAAATCTCAAGGAAATTGCATCCATTTCCTACCAAATGGTATTTACATGATCCATTATATAGTTCTGTGATTCTGAATTGATATTCTGCTTTACCTTTGTGTGATTGAATTCATATTTCTTTCAGATCTTTGTTAACTGAGAGATGTAATTGATTACTCATTCCTAATTTATACTTTGCTTTGCTCAGAGAGGAAGAAAACAAAATGTTTCAATTTTGATGGACATCAATATGAGCAGATAGTGGAGCTATAAATACTGTAGGTAATCTTTCCTAGAAAAATAACAAATTCTCAAACAAAATGACATGTCGACAATCTGAGCTAGCAAGAAGAGAATGTGGTTCATGGGGATCACATAAAAGAATAGATTCTATAAGGGCTGGGGATTTAGCTCAGTGGTTCTGCTACCTGCCTCCCAAGTGCAAGGTCCCGAGTTCGATCCCCAGTACCAAAAAACCCCCCAAAACCCAAGAATAGATTCTATAAATTAACTATGAATGAAATACAATAAATGGATTTGAAAAACAATGCACTAAAAGTTTTAATGTTGTTATACCTTTTTTACAGGTTTACTAGCTATTTTAATACACTAATGTGAATTACTATTCACTAAATTATCTTTCTGAGTCATCCTACAGGCTGATTAGCTCATGAAACTCATTGGAAATAGCTTGTTCAGAAGGCTTTTTTTTCTTATTTTATGTTGAAATCGTGGGGCCCAACCATTGCAGTTTGAAGGTGACATCAGCTTTCAGTAGATCACCGTCTTGAAATGAACCAAGGGTGGCTGTCAGCCAGCTGTCATTCTCTGCTTCTTCTCCAACCGCTTTGCTAACTAACCATCATCATTTTAAAGAAATATGGTTGATTTTGTTACTTTTGGCCAGATATTCAATTTCCAAGCTTCCTTTGCAAAATTAGGGGTGTACAGGGACCCCATTCTGAACAAAGAGAAATGAGACATTTGGTAGGAGGGTTCTATGAAACACTGCGATTTCTAGCTGTCGGTAGATATACAGGGAGATCTCCTACATGCCATCTCTATGTGCTTCTTGCTCATCTTGGTCTATGCTGCTGTGTGAGGTGCTATCCTGAGAGGGTGAAAAAGTCTGTGTGAAGAGTAGGAGTGTGTGGGCTCTAATGGTCCATTGAGTCACTGTTCTGACTGGAGCCACATCCCTCCAGAGGACCAGATGGAACCCAATTATTGAGTTGAGTAAAAAGGGAGATACCCATTTTATGTCCCACAGAAAAAAGCAAATTCTTTTGATCTTTTCATTAATATATTTTTTTAAAAATCAGGGAAGCAGAATTTGTTGGGGCTAAATGGTCCCAGAGAAGGCGAATGAGGCTGGCATCTGTATTTATATTAACAAATGGTCTATGTTGAGACATTATCGAAGGGGAAATAAAGCACCATGATATCCTAAGAAGAGAAAAATATAAGAAAAACAATCTTGCATTTTGATTCCATCATTGACAAAACTGGTGACAAAACTAATCATTTTACATCACTGAAAGCCAGTTTCTTCAGTATTCATGTGAGGCACCTGGGATGCAGAGGACCTGATAACATTCCCAGATTTACATCCTGGGAAGCAGTCATCTTTCTGATATTAAGAATCCTCAGGGAAGAAAATTGTACATAGATTAAGACATTCCTCAACTTCTGGGGGGTCGGGGGATCAATAAGTAGTTTGTTATACCCAAATTATTTAGAGTGGGAAATAAAAGAAAGGTGCACCATAAAACATGTTTTAAAATATGCTCCACATATACTTCTATGCCAATCGCTCTATATTCTTGTCCTTGGCGAATGGAGAAGGGGTACTATGTTGTTCATGCACATGGGCTCTGGAGTTTTACAATCTGGAATGGAATTTAGGCTTCCTCACTTACATATCATAAGAGATTTTATTTGCTCTCGTGGGCTTTGATTTTCTCACCAGCACAATTGGGATGATAAATATACCTGTTTTGACAGATAGTTGAGGATCTCATTTGAGAAAAATCCATAGAGATAACATATTCTTCAGGCTTTTCTGGGAATATTTTGTTCCTAATATACTCCCTTCACTATAATTGTGCTGATGCCATAAATCTTCCTTTTGACTCCGCATTGACTTTAGTTGAGTTTCCCTGAGTTGCCAATTCTTTTCTGACAGATCTTTAAACAGTAACACATTCCCTTATTCTACAAATATTTATTCAGCACCTTGCTATGTTTCTCTTAGATTATTGCAGTGGTGGAACTGAGAAGTGCTTATGAATCTGGCTTTCATCTCGCCTAATTTAGAATCTCTTCGCCTGACTTCATCCTCGTGGATGGCAGAGCCCATACTATCAGGACCATGGAGAGCCTCCCAGGTGAGCATTTGAGGTGAGGACAGGATTCTATGCACACCACTAGACAGAGTGCCCCTTTCTAGCAGGTTTCCCAGGGTGTTTATGGGAAAATGTCATCTGCCAAGGATGTCATCCCAAAGGAAAGGGGGCCTGTAATTTGAGCGAAGTTTTTGTTTAATGAAAGAGGCCTGCTCCCAGCGTTAAATACTTGCAGGTTCTTTTCTTCCCACATTTGGATCCTGCCTCTCTTCTATCCTTAAATGTTCATCCTTCAACGCTATCAATTTTTTTGCATTTAATATCTGTTCTCTTTTCATTACTGTGTAACAAATGCCTCAAAACTTGCATTGAGATTTTTATGTAGTACTTGTTTAATTGTACAAATGAATCCTCTTTTTGTTTCTGAAAGCCCCACAATGACTACAGGGAGTTTATATGTAAATTAAGAAATCACCTCATTTTCTTCATTCTGCAGATATATACTTGAGGGCAGCAGGTTCCAGCTGCAGGGAGTTGTGCTAGGAGCAGAGTTTCTCCCCTCTTGGTTCAGTGCTAATCCAGGGCTGTGGTCTCACAGGTCCACTCTGGTGGGGCCCTTCCCTCCTGAGGAAGCAGGGAAGGTGGAGACCTCTCCTACAGAAACAAATTAATTAAATAACCTCTCCTTCCCCCCTGTGATGTAGATAAAAACACATATAATCAAAATGCATTGGTACTTGCCATAGAAAATTTTAGTCTTTTTATTAGCACAGTCATCTTCCAACCTGGGTTTATATAATAACAAACAGAGGGGCTTTTTAAAGTTGCCAATGCCTGGGTCTCACCTCAGAATTTATAAACTTAAGATTTGCTAGGAATGGAGCTTTGATCTGTGTGGCTTAAAATGCATCAAGGTGGATCTATTTGGCAGCCAAGTCCTCAGCACCTCCCCATGGTTGCATATGAGTCTGTCTATCTGCAGCACAGAGGAATTTAGGAGTGCGGTTCGACCAAGGACACATTTCTCAGTCCCTTCCACACCATATAAAGTCTCAGGCACATGCACATGCTTCACAAGTGTCTCACTCATGTGGACATGTGAACATGCTCAGATATCTACATATATGACCCCAGAAATAACTTCACACCCACAGTCAATTTCTAGGACAGCCACTGGAACAAGCACATAGAATAGATGCAGCCATAGTGTTGATATATGGGTCACACATACAAACATAGACACATAGCTTTACACAGATATGGCTGTGAGAATATAGAGATATACAGCCTATACAAAGATGGATGAAACAGATTCACTTATGAAGCCTTATTGTATAGATATAGTTCTAAGTACACAGGTTCACTCACAGTACATATATTCAAGGGCTTACACCCAGAGAAACCTCCACAGAAGACATCCACAGGATAATTATTTATGAAGCATAAACTGGCAAAATTTAGATAAAGAATTTACAAAGAATTTCCACAGATCATTGTAAAGCATGAAAGTTAACAAAAATGCAGAACATATGAAAATGTCATTTGGGAATAGAGGAAAAATAAATGGTCAATGGGGATGTGAATATTTTTCACCTCTTAAACTATTAGGATCATCTAAAATAACCAAACCATGAAATGCCATTAGAGTATTTGTTAAATCCAAGCATTATGAAGGATGTGGAAAATAGATAGACTGCTAGTAGGGGAGTTGAAAAAAATCCTTTTAATTACAAGTTGACAATATTTTATGGAGGAGAATTTTTATTCTGTTCCTTTGCTCAAACTATGACATGTATGTGTGTGTTCTATATAGTCTTGTGGTTGTGTATAGGATATATCATATATATATATTTTATACTTTCATATGTGGATATATATAATTTCCCTAGCCTGAACATATATACACAGAATTAAGTATGTACCCCCAGAATATGGTAGAATACACATCTGAGACATATACATCCATGTGTTTGTTTACCTGTATATTTATATGTACCCTAGAAAAAGTATTTATACAAGGAATCATTTGTATGAATGACCAATGTAGCATTGACTATTAAACCCAAAATAATAAGGAGTAGCTTAAACTGTTTTGGCACAATAATAGCTAAATAATTACTAGTTTATACATTTAAGGGAAAAACCATACAAAAGGGAAAATTTATGATTTTAATTATATGATTCTCATTTATTTAAGCCAAAGTCTAAGTGGAAAAGAGAAATAGCAAGCATACACAACTCAAATATGACAACATGTAGAACATAACAAACCCATTAGAGGCTAGACAAGGCCAGTCTGTGTGGAGGAGGAATTCTGGACAAGAAAGAAGGCTGCCTGGAGCAGGGTGTCCGAAGGAGCCGGGCTGTCTCTGGAACTCCGAGAGCCATCCGCTCTCCATATCGGATTGAGCAGCCAGTGCTGCTGTCCTCTTGTCAAAACTGCTACCTGGGTGGAGGAGGGAGCTGTGGTAGATTTGTGTGAGAGAGGCCACTCACTGTGGTTCCGGAACAATAGCCGGAGAAAGATGAACGCCGTGTAGAGCAATTTGCTCTGCAAGATGAAGGAAAAGAAGAGTCACTGACCAGTTTTCACTCTTTCGCTGTGAATGTCACCCCAGGGAGGTTCAGAGACTCTCAGCCATTCACCATCAGGCGAGCATCACCTCTAGTTTGGGGTTCAGGTGTTGCAGTGGCCTTCTAAGCTGCTCTCCCTTTGTGCTGTCTGCAGGCTCTGACTTCTTCACATGGATGGATCTCCTAACAACACACTCCTGACCACGTAAATGCAGTTTTGTCATGTCTTTTGTTTAAGGTCCAGATCCTGTCCCTTGAACATCTGGCTCTGGCTTATCTTGCTGGTCTTACCATCTGCTCGCTGCACAGATGTTTGCCCAAAGCCTGTGTTGCACAGCCTTGTTGCGAGCCCTGGGGAGTGGAGGAGGGCAGAGGAGTGAGGTGCTCTCCTCACACTGCTGTCATGCCAGGGCCGTGCAGGGTGCAGCACAAACAAGGGCACGAGTGCATCGTGCAATAAAACAAGAGTGTGCCTGTGAGTAACGAGGGACAGGGACGTTAGACAGGGTGGTCAGGGAAGACCCCTGTGAAGAGGTGACATCTGAGCTGCGATCAGAGAGGAGAGAAAGGGTAATCAGAGGGTAGGCTGTCTTCCTTGCTTTCTTCCTTACTTTCTGGCCCAAATGGTCTCTTCCCTTAGCTCAGCCCATCTACCCAAACACCTTTCTTCTAATCTCTACCCATGGGAGCTCCTTGCAATTTGACATGTTGCATCCTCTATGAATCGTTCCCTGTTCCCTTCAGCCAAGCCTTCTATCTTCCTTCCTGTATTAGCTTTAGCCTTCATGCTACAGTCTTCTCAATTTCAGTCCTGGCTCTCAAATTTACATGAGACAGCCGGTCAATTGGAATAAGGTCAAGCACACAATGGAGAGATTTATTGGTTTTGGTAAGCAGGGGTAGTCCGGATCCCAGGGGTGACTATCTTGCAATCTGTCAAAGTGGAGGCACTTTTCGAAGTTGCTTTCTGTTAGTTTTTGGTTCCTGAAAGCCTTGCATCAGAAATGCTGCTCTACCCTAGCAGCAGCTGAATCCAGCTTGCAGTTCTCGCAGACTTGCAGAGTCAGTTTCCTGGAGCCTTCCTCACTATGCCCTCTCACTGCAAGGCTGGCTCCTAGATACTAGCGTGAGTTTCCTGGTGTCCAATCTTCAGAAGTCTAAGTCAAGGTCTAAGTGACCCCTCCTCCAAATTCCACCAGGCCAGCACTGCAAAGCAAGCAACCTCTTTTTAGAAACTGGGCCCGATCAGTCTTCCTCTCTTTCTATATTTCAAATGGTAATTCTAAATATTTCCTTTTATCCCTTAGAATAGGAATGCTTCTTCTCTACCTGTAAATTATATGAGTGTCTCTTTTCATTTGGAGCATTCAGTTTCTTCTTTGTAACTTTATGCCTAGTTAGCAAGGCTGTATATTAGATTGGATCTGTTGAAATAACAGAAATGGTGGTTTCTGTATCCAAACAGCTTCTCCCTAAGCTGAAGGAACATTCCTATAAATTTTCAAAAGTAGATAGTTTCATATCCAAACAGACTGCCAAATCTTCTAAATTTCTGACGAATTCCTAATACTGACCATTTTCTATAGTATAGATAATGAAATGATTGAGTGGAGAATTGAGTTCATTCATCCTAACAACTTATTTGTCTGTCTCAGAAAGCACTGGGAAAAGAACATATTCTAATCAGTCTAAATGTAATTTGCTTTGAAACTAAAAACTGTCTCTCTAGACCTTCTACTTCATTTTCCTACCATCCTGATCTATTGAAATAAAATTTTCTTCAAATTTTTCTTTCTTATTTATTACATAACTAGAGGATAAGTACCAGGTTCTCATTTATGATACTCCATTTATCAGTCTGGGCTTTTTTGCTCCCAATGTTAATGAGACACACACAAAAATCCTTCTAAGACACCAATCTTTCTGCTGTAAAAAAAAATTAGTTGCAATGTTTGCTGGTTGAAATCCTCAGCCTATTAGCATAGAAAAGAGAATCTATGTTAAAAGAAAACTATAACTGTCTTTCTTATGGGAGGGGAGAGCACATTGGATTCTCTTCTTTTTAATAATACAAATATTTAACCTTATACTTTTCATTCCATCCCTAAATCAAAACATCACAGCTGCTTCAACACTGTCAAATTTATGACACTTTCTTTGCCCTGTTAGTGCATATATCTAGTGTTTCTTTTACAGCAGGGTCCAGGACAAAAATAGTGAAGCTAGTTCACTGGGATTTGCAGTAGTTCCCCCTTGTTGCTGGCATTTGTGGAGGAGTAATGGTTAATTACTGTGCCAGCTCCTGGGTATTTCTTGCAGGCAAAAAACCTGAGTAGAGTTGGTTAGAAACTTTCGAAGTAGTGACAGGCTTAAGTTGATGTGAATGACAAATAACTAAGAGACGACAGAAGTTAGGAGATAAAAGCTCATTTGGTCTTAAAGCTGACTTAGAAAATCTATTTTTGTGTTTGTATTCTTAAAGAGATTTTGGAATAGAGGAAAGGACAGATAGATTTTGAAGGCTGCTGCCATGCATGAGTGAGATTGAATGTGAGAGAAGTTAAGAAGGTTTGATAAAAGCTCTGAGTGGGATTCCCATTTGGTAGACACAAATAGGCATTGAAGAAAATAAATATTTTATTTCAGTTTCTTATGGCTGTCATCATGAGATTTTTACAGAATATGTTTACAGGCCAGAGTTACATCAAGGTTACCTGCTTTGATATATTTTATGTTGTTATTTGATGTTTTTCTAATTGCTCCCCTTCCCAATACAATGAATGTTTCTCGAACATGGAGGATAAGCCTCTCTCATGGTGCCTAGGTCCATGATGATTGAAAAATGATTTTATCACTACTATGCACATATGTATGGATCATGTACTGTCAGCCAACTCCTATGCCATGAATTGTACATGCCTAGCCTTCTTTAATTCTCACACACAGCAGAAATGAAAGGGCTCCATTTACATTTCTGCTTTTTAAGAGAAAAGAGAGGTTTCCAGTTGTTCAGTAACTGGGCCCAAAGTCCTGTACTTTAAAAATATATTTAGGAGCCCGCTGCAGACAGGCAGGTCTGTGGACCCCCTGCCGAGGTCATGAGTCGCGCTGAACACCCCCAATCAGCCTGCGCCCCGGCGGCAATCCACTGGACACCCCCCTCCCCCACTCCTCTGGCCTCTTCTCTGTACAGCCACCTGGTTCCACACTACAAAGACACAGAGGACACCGCACTACCAGACCACGGCACTGGGTAAGTTGGAGTCATCTTCACCTCCCATCAGGACCGGGTCTATCTTCAGGGGAAGGGCAGCTGGAACCTGCAATACAACTCTGCAGAGTTCAACGTTACAGGAGGACAGGGAGCTCAACTTGGGACTTGCAGCCAGAAATCTGCCTGAATCTCATGGGTCTGTGACTAGCTTGGTGAGACTCATTGACTTATATCTGCACACTGTTACCCACATTGTCTATTGTGACAGTAGAGACATACCCTCAAAGAGGTCCTACATCTTCATTGTTTTTTTTATTCCCAAAATTAGTATTATTAGTTTGTTTTTTCTCTTTTCTTTTCTTTTGTTCCTCTTATCTTTAATTTTTTTCCTACTCTTTGCAAATATTTGTTTTTCTCTCCTTTGTTTTTCTTTTCTTTTCTTCTTTCTTTTCTCTTTCCTTTCTCTCTTACACTCATTCTCTTGCTCTCCCACGTTGTTCATCTTCCTTTTTTGTCCCTGTATTGGTCCTCATTCGGAGTTCTTCTTTATTTTCCTATTATTCTCTTTTTCCTTCTCACCTGTGTCCTCTGGCCACACTGCTAACCTTCCTCTATCCTTCTTCCCATCTGTCCCTCCCTCCCCAACCCCTTTTAACTCCCCATCCCAAAGGGTAAAGTTGTTATATTGAAGAATTTATTCACTACATGTTGGGTTGTTCCTCGATTGTGATTTAATTCACACGGCTAAAGGTGATAGATTAATAACTACCACAAAATGTCATTTTTGAAGATGTACTTGATGCAATGGTGTTGCTGATTGTATCACTTAGGCTAAGATGTTGTTATTGATCTAGTCAATGAACCTTCCTAGTATAAGGAAAATTAGATAGCCTTAGAGTCATTAGAGACTCAAAACTTAAAGACCAGCTATATCTGGAAGACACCTCTGAGAAGCAATCATTCCATAAAGGTTCTAATTACAAGCAACAAAGATACCTAGAATAAGCGATTTCAAAATATCAACCCAGGAGTTAAACCAAGGACAGTACCAAAAACAAAAATGAGAAGACATTTAAGCAAGGCACAAACTCAGACTTCCACCCCACCAAGGGTAAATCCTGGGGGAAATGAGATGGAAAAGTTCCATAACCAGCCATCTGGATACCTTGAACTGATAGCACAGGAAGTAACAAAACAGATGAATGAGGCTCTAGAAAAATTCAAGGCAGAAATAATCTCCCAGATATCTACAGAGATGTTGAGCAGAGTGAAAGACATGATTAGAGGATCTAGAACAGAAACAGATAAAAAATAGAGGAGCTCATAAACATACCGGAAGACATGAATACCCAGCATAATAAAGGAATGGAAAACATGATTGCCCAACATAAGAAAGAAATGGAATCCATGAAACAGATTCAAACAGATATTCAGGAGATCAAAAACTCCATTGAAAGTATCCACAGGCTATTAAGGGAATCTGAAGATAGAATATTAGATATAGAAGACAGACTCACAGTTAGAGACCATGAAAATAGAGATTTCTTAAAAATAGTAAGGGACCACGAGAAATCAATCCAACAACTGCTAGACGATGCAAAGAAGAATAACATAAGACTGATAGGAGTCCATGAAAAAACAGGAGAAAGCACAATTGACATAAAAAATTATTCACAGAAGTAATAGTGGGAAACTTCCCAGACAGAGGTAGAGAATTGGACATACAGATAAATGAGGCATATAGAACTCCAACAAGCCACGACCAAAAAAAAAAATAAAAATCTACATCTAGACATATAATAGTCAAGATCCCAGAAACCCAACAAAAAGTAAAATCCTACAAGCAGTTAGAGAAAAAAAACAAATCACCTACAAAGGAAAGCCCATCAGAATCACAGCAGACTTCTCAACACAAACCCTCAAATCAAGGAGAGCCTGGAGTGAAGTATTTCAAGCCCTAAAAGAAAATAACTTCCAATCTAGGCTGTTATATCCTGCAAAATTATCTTTCAAAATCGATGGGGAAATTAGATACTTCCACAAAAAAGAACACCTGAGAAATTTCATGAACACCAAACCAGCACTACAAGCAATTCTAAACAATATCCTAGAAAAAAGCAATGAAGGCCACATCTCTATGAGGCCCCACAGAGTGAAGCCACCGGGCAAGGTAAGACACTAAAGGGAAAGAGGGAAAAATAAGAAATAAAAGAGCCAACAAAAGTAAAAAAGCATGACAAGGATAAATCTATCAATTATAACCCTCAATGTTAATGGCCTCAATTCACCAATCGAAAGAAACAGACAGGTAGAATGGATTAAAAAGGAAAATGCCACAATACGCTGTATACAAGAAACACACCTAACTCAAAAAGAAACTCATAGACTGAAAGGAAAAGGATGGAAAACAGTTCTGCATGACACAGGAAACCAGAAGAAAGCAGGGATAGAAATCTTATTTTCAGACAAAGTAGATTTCAAACCAAAATTAATTAAGAGAGACAAAGATGGTCACCACATCCTTGTGAAGGGAACAATCCAAGAGGAAGAGATGACAGTCCTAAATATATATGCACCAAATATGAATGCCCCCAACTATGCAAAACAAATATTAATAAACATGAAAAACCAAATAAACAATAACACAATTGTAATGGGGGACCTCAATACCCCACTATCACAAATAGACAGATCACCTAGACAAAAAGTTAACAAGGAAATTCTAGAACTGAACCAAGCTATTGAACAAATGGACTTAATAGATGTTTACAGAGTGTTCCACCCCACAAAATCAGAATACACATTCTTTTCAGCTGCACATGGGTCATTCTCCAGAATAGACCACATGCTAGCTCATAGGACATGTCTAAGTAAATGTAAAAAATTGAAGTTACCCCCTGTATATTATCAGACCATAGTGCAATAAAATTGGAGATCAATAACATAAGAAGCCTTAAAACTCCAACAAACACATGGAAACTGAAAAACACCCTCTTGAACAACCAATGGGTCACAGAAGTAATTAAAGAAGAAATTAAACAGTTTCTACAAGTAAATGAAAATGCCAGTACAACATACAGGAATTTATGGGACACAATGAAAACAGTTCTATGTGGGAAATTCATAGCAGTGAATGCCCATATTAGGAAAATAGAGAAAATTCAGATAAATAACCTAATGCAGAACCTCAAGCTCCTAGAAAAAGAAGAGAATAATGAATCCAAACCATGTACAAGAGAGGAAATTATAAAGATTAGGGTAGAAATCGATGCAATGGAGAATAAGAGAAAAATACAAAAAAATCAATGAAACAAAGAGTTGGTTTTTTGAAAGAATAAATAAAATTGATAAACATTTAGCCAACCTTATCAAAAAAAGGAAAGAAAAGGCACAAATACATGCAATTAACAATGAAAAAGGTGAAGTTACAACAGATCCAACAGAAATCCAGAGGATCATCAATACCTACTTCAAGAACCTCTACTCCAATAAAATGGAAAACAGAGAAGAAATGGGCAGATTCCTAGATACATATGAATTACCAAAGTTAAATGAAGAAGATATAGAAATTCTAAACATCCCAATTACAATGAGTGAAATTGAAAATGTAATAAAATATTTACCAATAAAGAAAAGCCCAGATCCAGATGACTTCACTGCAGAATTCTACAAGACATTTAAAGAAGAACTAATCCCATTACTCTTTAAACTCATAAAGGAAATTGAAAGGGAAGCAATACTTCCAAGTTCATTCCTGGAAGCAAGTGTTACTTTGATTCCAAAACCAGGGAAAGACCCAACCCAAAAAGAGAACTACAGGCCAATCTCTCTAATAAACATAGATGTAAAAATCCTCAACAAGATACTGGCAAACAGAATACAGAGGGTCATCAAGAAGATCATACACCCTGACCAAGTCAGATTTATCCCAGGGATGCAAGGATGGTTCAACATACATAAGTCAATAAATGTAATACACCATATTAATAGAGTCAAGGACAAAACCCATATGATCATCTCAATAGATGCAGAAAAAGCATTTGACAAAATCCAGCACCCATTCATGATAAAAACCCTAGAGAAAATTGGAATAGAAGGTCTTTATCTTAATTAAGGCTATCTATGAAAAACCAACAGCCAACATCATACTAAATGGTCAAAAACTGAAAACTTTCACCCTAAAATCAGGAACAAGACAAGGATGCCCACTATCACCACTCCTGTTCAATATAGTTCTGGAAACATTAGCCACAGCAATTAGAAAAGAGAAAGAAATAAAAGGAATAATGATAGCAAAGGAAGAAGTTAAACTGTCATTATTTGCTGATGATATGATACTTTACATAGAAGACTCAAAAAATTCCACCAAAAGACTTCTAGACTTAATTGACAGATTCAGTAGAGTAGCTGGATACAAGGTCAACACTCAAAAAACAACAGCCTTCGTGTACACAAATAACAGACTCACTGAGAGAGAAATTAGGGAAACAATTCCTTTTACAATAGCATCCAAAAAAATGAAATATCTAGGAATTAATCTAACAAAGGAAGCAAAAGACGGCTACACTGAAAACTACAGTACTCCAAAAAAAGAGATCAAAGAGGATACAAGAAAATGGAAAGACATCCCCTGTTCCTGGGTAGGAAGAACCAATATAGTGAAAATGGCCATAGTTCCAAAACTACTATATAGATTCAATGCAATGCCAATTGAAATTCCAACAATATACTTCACAGAACTAGAGAAAACAATCCAAAAATTCATTTGGAACCATAAGAGACCTAGAATAGCTAAAGCAATTCTAAGCAACAGAGACAGGGCTGGGGTATCACAATCCCCAACTTGAAACTATACTACAAAGCTACTGTGATAAAATCAGCACAGTACTGGCAAAGGAACAGACCTGAGGATCATTGGAATAGATTAGAAGATCCAGAAACAACTCCAGACATGCTCAGCCACCTCATCTTTGACAAAGGAGCCAACCACCCTCATCGGAGGAAAGATAGCCTATTTATTAAATAGTGTTGGAAAAACTGGTTTTCAACCTGCCTAAGATTAAAACTAAACCCATACTTATCACCATGCACTAAACTGAGATAGAAGTGGATTAAAGATCTAAATATTAAGACAGAAACACTAAACTTGCTGGAAGATAAGTTAGGTAGAACTCTTGAAGACATTGGCATAGGAAAAGACTTCATGAACAAAACCTCAGCAGCACAGGAGCTAGCAGAAAGAATCAGCAACTGGGATCTCATCTTATTAAAAAGCTTCTGCACTGCAAAAGAAACCACCAATAGAGCTAACAGACAACCTACAATATGGGAAAAATTTTTAGCATCTGTACCTCAGACAAAGGACTACTATCTAGACTATATAAAGAATTGAAAAAGATCAGACACCCCCAACTTCAAAGACCCAATTCAAAAATGGGCATCTGAAATGAACAGACATTTCTCAGACAAAGAAGTAAAAGCAGCAAACAAATATATGAAAAATGTTCAACATCACTCGTCATTCAAGAGACGCAGATGAAAACAACCCTGAGATTCCAGCTCACCCCAGAAAGAATGGCTGCTATCAAGAAATCAACAAATAGCAAATGTTGGGGGGATTATGGGGAGAAAGAAACCCTGCTCCACTGCTGATGGGAGTGCAGACTGGTGCAACCGCTGTGGAAATCAGTGTGGAGATACCTCAAAGAACTAGGACTAGAGGTCCCATTTGACCCAGCTATTCCCCTGCTGCGTATCTTCCCAAAAGAATTAAAAGAATCATTCCACAGTGATATATGTGCACCCTTGTTCATAGCGGCACAGTTTGTAATAGCTAAAGCTTGGAAGCAGCCCAAGTGCCCATCAATTGGAAACTGGATAAAGAAAATGTGGGTTTTTTAATTAAATGCAGTACTACTCAGCCATAAAAATGAGAAATTAGAGGCATTTAAAGCTAAATGGATGCACATTGAGGCCATACTTTTAAGTGAAATAAATAGGACACACATGTGTAAATACTGAATAGTTTTACTAGTGTGAGAAACTGATAGTGTAAACAAGAGTTAAAATGATTAAAATGAATAACTGATAATTTGAAATAGGGAAAAAGGTCTAAAGACGAAGGAGTGAAGGGAGGGGAAGGGGAAAGGAAAAGAGGGAAAGGAAAAACTGAGAAAAGAAAAAAAATGGAAATGAAATCTATGTAAATAGGTAAGGGCAGAGGGGGTGAAGGGTACACAGGTAATGGGGAGAAAAATACGAACCAAGATACATCATGTACAGGCACAAACACCCAATGATAAATGTAAACGAATTGTATACCTAAAATGTACCAATAAAATTAATTGAAATATATATTTAGCAGGGCCAGGGATTTAGCTCAGCAGCACCATGCCTGCCTTGCAAGTGCAAGGTCCTGAGTTCGATCCTGGTACCGAAAAAAGAAAAAGAAAAAAATATATATATATACACACACACATAGCAAATATAATCAACCAAGAATGTTGTAGTACTTGGACCTTTTCATTTGCTAGGAATCTTTACACAGTTCAGTGCTCTAGAAGGCATTTCACCAGCCTGCTCTTCCCTGCTATTGCAAAAAGAGGCATCAGAGGCTGCAGGACAGACTTGGCTTTTAGCCAGTGACCCAAGGTCTAAGTGCAGGCTCTCTGGGTTCCTTGGTTAAAGAACTAGAATCCTCCCTATTTTCCTCATTTTTTCACAGGTCCTCATCCACTCTCACATTACCCTATTTTCCCTAAAGTGCAAAAAATAGCCCTGACAAAATTCAAACATCTTTCTTGCTCTCTTTAGGAGGAAAGGAAACTGAAGTTTTCAGAAGAAATGACGGCCGTAGTGATTAGATATTCCTATGTATTTTTATTTTATTGTTTATTGTCCAGGAGGGAAGCACTTTATCTTGTCCCTGGTTTATTTCTACTCATTAGGAATTTAGGGTTTTTTGGGGGGGTATGGTGGAAATCAAATCCAGGGCTTTATGTAAGCTACAAGTGTGCCACCACTGAGCTGTAGCTTCTGGGTGTTTTCTTTTTTTATAATGAAGGCTATCCCACTGTGGTGGCTCCATGAATTCAGAGCAACATAAGAGACATAGTAGGGTACCTCTGTGGGGATAGAGTGACACACTGGTGGCTGAGAGGGTCCCAGAGGTCCCAGAGGGTAAGACTCTTGAAATAGCAGCACAGGTTGTTAATTTCTTCACATATACAAACACATGAATAGGCATGTGCACGTGCACACTCAGAGGGAGAGGGAAATGGAGGAAGGAGGGTTTTAAAGGTGTCAATGGCTACAGGAACATAGAGTGGGATAAGGGCTGAGGTCAGACTGCTGTTAGATCGTTCTATTTTCCCCAAATTCCTTAAAAACTGGCCATTCCTTAAAAATGCGCCATTGATCCAAAGTTATCCTGGGTAGGCAGCAGGAGCTCACTAAATTCTTATTTAAATGAGTAGAGTTTGGATCAAAAATAAAGAAAAATTAAGATAAAAAATTAAGATAAAAATCAAGATAAAATAATTTACAAAATCTTAAAATAATCTAAGCTTCTCCTACAAGAGGTCACCTGAAGGGACATGGTGACAGTTTTATCTAGGGTGATATCCAGAGGAAGAGGGATCAAGTTAAGAGATGATTCTTGAAATAAACTTTGGCTCTTTAAATTATGCTCCATGAAAGAGCAGAAGTAACGGCTTGCAATATGCATCATTGCCCTGCCCTGGAGGTGAATAAACACTATCTCCTTCAGCTCCCATTCCTATATGAAAATCTCTCCTCTGTTGGAGCTGAAAATGGCTACCGTGTGTCTTCTTCAGAATGTGTATGTTTGTGGGGTTTCTCTGCATCCAAGTGCACTGCGTTAGAGAAAGGACAGGCTCACAGATCTCACTGCTGTAAGCTTGCATTACTTCTGAGGCTTCAGTGGGACCAAGGCCTGGATATTCAGAAGCCTCTTGTTTATCTGAGGACAGCTAAGGGGGTGGCCTGTGCTCTTTTGTAGTTTGGGGGAGCCTATGTCCTCGTGCTTAGATATTTTGGAAGTCATAGTGGTGGAATTCATGGTGCCACCCTGGCAATGGTCTCGAAACTGGCTCCTCTTCTGATTAAGAGTCTGAGAGTGAGAAATGATATTTATTTTGTACTCCAAAATGCCTGGCTCCTGCATGTCTCTCTGAATTTTGCCTTTCTAATTCAAAGTTCTCTAGCGTTCCTCTTAAACATTGAGTTGGGTAATTAAAAGAAAGCAATGATCACTTTCAACATTTTGCTTTGAAATCTTATTAACTAGATGTGTTAGTTTATGGGGTATGTTTTATATTTTTACGTAAAAAACCAATGATATTGCTTGTTTTTCTGCCTTTTTACAAAACAGCACCCTTATATCCGGCTCCCATAATTCTGTGGTCACTTTAATCCCTCATTGCCCACTGCCACTCAGGTTCAGGACTACACTATTTGCACTTACAGTCTCTTTAAGGCTCTTTTCCATTCTGCCCCTTGCAAATTCCACAGTTCCTATGAGATATTTTAGGTTTTGTATCAGCACTCACCTGATCTATTCTGGTTACCTGTTTCTGAGGAAATGAACACCAAGAAATAGAGAATAATTGCAGTTTTTCTGCTCCTGAATCTTAGGACCAACTGGACTGACAAGCATCTGTCCCAGGGTTCACTCTGGTGTGGCTTCAGATGGAGGTGGAGGTTGAGTATTCTCCATCCTACAGCCTTCCTCTGGCATGTCTGGCTCCTGATCTGGGACCCAAAGAGCTGTAATAGCAGAGGAAATACAGTATCCCTTCTCCATCCATCTGTCTTTGTTATCTCCATGTGCTGTTTCCATGTGGCAGCTTAAAGGTAGGTTGTCTCATCCTTTGATGGAGAAAAACCCCAAGAATAAGCATTACGAGAAGAACTGTGAAAATTTTCTTTCTTTCTTGTTTTTGTTTTTTTGGTACCAGGGATCAAACTTGGGTCCTTGTGCTTGTGCAGCAGGTGGTGAAACCACTGAGCTAAGTCCCCAGCCCAAAATATGAGCCTCAAATTTTTTTTTGTTTTTGGAACTGGGGATCGAACCCAGAACCTTGTGCTTTTGAGGCAGGTGGCAGAACCACTGAGCTAAATCCTGAGCACAAAAAGTTTTTTGATTTTAGCTCTCCTAAGAAGTTAGTAGCATTACTGTCATCAATTTCATTATTCAAGACCATCTCAAAGGGCACAGTGACTTTAAGAAGAGGAGACATAAGGTCCAGCATTTAATGGGAGAAGTATCAAATAATTTGTGGCTATAGAAAACCATCACAATAATCAAAAAGCAGCTTTAGCGAACTTTCCTTCCAAGGAAATGGAAACTTTAAAATATGATATATAATACTAAAACATAGTTAAAATGTGTAATTATTGTAAAATAGGAGCACTCTCAAATACATAATGCTGTGTGAATATAATGGGTCATTGTATACCATTAAAACTGCAGTTTTGAAAAATCTTAATTATATGTGAAATTGCCCAACTTATAATATATCCTGTGAAATAAATCAGGGTGGTGGATCATGTATAAAAGTACCACCCCATAGAAGGGAGCAGAAAATAATGTACTACTATATGCATACAGTAAAAAGAAGGAAATACATAAGCCATAGCAGTCATTTCGAGGGTGTGAACTTCTCAGTTAATATTTATTTCTATTTCTGTATTTCCAAATATAAGTGAAAATAAAATAGAGGCTTCTAAATAACTTGCGTAAGGGTCACATTGGAGGGAAGTGAGTTTTCACTCGAAACTGAAGCCTGCTGTCCTTACTGTGCAGCCCCATAGCTTTGCTCCAGTGCTGCACTTCCTGGAATGGAAAGAACTGGGGTCCCATTCACCGCAGTCTAGAGCACTTGCTCTGCACATTTCTCCAGCCCGGCCTTACAGATGCATGCCTGCTGTCTCTCACCCACACTCGCTCCGCCGTCCAATGTGTCTGTGCCTTGAGATGAATATTTAGAACCCTGTCCCTTGGCCTTAGAGAGCAAGGACTTGCTGTCTTTAAAATGTTTCTTATCTGGACCTGATGTGTATATTTGACTCATATGTTAACTGACCTCAGTGGACAATTTTTTTTTCTTTTTGTGTGAACCTCAGCGACAGCTGCTGGTTGCTTTCAATCTGCAATATTTTCTTGCTTGAGGCGCCTTGCTCTACCCACACCAGCCTCACACATCTACCTCTAGATGGAACCAGTCTTCATCTTTTCCTGTGAGAGATTCTAGTGATACAGATACAATTCTCTTTCCTTTCAGATAGTTTTAAACAGCTCAGTCTTGCAAGGTCGAAATGTAGGTGAAAAGCTAATCAGAACTCAACCTGGAAGTGAGCTGTCAGCAAGTTGTTTTTCTTACAGTAGAATATTCAGCTATTGGGCCTCTGTTTACAGTTTTATTGTCAGGTGCTAATAAGTTTGGCAAGGGCACAGCTTTCCATTACTTTAATTACATAAAGATGGAGATTAACATGTCTCATCTATTTAGACTGCCCCCGTTTGTCACTTCAAGCCCTTTCATGACTTTAAAAAATTGAAAGGTCCAGGGATTCGAAGAAACTTGCTTAAGACAAGACGGGCAGGGGTAACCAGAATATTTTCAGAGTCTCTGGGGCAGTTTCTTTTCCTCATTTCAGTTTGAGTCTTCCCCTTTCCTCTTCTTTTTTCTTTTTTTTTCCCAGAAAATTCTTATTTTCCCAGAGTCATGTCAGTTTTAGCCTTACCATGTTTATAGCCCCAGGGCACTCCTAGAAATGAGATCCAGGAGGGAATTTAGGGAAGTTGATTTCCTACAGAGCACAGGTTTCTGAGCCACCACTGCCACACATGAAAACAACCAGCAGACATGTCCAACTGCGCATTATTCTGCACTGCCCATTGCATTTGTCTTCATGTGAAATTAGGCCTCCTCTTATTTTTCATGCACGCAATGTCATGAGATGAGTTGTGCAAGTATTATCATCTGCCTTTTACAGGGGAGGAGATTGGGACTGGAAGAATGAAGGCCCTTGCCATTCTTTTGTTCCCTTTGTCCAGAAATCATTTTGCACACCCTCACCCAAAGCTGTTGATGCACCACTGTCTGACTACAGCTTTGCCTGAACAGCTCCCTTCCCACTGCTGATTGGATGAAGTACAGATTCTGCAGTGTGCCTGTGACATTTTTCTTAGTCTAACTATTCGTACTCTCATAAATATAATCTTAGTACTGATAGGGTGGTTGTTAGCCAGTATCATCTGTTAGTAATTTATGGACCACTCACTATGATATAGGCACTTAGTGCTTTGTATAGATGATCTTACGCATGATAAATATGTGGGGTAGCTGCTGTTATGATCACCAGTGCACAAATATATTCACAAATTCATTGTAGAAATATTTGTGGCAAGTCTTTCCCTGTATCAAATTACACTAAATAGTCGGACTAAAGCAATAAACAAAATAGACAAAAACCCACTCTTTATTATTAAAAAAGTGTTTGTTATTTTATGAAAGATTTTGCCTTAGAGTAGTTTAAAACAGTGACCTCCTGTAGTGTATTTAAAATCGAGATTTTCAAAAACCTCAAACTTAATTTGGGGGCAGTTTTTTCCAATGACTATAAAAAGAGAGATTGGCTTATAAATCAGATTTCTCCCCAGGTGTGTTGGAAACGGCTTTCATCCCAGGTCAGGGCTCACCCATCCGGGCTAAATTGCATGGATTCCCTATACAAGTGTTAGGTTGCGAGGCTGACATTTGCTTGTGATGAGCAAAGTCATCAAAAGACAAAAAAGAAATGCTGCCAACCCTTGTAGCACTCCCCATTATCTCTGCAGGGCTGCTTGGAAATAGATTCCTTACTGATATTCACAACACTGATTTTCTTCCTTCTCCCTGCCTCACCTGGCTTCCTGGTGGGTCTTACATGCGTTTGTAATCTCTGAAGGTGACATGTAGGCCAAAGTTTGGTATTTATCTTCTTGAGCAATTCTGGTGATTCTAGATTACGGTATCTGCCTGTGCTGAGAACTTACGATGTCCAGGCACACTTCATGCATCCAAATCAAGTAGGCAGAATGGAAACGTAGTTATAGCATCATTCTTCTAAGATTTGTTATTCTGGAGCTAGACTTCTTGAGTTGGAATCCTGGTTCTGCCACTTTATATACAGTATAACATTATTTGTTATTTAAAACCAATGAATCGGTAGTATTATCTTTATTTTCCAGATGAAGAAACCGAGATTAAGAAATAACTCATGATTGACCAAATTTGCATCATCTGGAAAGGTAAGTGGCGCAGGTGAACTCATGCTGGTCTAAGTCTAAAGCCCAGTCATTAAGCCATGGTCATGAAGGAATGATGCCTGGTACTCAGCCCCTTCTCTGTATCACCTGTGTAGTGTGAGGCAATACTGCTAACCAGCAAAAACCCATCCACAGAGGCACAATCAGCACCTCCAAAGTCTTCCTCCAGGGAACTTAATAATGACTAAATAGAGAAGACATTGGATGAGCCCGCTGCAGACAGGGAGGTCTGTGCATGCTCTACTGAGGTCCTGAGTCACATGGAAGACGCCGAATCAGCCCATGCTCCGGCAACAATCCACTGGACGCCCCACTCCTCTGTACAGCCACCTGGTTCCACACTACAAAGATGCAGAAGACACTGGACCACCAGACCATGGTACTGAGTCCCACTGCTCCTGGCCCAGAGGTAGGGGCTTCTCAGTCACCATCCCTCCCACCGCACCCAGCCCAGAGGTAGGGGCTTCTGAGCTGCCATCCCACTGCTCCTGGTCCAGAGGAAGGGGCTTCCAGGCCACCATCCCTCCCACTACTCCCAGCCCACAGGAAAGGGTTTTTGGGTCACCATCCCTACTGCTGCTCCTGGCCCCTGTCCCACTTCTCCCAGCTCAGAAGATGTAATCCGTGCAGGTGTCAACAGCCCCCCTCCCCAATCAAAATGAGAAAACATGTAAATAAGTCTCAAAACTGGACTCCCAGATCACCTACAGCAACCCCAAAGGGAAATGAGATGGAACACTCTGATACTCAACCACCTGGACCCACTGAACTGGCAACAAAAGGGGATCTGGAAAAATTGAAATCAGAAATAATGTCTCAGATAACAGGAGAAATTGTGCCCCTAGTGCAAGACATGATTAATACACCTAGAGAGGAGCTGAGGAACATGATGGAATCCCAACATAGGAAACAAATGGAATCCATGAAACAGATGAAAATAGATTTCCAGGACAGGAAAAACTCCATTGAAAGTCTACACAGCAGAATGAGCCAATGTGAGGACAGAATTTTGAGATATAGAAGATAAGATTGCAATTAGTGACCAGGAAAAGAAAAATTGCTTCAAAATTATAAGGGAACATGAGAAATCAATCCAGCAGCTGCTAGATGATGCAAAGAAGAATAACATAAGACTGATTGGGCTCAACGAAGAAACAGGAGAGAGTGGAGATGACATAAAAGATCTCTTCACAGAAATAATGACAGAAAACTTCCCAAGCAGGGGAAAAGAGCTTGGCATACAGATAAGTGAGGGATATAGGACTCCAAATAGCCTTGATCAAAAAAAATCTACACATAGGCATATAGCTGTTAAGATTCCAGAAACACAACAGAAGAACAGAATTCTACAAGCAGTCAGAGAAAAGAAACAAATCACATACAAAGGAAAGCCCATCAGAATCACAGCAGATTTCTCAACACAAACCATCAAGGCAAGAAGAGCTTGGAGTGCCATATTCCAAGCCCTAAAAGAAAACGGCCTCCAACCCAGATTGATGTACCCTGCAAAACTATCTTTCAAAATGGATGGAGACATGAGATACTTTCATGACAAAGAGCACCTTAGGAACTTTGTGAATACCAAACCAGCACTCCAAAGAATTTTACACAATATCCTAGGAACAGACATTGAGGATCACAACACCTAGGAAGCAAAGCAGAACGAACCCATCTAGCATGACAAGAAATTAAATGTAAATGGGGAGAACCCAACAAAAAGAAAAAGTCATGGCAATGACAAGTCAATACTTTTCATTTATAACCATCAATGTTAATGGTCTCAACTCACCAATCAAAAGAAATAGACTGGCAGAATGGGTCAAGAAGCAAAATCCAACAATATGCTGCATACAAGAAACACACTTAATTCAAAAGGAAACTCATAGACTGAAAGTTAAAGGGTGGAAAACAATACTCCATGTGACAGGAAGCCGTAAAAAAAGCAGGAGTAGCTATCCTCTTTGCAGATCAAGTAGATTTCAAACCAACACTGATGAAGAGATATGAAGAAGGACATTCCATCCTTGTAAAGGGAACAATCCAAGAGGAAGAGATGACAATCATAAATATCTATGCACCAACCACTAGTGCACACAACTATATAAAACAAATATTAATGGACATGAAAAGTCATATATGCACTAATACAATTGTAGTGGGGGACCTCAACACCCCACTGTCACAAATAGATAAATCAACTAGACAAAAAATAACTTGTACAATACTAGAACTCAGTCGAACTCTTGAACAAATGAACTTAACAGATGTTTACAGAGTCTTCCACCCCACAAAATCAGAATACACATTCTTCTCAGCTGCACATGGGTCATTCTCCAAAATAGACCACATACTCACACATAGAACATGTTTAAGTAAGTGCAAAGGAATTGAAGTTATCTCCTGTATATTATCAGACCATAGTGTGATGAAATTGGAGATCCCTAGCAAAAGAAACTCAAAAAATTTCATAAACACATGGAAATTGAACAACATACTTCTGAATAACCAATGGGTCACAGAGGAAATTAAAGAAGAAATCAGACAGTTCCTTCAATTAAATGACAATGACAATACAACATATCGGAATCTATGGGACACAATGAAAGCAGTCTTAGGACAGAAATTCATAGCAGTGAATACGCATATTAGAAAAACAGAATGAACCCAATTAAACAACCTGATGCTGAACCTCAAGCTTCTAGAAAAAGAAGAACAGGACAACCCCAGAGCTCATACAAGGCAGGAAATTATAAAGATAACATCAGAAATCAATGCAATGGAGACTAAGAGAATGATACAAAAAATCAATGAAGCCAAGAGTTGGTTCTTTGAAAGAATCAACAAAATTGATAAACCCTTAGCCAACCTTGTCAGAAAAAGGAAAGAAAAGGCCCAAATCCATGCAATTAGGAATTAAAAGGGTAAAATGACAACAGACCCAGCAGAAATCCAGAGGATCATCAATACCTACTTCCAGAGCCTATAAGCCAATAAGATGGAAAACACAGAAGAAATGGACAGATTCCTAGATACATATGAATTACCAAAGTTGAACGAAGAAGACCTAAAAATTCTGAACAACCCAATATCAACCAATGAAATTGAAAATGTAATTAAAAACTTATCAACTAAGAAAAGCCCGGGCCCTGATGGCTTCACTGCTAAATTCTACAAGACATTTAGAGAGGAACTGCTGCCACTACTGTTTAAACTCTTCAATGAAATTGAAAGGGAAGCAATACTCCCAAATTCATTCCTGGAAGCAAGCATCACCTTGATCCCCAAAGCAGAGAAAGACCCAACTGAAAAAGAGACCTATAGGCCAATCTCACTAATGAGCACAGATGCAAAAATCCTTAATAAGATACTGGCAAACAGAATGCAGAAAATCATCAAGAACATCATACACCCTGATCAAGTGGGATTCATCCCAGAGATGCAGGGATGGTTCAACATATGCAAATCAATCAATGTAATGCACTATATCAATAGAACCAAGGACAAAAACCATGATTATCTCCATAGATGCAGAAAAAACATTTGACAAAATCCAACATGCATTTAAGATAAAAACCCTACAAAAAATTGGAATAGATGGTCTCTACCTCAAACTGATAGAAGTCATCTATGAAAACCAACAGCCAATATCATACTAAATGGTCAAAAACTGAAATACTTCACACTAAAATCAGGAACAAGACAAGAATGTCCACTATCACCACTCTTGTTCAATATAGTTCTGGAAACATTAGCCACGCCAATTAGAAAAGAGAAAGAAATAAAAGGAATAAAGATAGGAAATGAAGAAGTCAAACTGTCATTATTTGCAGATGACATGATACTCTATATAGAAGACCCCAAGAACTCCACCAAAAGTCTTCTAGACTTAATAACCAAATTAAGTCAAGTAGCTGGTTACAAGATCAACACACAAAAATCAATAGCTTTCCTCTACACAAATGACAGACTCACTGAGAGAGAAATAGGGCAAATAATTCCTTTCACAATAGCATCCAAAAACCTGAAATACCTAGGAATCAACCTAACAAAAGAAATCAGACCTCTTCTCTGAAAACTGTGGCACTCTGAAAAGAGAGATTAAAGATGATATCAGAAAATAGACAGACATCCCCTGCTCCTGGGTAGCAAGGATTAATATAGTGAAAATGGCCATACTTCCAAAACTGCTATATAGATTTAATGCAATTCCAATTGAGATCCCAGCAGTGTACTTCATGGAGCTTGAGAAAACAATCCAAAAATTCATTTGCAACAAGAAGAGACACAGAATAGCAAAAGCAATTCTAGGTAACAGAGACATGGCAGGGGGTATCACAATCCCCAACCTGCAACTATACTACAAAGCTACTGTGATAAAAACAGCATGGTACTGGCAAAGAAACAGACCTGAGGACCAGTGGCACAGATTAGAAGATGCAGAAACAATGCCAGACACACTCAGCCATCTCATCTTTGATAAAGGAGCCAAACACCCTCACTGGAGGAAAGATAGCCTCTTTAATAAATGGTGCTGGAAAAATTGGGCTTCAACTTGCCAAAGATTAAAACTAGACCTATATCTCTCACCATGCACTAAACTGAAATCAAAATGGATTAAAGATCTAAATATTAAAATAGAAACTCTGAACCAGTTGGAACAGAGGTTAGGTAGAACCCTTGAAGACATCGGTGTAAGAAAAGATTTTATGAGCAAAACCTCAGTTGTCCATGAACTAGCACAAACAATCAACAAGTGGTATCTCTTCTTATTAAAAGGCTTCTGCACAGCAAGAGAAACCACCAGCAGTGTGAAAAGACAACCCACAATGTGGGAAAAAATCTTCACCTGCTCTTCCTCAGACAAAGGTCTACTATCTCGAATCTATAAAGAATTTAAAAAGATCCGACCTCCCAAATTTAAAGACCCAATCCAAAAATGGGCATCTGAAATGAACAGACATTTCTCAGACAAAGAAGTAGAAATAGCAAATAAATACATGAAAAAATGTTCAACATCGTCATTTGAGAGATGCAAATGAAAACAACACTGAGATTCTACTTCACTCCCGAAAGAATGGCTGCTATCATGAAATCAACCCATAACAAATGCTGGTGGGGCTGTGGGGAAAGAGGAACCCTGCTCCACTGCTGGTGGGAGTGTAGAATGATGCAACCACTGTGGAAATCAGTATGGAGACACCTCAAAGAACTAGGACTGGAAGTCCCATTGAGCCCGCTATTCCACTGCTGGGGATCTTCCCCAAAGAATTAAAAGAATCATACCACAGTGATATATGTGCATCCATGTTTATAGCAGCGCAGTTCATAATAGCTAAAACTTGGAAACAGCCCAAATGCCCATCAACTGGAGACTGGATAAAGAAAATGTGTTTTTTTAATAAAATGCAGTACTACTCAGCCATAAAAAATGAGAAATTAGAGATATTTATAGCTAAGTGGATGCACATTGAGGTGTTACTCTTAAGTGAAATAAATAGGACACACGTGTATAAAGACTGAAGAGTTTCTCTGGTGTGAAAACTGAAATTGTAAATATGGACTAAATGTATAATAGGTAATGTGAAATACGAAGAAAAGGGTCAAAGGGGAAGGAAGTGGGAGGGCTAGGGGAAAGGATAGATGGGAATGAGATTAATATGCAAAAATGGAAAAATAGGAACAAAATCTTTGTAAATAGGGAGGAATGGAGGGGTTGAAGGGAGGGTTGGGCAAGGGTGAAAAATAAGAACCAAGAGAGACTATGTAAAGGTGCAAATTTCCAATGATGAATGTCATTATATTGTATACCTAAAATGTACCAATGATTAGCATGAATAATTGATAATGCAAAATAGGAAGAAAAGTTCCAAAGGGGTAGGGGTAGTGGGAGGGGCAGGGGAAAGGAAAAAAGGGAAAGGAAAAGTGATGAGAAATGGAAAAAATGGAAATAAAGTGTTTGGAAATAGGGAAGGGTGTAGGGGGTGAAGGGAGGGCTAGGAATGGGGAAAAAATAAGAACCAAGATGCATTATGTAAAGGTACAATTCCCAATGTGAAATGTAATTGTTTTGTATATCTAAAATGTACCAATAAAAGAATTTAATTTAAAAAAAGACTAAATATTGAGTTTAAATTACTTCAATTTCTTAAAGAGAAATTTTGAAAATTAACTCATGCATTGTCAATTATTTAAGTTATTGATATCATATGCGCACATAATTTGAGTTTTTTAAAATCAGCTAGTATCTGGTTTCAGTTTTGTATTTATTTAAACTTGTCATAAATCATAGTCTTTTCTTTAGTATTACTTATCTCTAGACTCTCCCTGCCTTTCCCCTTTTCACAAATATGTACTATCTTTCAAATATTCAGCTTTGGTGTCCCAACTTGGACATGCTCTGATATGGTTAATCCTTGTATAATATGACTTTGTTTCTTTAACAAGCCACTTTTCTAAACAATATATTCATTAATATTAATTTTACCTCAATAAAAACTTATGCTACCAATTTTGTACAAACACAATGTTCTGATTCATTTTCAAATTATTGAATAGTACACATTGCTCTTTCAAATTAGGCACAATTTGACATCTTGTATTTGCTCATTTATTTGAAAGCTTATTATTTTTTTCTTTTCTTTTTCATGTAGGGTCTATGAAGATGTCTGCATTTCATAATGTTTCCAAAACAAAGCAATGGTGTAGAAAATTATAGCAGGTTAACACTTATTTGGCAATGATGCAGCCTCCTAAAGACAAGATTAACTTGATAAAAATCTAAAACTGCTAGGCTTCCTTTGGATAAAGATATACAATAATTTTAATAAATTTCTAAATTAAAATAAATAATCCATTAAGCATGGTTTCCAACCCAGAGAGTCTATAAAATCCTAATTAGAGCTTCCAGAAAACACATAATTCTTTTTAACATATGATGGATGAAATTTAAAAACTAGAATGTATTTGGAAAATAATTTGTTGAAATGTTTTTCTGTGACAACTACTTGTTTATTTCATTTTTTTATTGCTTTCAATTGGTGGCACTTAAGTCTCCTTTTATAGAAGAGAAAACACCTGGCATGGTAAAGAACAAATAGCATAGACCAAGCGAAGTGGCTTGTAAACAAAAGAGTCTGAGCATTCCAAGACCAAGGAATGAACTAATGTGGTGCCTGGTGTGGACCCACGCCTGGAGTTACAAATGGTATTTGCTCTGTCCTTATGTGGTACAAGAGGCAAAGCAGCTACCTGGGGCCTCTTTCCTATGGGCTGTAATACTGTTTCTGAGGGAGCTATCATGACAAAATTCCAAGGTCCCTTCATGGGTTCTTAATATCATTACAACAGTGTCCAAGTGTCCACAGATGAACTTGAGGAGGACCCAAGCTTCAGACCGCAGGAGAGAACTTCAGGCAGAGAAGCCTACATGTGCAAAGATCTTAACCTCAGGGGGATTCTGCTGAAAGTTGGAAAGATAAGGAGTGGTCTGCCTGGGTTTCCATGAGTCACCAGGGCTAGCACATGTAGGGTTTTCCAGAAAATGTTAAGGACTTGGGGATTCAGCCATCACATTCTGGAAATAATGTTCTTGTCACAATAAGATAAATAGATCAGAGGATGACAGAGATAGAGAGCAGTTGGGAGGTTCTAGTGGTTGACAAAGCAACATGGCAGTACAGGCTCTGGAACTGTAGTAGAAATAAAGAGGGCATCGTTTTAAGGGGGATTTTGGAGCTAAACTGATAGGATTAACATAAAGCCCAATAGAGGCTGTGGGGCTCACTGGTGAACAATGTGTGCCATATAATTCTCAATTTACACCTTTGCAATACTTGAGAGAGTTATTGCCATTTGTTGAGATTTATAACACTGGACCAAAATGTATTTTCAGGAAGATGATTAGTTTGTTTTAGGACATAAAATTGTATATGCCTTTGAAACATGCAGATTAGGTAGTTCAATGTGTAGATTTTGAAGTCAAAAGAGTTGCTTGGAGATTTAGGAGAAAGAGGAAAAGTAAAAAAAAAAAACACCACTTATTTTTCCTTAATTATCAACAGAAATCCTATGCAATCTCAACTAAAAACCTCTTCATATTTATCCTTAACTATATGTGTTTAGACATAAAGTGTATCACAGTTACCTGGGCATAGGGCAGTGGAAAAGATGCAATGAATCTTTACCATTTCCCACTACAACTTTTCTCTCTGTGCCTTAATTTCCTCATCTATAATATTGGGTTAGTAATAGCTAATTTGTAATGTTTCTGTGTCAGAAAATAAGATAATCCCAGGACTGTAGAACAGTGCTCAGCACATTTCACATGCTTAATAGAAGTTAGCTCACATCATCCAGGAAGTTTATCTAAATTGGTATTCACATGCTCACCAAGGTGGAAAGCCTCTGAGCTCTAGAATAGGTATTCGGTTAAGACATACGGAGATAGACGACAAATTCAAGTTATGTGCCTGGTTAAACTGTCTGGAAGTGACCAGGAGGAATATTTTTAATAATATCCATTGCTGGATCCTACTGAAGACCTGCTAACTCACGATCTGGCTTATTCAAGGGCCACAGGAACATACAGTGGTGCTTCAGTTCATGAACACATTTTTATTTGCAAATAACTTGGTTCGCAAACAGAAGCAGTTTGCAAAAATTTGTTTTTCTCTGCAAACTCTGCATTGAGGAACACACAGCCACAGCCATATTCCCCAGAATTGTGGAACAAATGAAGTTTATGAATCAAGGTATATGACTTTATTTCTTTATTTCTTCTGAGATTCTCTTTTCAGGTGTATAGATGGCCAACACAATGTGTATTCCTCTTCAGGGTGGACACATTTTGCTGACAAGGGGCTGTCTCAGTGCAAAGCACCTTTTCCAGTTCCCCCTGCATCTAAATATGGCCATGTGATCATTTCTTGCTGTTGAAATGTGAGTGAGAGTAATGCTTGTAACTCCTAGGGTGATTCTTAGAAGGGCTCTGTGCCTTCTGGATATTCTCTTTCCTACGTGGCTTGGCTGGCTATGGGGAACAATAAAACTCGGACTGGAAGTAACTTAGGTCTTCGAGTAGCTATGTGTAGGAAGGGTGGCCAGTAAACAAGAGTACAATAATAAAGATGATGCTTCTGCTTTGTTAAAGAATAAAAATATTGGTGTGTATTTATTATAGATGTTTCTTTGACCTCAGCAGTTTTTCTCTCCTTAAAGAGTGTGTGATAGTTAAATCTTGTGTGTAAACTTAGCTAGATTATGGTGAATGACTATATAGTCAAACAGTAGTCTAGATATTGCTGTGAGGATGTTTTGTTGATGTGATTAGCATCTGAGGTCATTTGACTTTAAGTAGAGTTTGTCTTTGACAATGTGGGTAGACTTTGTTCAGTCAGTTGGAGACATTAAGAGCAAAACAGATTCCTGGTAAGGAATTCTGCTTTAACACTATAATATAGAAATCCTCCTGGAGTTTCCAGACTGCTGTCCTGCTCTGTGGATTTCAATTTGTTAGCTTTCACAGAGACCACACACACACACACACACACACACACATTGATTTTGTTTCTTTGGAGAACACTGACTAATATAAAGTGTACATCTATCCGAAAAAGCATGATGAAAAGTTTCTCAAGTCAAATGAACTAACTTTGCCTAATTTTAATTTCCCAGCTCCAGTCCTTCTACACCCTGTCTCTCTCAGCCATCTTGAAGCCAGTTTTCAACACACATATTATAAACATACTCATCTGGATAATTTACTTGGGAATTACCAGACTGAATAAGGTTGTTATTTGTTCAGTATTAAAATATCACTCAGTTCTGAATAAATATCAACATGTCAATCATTGTGGGTTTTATATTTAATAATATCAAGTAAGTAGTAATTTTTAAAATGTGCATTTTATAGACTCATTTAAATATTACCACTTGCACTTTAATATTGAAACCTTTCAGCACTGATTCACCTTCCTTTTTTTATATTTTAGCTTAGTAGGGTTTTAGTATTCTTTAAATAGGAGCCAAATTTCTGCTCCATTGCTCCACATACAGCCAATTTATTGGGTTTTATAAAACAAAACAATGTCTTTTGATCATTTCAAATACAATTTGAAAAATGCTTCATAGGCAAAGTGTAAATATTCATAAGTTATTATTCTTTTAAATATTTTGGCAAAATTTACATAGAGATGAAAGTTGAAACATATGAAAAGCTATTTTATAATTCATACTGAGGGCTTAATGTCAGAGACATTTTCTGTGTGAGGTCCCTGGACAAAGTGGCCTACACTCCTTTATCTCATAGAGAACACACGATTCCTATCCCCAACCAGGGTACAGCGACACTTAAATTGTAAACTGGCTTCAAGATGGCTGAGAGAGATAGGGCAGAGAAGCAGTGGAGCTGGGAAATTAGAATTATGTAAAGTTAACTCATTTGACTCAAGAAACTTATAATCAGTCTCCTCTCAGAGGAGAGGCGATAAATGGAAATTTTAATGATTGAGGCTGCGTGCCTGGGGCTGGCCTTTGATTAGCAGTGTTTCCACTGTTCTCTGCTAGGAGAAGGTGATAATCCATTTGCCAAGAGGTTTTTTGCACACATATATGGGCAGGCACAGAGACACGGACACACATGCACACATACGGACACACACACACACACATGCCCGGTTGGAAATGCTCTAATCCTTATGATGACATTCTGAGTAGATGTGAGTCCAGACTCTTCTATTTTAGATTCAGCTTTTAGTTGCTTTCATTTGCGACTTTGTAATGGCAATGAACACTTCCTTTTTCCAAGCCATGCTGTCTAGCACAGCAAACTATTTGCCAATAATGGTGCCTCCGAAAATAATGATTTATTATTTTCCACATTGGGCTGCCAAAATGAGATGTGGCAAGTGTCCAGTTCCCAATTATCTTCCCTCTCTAGTTTGTCTTCTTGTTTTTCCAATCCCTTGAGTGTGATGCTAACCCAATAATTTGAACTCTCTGAACATTAATTTCTTTAACCAGCAAAGAGTGGGATTTTAATAGCAGTACTCATAAAGACGGAGATAAGTTGGATGATAATTTTTCTTAACTCTTTGTCTTTTTTTTTCTGTATCAGTATCCTTTGAATTCCAGAGAAGGGCAGCTTGAGGTGTTTGTATTCTTGTAAGCTGTCCTAACAGTTGGGACCAGTTTGACCTCACAAAACAGACTAAGATAATTTAAGGACATAAGCAGAACATCAATGGGAAAAAGGAATAGGCATAAATCAATAAGCCATATGCAAGATGCTATCTAGTCAGAGATTATGGATCACTTGGGACTTCTCAAAATACACCCCCTAGCCCATCTGAGGCCCCTGGGTGCTTGTCAAACCTTGAAATTCCTGGGCCTCAGCTGAAGCTCCCCAAAGAAGACAATTTGGCTCTTAGGCGTGGGAGCTTTTTCCATGCTTTGTTTTGTTTTTTAAATTGCAGGTGAATCTGGGGAACACACAATCATTGTCCTGGGATGTACCTATCATGTTAGTTTTGAGGAGGATACAAAGATGCAGCCCCTGAGCTGCTGCCTGTTATTAAATTTTACTTTTGCAGCCTTCGGGGGTAATCTCTGGCTTCTCTGGCTTCTGCCCTTTCCTTCTCTGCCCTCCTTCATGCTTGAGTGTGAAGAGCAGGACTGGGTCTGGCCTCCCTGACAGCACAGAGCAGAGACTCCATGTCAAAGCTAGTGAACATCAGAGGGCATCCAGTCTTCCTGGCGAGCAGGCCATTGCTTGAAAATAAATAAATTAAATCAGCTCCAAAACCAGGTATGTTCTAGAAGCCTGAGGGCTACATCTCTCTGATCTTCTGACATTACAAAGATCAGAAGCATCCAAAATCTCTGTAAATGAGGTGAGAGATAAAATTTCTACAGATGGATAGTATGGGTCATATGTTATTTTTACTACTTCCGAGCAAATAGTTTCAAAGCATCATAATAACTCTTCACACTTTCATATGTGTTTCAACACCTGCAGTATACATATATTTTATATATTTATATATATTTATATCATATGTACTATATATTTATAATTTATAATCTATTATATATATATTTACTAATTCAGTGGCATTAATCAGTCTTGCATTGGCGATTTTTGTTTTCTGTGGAGAGAAGTGATTTCACAGATTTGTCCATAAATGTAACCCAAGTGGTGCCAGGAATGAAATCCTTATTGTAAAACCAAAATGAGATGGTTCTTCACTTTCTGCTGCTTCTAGTGTTTTATAGAGAGTGAGAAAAAGGAGAAGGAAAAGACTCGTATTCACGTTTACTTCACATATACTTTTGCAGCCATGTTTACACACATACACACTGTGCATGTTTGCATACACACACACACTCACCCCCCTCCTATGTAGGATATCATGTGTTGTTATGGGAAAGAAAACAATTGTGATTGGATCGTTATCCTGGTTCTTTCAAATAAAATGCTAAATTCTGACAGTGTTTAATCACTAATTATCTTCCTTCCTTCCTTCCCTCCTCTCTTCTTTCTTTTTGTATGTCTTTTATCTCCACAGAAAGTCCGAGATAAAAGAGATTTGAGCAAAGAGATTTGGGCAATAGAGGTGGTAGTTTTTGAAAAGAGAACGAGTGTATAATTGGGATGACTTTTTTGTCTCTTTTTTTCTGTGTTTCTGAAAATCTATTTATTGAAAAATTAGCCATGTCAAGTGCTGGCCTCTGTATTTCATATACGTTTTCTTTCATCTCACAATGGATAATGAGATAGGTATACTGGAATAGAGACAGCGGTTTAATTAATTGTCCGATTCATCTAGAGAGTAAACCACAAGCCTCTCCCTCTCTTTCTCTCTCCTTCCCTCCCTCACTCCCTTCCTCTCTCTGTCTTTCACCTCCCAGGTTTTTATAGCACCATTATCATAGGAACTGGGGGTTATGACAGTAAATCAAATCAAAACAGTCCCTGTCTTCTTACAGTATTCAGTCTAGTGCGAAAGACTGATTGTGTCTCAATAGAGAAATGCTTAAAGAACAACTGTGGAGACCACAGCAAGATAAAAGGCTGGAGAATGTTCCGGTGAATGTTACACTGACTGTAGTGGGCAGAGGAGGTGACTCTGGGCACATGACCTTTTATTTACAAGGATCTTAGTGAAATGTGGGCATCAGCCACGGGGGAATCTGGAAGATGAGATTCACTAGCACAGGGCGTGAGTCCCGCAGGAGCCGTCCCTGCCACCTCTGCTGTCCATACCCCCTCTCCTCATGCTGTCACTCAGCTAAATGCCTTGTATTCTTCCATGAGCTCTGTCCTGTTCCATGGCAAGATTGTTACTCATGTTATTCTCACTTTTTCTTTTCTGCTGGAATATCGCCTCCCCCATACCTTCTGGGTTCATTCCAAGCATGATTATTTTTCTATTATCGGACATACCTTCAAACATTCACCACCATCAGGAAAGATCCAAGGGAGCCTTCTCCTCACCTACCCCGCAGGCTGGATCAGTGATGGGGTGAGGTATCAGAGCTCTTAGGGCTCCACCACTGCTCTTCGTTTGTAGAAGTTATGTGTGGGTCAGTACTTGCTTACCTATTTATGTTGAACATAATCTAGTGGAATGAATTTATTCTTTGTCTTTGCTGAACTTTAAATCAACAATCAAATATATTGCTTCATTTTCTTATTAGTTCCTGTGGTTTTTCTGGTTTTCTGCCAGCTTGTTTGTTTAGGGACAATATGAAGGATGACACATTTCTGTGTAAAATGCCGCGAATATGTGTCATTTCTTATAGTCCACATCACACATTTATAATTTAAACCATTCTTGAATGAGTGGATACTTTTCTCTTCCTCAGCTCCTAGGCTGGTGTTTATCAGACTAGCATGATAGTATCATCTTCCTCCTCAAGTTGCTGGAGAACTTTGGGAAAGGTTTCAAAATGTTCATGCCACAAGTACTTTATCTGAACAATAAGACAATAAACCTGATTTTTTTAAAACTCAGAGAGTTATTATGGAATGTCAGTGTGCCGATAATGTGAGCAGTGATTTCATTATTTTGCAGACGTAACATTCCTCATTAACTTCACTCCTTCAGTGTGTAGCATTGTTACCGATATTATTGCTACTATCATCACTAACGTAATATGTGTGTACTAAAATCAAATCTAATATACCAAAGGTCAGTGATGGAAAGCAGCAATTCCTACCCAGATAAACTCCAGCTATAATTTCACTCCATGGGTACAAACAATTTTAATATTTTTATGTTAATATTATAATGCTTCAGTGATATTGCTGTATCCCTGTGTCTTGATTGATTCTCTTTAGCCATTCATTGTATTTATCTTCTATTTTTCCCATCTTATTTAGAAAAAAACCTTTATCCTCTACCTCGAATACATAGAGAGAAACAGTTTGAAGAAAAGAGAGACATTTTCTTCTTTCATTTCTAACCTTCAGGCATTCCATCCAGGTACAGTTGTGTGCTGAGGCCAGGAAGTATCTGCTATACTCAATAATTTTGGTGCTCTTTGAGAAAATATTTTTAGTAGGTTGTTTATTTATCTTATTGGGGAAGACTATGAAAAAAATCAAAATCTACCAAAAAATTAAATTCTTTAAGTATACAAGGAATGAGCTACCCTATTTAGTGACAATCTCATGGTCTCTAAGATTTAATGAATCCAAATGACTTTTATTTTATTTTATTAATTTATTTTTTATTTTGTTTTATTTATTTTGATTTTATTTTAATAAAATACTTACTTATATTAGCATGGAATTGAAGTCCTGAAACTGTCAAAATAAATAAGACTAAAACAAATTTCATTGCCTTTTCATCTTCGGGGTACTTTGGCAAACCAATTAGTGTGAAATTTCAATCTTTCCCTGAGAACTGTGGACTTGTGTGACATAAATCATTATCTTATGTTCACTTGGAATTGTATAAGAGGGTACTCAAGAGAGTTGGAGGTAGGTGGATAAAAATAGGATTAATTATAAGGAGAAATGAAAAGATTGCTTCCATTACTCAAGAAAAGATTTGGGAGGAAGTAATAGCTAGTGTACAGGAAGAAAGATACTGCTTATTACTGAAGAATACAAAACTGAAAGAAGTAAGTAGTTTGCCTGGATGTAATGTAGCAAAAAAAAAACACACACAAAAACTTAGAACATGGAATTTAATTCACAAAAATCCTACCCAGAGAATAGTACCATCCTCTCTTTCCTCATTAGTTCTTCCTTTATCTTTTCTTAAATTTGTCTAAAATTTGCTTTATCCAAAAAGTCCCTCGAGAGTTTATAAATCATCGTATGCATCTATAATACATTTTATTTTGAAAACTTCCTGAATTGATGAGAAAGTTCTGAACCACCTTGTTGTTCTGTGTTGGTTATCTAATTGGGTTGCTATCATTATATTACCATTGTATTTTCTTTATCATCATCCTCTCCATGTTTCCTGCAGGTTACAAATATCAACAAAGGAAAAAAGGGGAACACAGAAAGGCTTAAGTGCCAGGGATTTTCAATGACTGTTTGCATCACATGTCACTCTTGGACTTTACAGAGATGACATCCAATTGTTACTCTCATTTTCGTAGTCCTCATCTATAAAACACTACCTGCTTGTCATTGGCCTTCCTTCCAGTCTCCCTTCCCTTCCCTCCCGCCTCTTCCTTTGTTCATACTCCGATATCCCTTTCTGGTTGGGATGTCAGTGTCACTTACGGACAAGGGGACTTCCTTCTTCAAGCTATGACAGTTGGTTGAAGGATAAGTATATAACCCAAGCGTAGTCTACCAGGAAGCCTAACAGGACACTTTCTTGGCACCACTCTGCTGGAAAAAAGCAATATGATTTTCTTTGGTAGCTCTTAAGTATTTATCTAAGAACACTTTTACTAAAATGAGATGATCAGCTCAAAACATAAGGAGAAATGTGGAAGGAAAAATGTGTGAATAAACACTAAATAGAATGGTGCATCCATTTTCATTTATCTTTCTCAATGCCCAGGGAGGCTAAAATCTCCTTATTCCCTTTGTTGTCATTTTTGTTTTCCTTACTAAAGCTAGATTTGAGCTTCTCAACTGTATTTGTTTGAATCTTGACTAATATTGTAATGAGATTGTGGTGGAGACTGAACAAGGTAGCATAGATTGTACTCATGTGTGGCAAACATGCAACTGATGTTGTCTTAGCGGATAATTATGACATTACTGATAATTTAGCTAAGAAGTTTTGTTTATTTCTATAAAAACCCTTCAGGGCAACATCATCTATTGGAAAGTGCTCACTTAGTGAGATTTAAATATCTTGCTTTCTCTCCTTTCTAAATACTGAGAGGAATTAAGAGTTAGAATTGGAATTTAGTTAACAGTATGACATCAATGTCAATTTCCTGTGTTTGACATCTAAGAAGGAATCTGTTATTTTTGCAAATTCTTATGCCTATAATTAAACACGAAAAGTTAAAAAGAAACTCATTAAAACATTGTTGTGCTTAGTAAATTATCTATAATGTAATACTCTATAACTACAGCAAAATTAGTTTAATTTAATATTCTTTCCAGACAATAAACACAGTTTAACATTGTTATATTTGATTGATAAGTTTGATGACTTTTTCTTCTATTTACATTAGATTAGACATTTCTTCATAGAGTAATTTAACATTTATGAATCTGATTTTGATTTTGATGGAAATTAATATTCAGTTATATTTATATAATACAAATAGCAAAATAATTTAGCAAATCACTAGTCTTTTGGTAAGAATTCAGTGTAACTATTTTTGAATACATCATCTTTTAAAAAATGGATAGTCTATGTTTATAAATAATTAAATAGAATGCAAAAGTAATTCATGCATACCCCCTCTCTCCTCTTTCCCGCAGTTTTCTTCTATTATTAATAGAAGGAAAAATATTAACTTGGTACATTGTAAAACAGTGAAAAAAGTTGAGTGGATCAATATTAAGTGATACTCATGGTTTATATTCAGGCTCACCTTTGGTGTCTCACAGCTCTATTTTGACAAATGCAGAATGCTATGTATTACCATTATGCCATCATACAGAATAATTCACTGACCTGATTCCTCTTGATCAACCTATTCACCCATCTATTCTTCCTTTGGGCTCCAGCAATGGCTAATTTATTTTTACTATCTTTATAGTTTTGCTTCCTCATAGAATATCATCTAACTGGAATTATACTATGGACCCTTCTCAGACTAATTTCTTTTACTTAGCAACATGTATTTAATATATTTCCAAAAATTTCTTTGGACTTCCAAATGATTTCTTTATATCATTGAATAATATTTTATTTTATCAGTGTAACATAGTTCATTCATTTGCCTACTGAAGCAGCATCTTGGTTGCTTCCAACTTTTGGCAATTTTATAAAAGCTGTGAACATATGAGGATCTTAATTTGTGTCTCAAATACACCTGAGGTGGATGTTCAGATTTGTTCAGCTGTGGATTGGTATGTAACTCCACTGTATCGTATAAGCAAACATAATTTTTAAAGCAAATTGTTTCCTCATTTCTTTAATGAGAATGGTTTTGTTAATATCATTATTCTCAAATGTCATCTATTACAGTGCCAACTATTCAAAGAGAGACTTTTTAAATTAAAACTTTCTTTTCACTCTGTCCTAGTTAGCTTTATAATCAAGTTGTTAATTTCTCAGATGTTGTACAGAAAATTCAGGGTACAAGACAACAGAATATCATCAATATCAATGAAAATGAGCTTTAAAAATGAGTATTATTTTGTAAAATCAAATATGTTCTGTACCAACTGCAGGTACTGTAAACCACAAGTCAAGCATGTTGTGATTTTATACACTGCTTGTCAATTACCTGAGCTATAAATTGATCATGTTACTTTTTGGGAGATGAAAGTTTTAGAAATGCATTTAGTAATAACCCCAAATCAAATGTCCCTTTAACTTCATTTTCAGGAAAAGCACGGGATCACAGTCTCTTGCAGTTTTATATTATTTTATGATTTTAAAAGTCTTTGACTATGATGCTGGGAAGAAAGCCAGGCAGATACTATTATGCTCAGAGCCATACTGAGGAAAACGAAGTTCAAAAAGATAAAATGATTCAGTAATATGTATACTGGCTCCTCAGTGGACAGTGGCTTCCATTTCTGATGCCCAGTTTAGCCTTCAACATAATATTCTGTTACCACAGTCTCCTAGATGCAGGATTCTTAAAGTCAATTCAGGTTAAAAAATATTCTACATCCTGTAAAGTTGTGTCCAACACTCTAGTCTGTAAATATACAAAAGATTGACCTTTTATGGATTCTCTTTTATTTGGTTCTAAGCACAATACTTTGGTTTTATGAGAGGAGACAAAGGGAGCTTTTCTTTAAAAAAATGTTTCATTTTAAAATTTAGAATGGGTCATAGAAGCGAGGAAATTAGATGACTTATCCCAGCTAAAAAGTTCTACTGCTTCTTCCATAGCAGTAATTCCTGCTGTTTCACTTTTTCTTCACTGAGATGCAATACCTGATGCTCACAACTTGAAGATTTATTTGTCTCATAGTTTCCAGAGGGTTCAGTCCCAAGTCAGCTGACTCCAAGGCCTGATTGGTGTGGTAGAAAGGCAGCGAACAGCTGCTCATCCAGGGTAGGTAGGAAGCAGCGAGAGGAGGAGGAGGAGAAGCAGCAAGAATGCACCGTTGCAGGTCACCGTCCCAGTGACCACCTCCAATCGGGCCGCTCCTAACAGCACAGCCAGCTCCCTGACGCTTCCGTGGAACAATGAACTCATGAGCATAGTACCCCTGTGGTCCACTCACTCTCCACACAGACAAGAATTTTGTGGGATGAAGTCAAAATGGATCAAAGATCTAAAAACAGAAACATCAAACCTACTGGAAGATAAAAGAAGTAAAACACTTGAAGGCATAGGTGTGGGAAAGGATTTTCTACAACTACAAAGGATTTTCCTCAGTTGCACAAGAAATAAAGCAAGAATCAAGAAATGGAATTATATCAAATTCAAAAGATTCTGTACAGCAAAAAAAAATAATTGAAGTGAAGAGACAACCTCCAGAAGGGGAAAAATATTTTGCCAGCTACTCCTCAGACCGAGAACTAATATCTAGAATATACAAGAACTCAAAATAATTAAATCACCTAAAATTAAAGACACAGGCAAGAAATGGGCAAGAGAAATGAACAGATACTTCACAGAGGAAGAAATACCAAGGGTTAAAAAGTATATGAAAAAATCTTTCACATCGCTGGCTATTAAAGAAATGCAAATTTAAACAACACTAAGATTCCACCTTACTCCGGAAAAAATGGCAATCATTAATAACAAATGCTGATGTAGCTATGGTGAAAAAAGAACCCTCCTTCATTGTTGATGGGAATGTTAACTAGTTCAACCATGGAAATCTGAATGGAGATTTCTTAAATAACTGAAATTAGAAATTCCATATTACACAGCGATCCCCCTGCTAGGTATGTTCCCCAAAGAGTTTAAGACATCATAGCATAGTGATACTTGCATACCAATGGTTATAGCAACACAATTCATAATGGCTAAGTCCTGGAAGCAGCCTGTATACCCACCAACAGATGATTGGACACAGAAAATGTGGTACCTATATGTAATGGAATACTTCTCAGCTGTAAAGAATGACAAATTTGACACATTTGTGGGAAAATGGATCCACCCAGAATATATAATGTTGAGTGAAAGAAATCAGAGACACAAGTTTAAATACTGTATGGTATCTCCATTTGAGTGAGGCAAAGTAAAAACAGAAAATTATAAAGAGTGGAAGTGGACAAGGGGATGGATCTCTTGCAATATGTAAGTGGCCCAAGGGGACAAGGGTGAGAGCGGAGGGAGAGAAGAAGGGGAAATAAGTCGAATAAAGATGTGCCATGTACAGGAACCTAATAACCTCAAAGAATGCAAACATTAAATGCCGTAATATGAGTTAAGATTCATAAAGTCACCAAGAATGAAAATCAGGAGAGGGGAAATGGAGGATGGAGGGAGGGGAAAGGGGAAGAGGATTTAAAAAAAGGGGAACTAGCTGTCATACATACATGTACCCACTCCCCTAGATGACTGTAAACTGCATATACTGCAGATATGTACTAATAAAATAAAAAAGTTAAAAAGAACATAATGGCTACCTTTGACAGCAAGTTTCTAAAGATGAGTTCCTACTTCTTTCTGTATTTATTTTACTTTTCTGCATTTAAGGCATTTTCTTCTTAGAGTGAATCTGTGTTTATTTCCCTATATATCTGATGGGTCTTAGGTCTGTTTTGTACATGGAACAGATATATTTGTTCCATGGCACAATAATTGATTTAATTAATTTACTCTTTTACTTCGACTCAATCTTTCTATAAACAGTAAGCTTTTGATACCATCCTCTAATCTCTGCTAAATATTTTTCCTAAAAGTATCTTGTATCTCTAATGAATTATCATTTCAAAGCATGCCCAAATCTCTCATCCTCAGGTTGTTTTCAATGACTCCTCGCCGGAGTCCTACTAATAGATGATAAGTAGTTGTGATGCATTTACTGGGGACAGGTGAGACTTGGTCACATCAATTGGGGGATACTTGCTGATGAATTCATATCTCATCAAGCTTTTAGTTGTTCTACCATTTTATACAATGGAGGAAATTGTAAAATCCATACAGAATGGATGAATGTAGGGAGAATTGGTTACTCTGCTATTCCCCACAGAAAATTATTATGTGGAGAGTTTTGATCTGCTATGTAATTTACTTTAATGAAGGGGAAAGATCTCATAATTAATAACAAAATGAATTCAAATACAGGTTCAATATCCCTTATCCAAAATGCTTGGGAACACAAACGTCAAATTTTCATATTTTGTATAAGCTTAATGAGGTATCTTGAGAATGGGACTCAAGTCTAAACTCAAAATTCATTTTTCATATGCTTCTTATACATATAGCCTGAAGACAGCGTTACCCAGTGTTTATGATGCCTGCATCTGAACTGCAACCCATCCCCTGGGGTCAGGTGTGGAACTTTGTACCTGAGGCATCACACGCTTGCTCAAAAAGTTTCTGATTGGAGGGCATTTGAGGTTTGGAGTTTTGGATTAAGGATACTCAACTCAATGTGGATTATAGTTAGGAAAACTTTCATGAGGCAGCAGACAAGATAACACCACAGAGTAATTTCAGTCTTAGTGCCCAAGAGCCTGGTAAAAGTTCAAGCAAGTATATCTTTAGAAACACCTGATACTAAATTTTATATACTCCTATTCTCCTTCTTTCAAGGACTTCCTGTGCCCCTGATGATATTTAAATAGAAAAATTTCTTTTAAAATTGTTTTATATACTTAATATAATCTTGATTAAAGGTCTTCTTTACATTTGTTATTTATCAGGTTCAAAGACTGTTTTTCATGGTTTAAGAAGCAAAATTAGCAAATCAGCAGTTTATAAACAGTTCTCAATTTCTTGTCAACTGGATGCTACTTTAAAATTAATTTACTGTTTTATTATTAGTGCACATTGGTAATACTCAAGGGTGATGTTCATTTGGGAAACTGGGTGCATGCATTTAATGTGTCTTGTGCTTTTCTATCCCATTACTTCCCTCTTTGTCCCCACCCTCTGATTTGCTTCCAGATCTCCAGAAGCCTATTCATAGTTTCCTGTTATCACTCATTCACTTCTTCATTCACCCATATTTATTTATTTATTCATTTGGGTTCTCATGTAAAAGAAAATATGTGGAATGCAACTTTCTAAGTATAGCTTATTTCATTTAACATGATATTCTCTAGTTATATCCATTTTCCTGCAAATTACATGATTTCATTCCTCTATACGGCTGAATCATATAGTGCATTGTGCATATATAACATATAACCTCAGTATTTCACTCTAGTGGAGTTGCTAGATGCCAGAAGATGTGTGAGGGAGAAACTTTTTTAAGGTGAGGGTCTGTGGCTAGAAATATGACCAACAGGGAAAATCTATTTACTGTGATTCTGTAACAGAAAATATTCCTTGAATTAGGAAACTAAAATGAAGTTATGAGTTATGTTGTGATTTATCTCAGTAAATTATTAATGCATCAGTAGTTATCATCACTCATGAAAATAGGACTGCAGTATATTATTTCCTATTTTTGTGACTAATTTTTGTTTCCTCTTAAATTCTTTTATTGGTACATTTTAGTTTTACAGTACAGTTACATTTATCATTGGGAACTTGTACCTGTACATGATGCATCTTGGTTCTTATTTTTTCCCCATTCCCCTGCCCTCCCTTCACCCCTCCACCCCTCCCTATTTACAAAAGCTTTGTTTCCATTTTTTTCTCATATTTTTTCCTTTCCTTTCATTCCTTTACCTCGCCCTTCCCACTTGTGACTCTAATTTGAATTGACTTATTGTAAAATTTGGAAAATACAGGAAGAAAAAGAATTAAGTTTTTAATTGATTATATATATCTGAAATCCCCAAATCATTTTTCAATGCATGTGTCTGAGTGTTTTGTCTAGAGCTCTACATTTTATAAATTGGCATTTATCAGTAAATTCACTCTTTTATAAATTGAATGGTCATTTTTAATACTTCATATTTATTTTATGCTACTAAATATTATTTTAGATTTTGATTTTAGATCTAGATTTATCATGTCTCCGTTTGCATACACACTTATTTATTTAGCCAATGACATGTTAGTCTATTTTTCTCCCTCTATTATGTGCTCATAAATATTTATTTTTTTGTAATATTTCTTCCATGTAAATTCCAATTTGTAGAAATAATACGCTAAGTGGTATGAGTTTTTTTGGGTTTTTTTAGACTTGTAATATATTCGTTATAGGCCTATTCCCAGGTTTTATGACCAAGATTATGTATTAAAATGAAAAAGAAAATAAATAGTTTGGAAATATGAGAGGAAGTAACATTTGATGCCGTAATAATCTGTGGCCCTGCTGAAGGAAGCAGATATGGCGATGTGAGGTCCTGGATGCTCAATGCTGGCCTCCGATGCTCCTGTAGAACCAGAGAGCGGAGTTGAGGCAAGCGATAGGGCGGGCACTGCTCACCACACTGTTTTGGGCAAGTTTCTCCTGCCCAGTCCCTGCTATGAAAATAAATGAAATTAGCATTTAGGTCCTGTTGAAACGATGTACGAAGAGTCTCTATGTACAGTTTAAAACCTTTTTGCATTATTTACAGTTGAACTAGAAAATGTAAGCTTTATGTGTTAGAAGGAAAATTATCATGTGAGTGAGAGTTGGAAAAACCTAAATTTAAATGTACTTTGTCGGCTGGGGATTTAGCTCAGTGGTTCCACTGCCTGCTTTGCAAGTGCAAGGTCTTTAGTTCAATCCCAGGCACCAAAAAAAAAAAAAAAAAAAAAAAAGAACAATAAATAAATAAATAAATAAATAAATAAATGTACTTTGTGGCTTTAGAAGTTTATGTCTTATCCTGTACTAAGGCTTTTTCATGCAATTAAATTACACAAACATGCACACATGCACACACACACACACACCATGTGTGCACATTCCTCATGATTTAAATGAGTATACCAGAGCTATGCGGGGTTTAAATAATCTATTCCAGGGAATGCAGTGAGTAAATAGTCATGTATTTGACTGAAGTTTGCCTCTAATGATATATAAAACCTGCTTTGAATATCCTAAAATAAAGTCTTCATTCAATGTTTCATCTACTCTCAAATACTTACAATTAATATTCACTCTAGGTTAATTTCCAGCATCTATCTGGGTCCTTTTATTAATTTTAAATATAGAAAACAGTACCAATTAAATTGATGTTATACTAAACAAAATATATTGTTGAGTACAATGGCAAAATGTGGAATTTTCTGAAAAATACAGAATAAAACCAATATGATTGTTTTTTTTTTTGGTACTGGGGATCTAACTCGGGTCCTTGGTTTTGAAGTTGATCACTGGATCAGAATGCTTTCACTTTCTTAGCTGAAGGGTCTTAAGCATCTTTCTCATTCTCTTATTTTCTACTGTGATATTGAGGCAGAATGAAGTACACGAAAGATGATTCTAGACTCACTTTCCTGAGACATTGTCCAGTGCTTTTGAAGCAGAAGTTTTTGTTTCCTGAACAAAAACTGATTAACCTTTATCCCAAAGGGATAATTAAATATATGATGATATTTACAGAAAGATATTCTGTTTATGATAACTAACAATGCCATAAAATTAGAAACAACACAAATTTTCCTCCATCAGAGAAAGCTGAATTTCAAAAACAAAGATTTTACAGCCTTTAAAATGAAAATATAAAAGACAGTCATGATAACAGACCACAAAAAACCCACTTGTAGTGTTCCCTATGTATAAAATTGCACATATGCATGTTTAATTCATAAAGGTTATGTGCAGAACAATGTTTGCAAGATTGTTCAAAATGTTAATGGGATTATGATAAGGTAATGGATTTAAGCATGGCTTTAATTTGACTTGGTTCAGGTGATTATTAAGCAGAAACAGCATTATACTTGGTTTTTTGCCTATTATTAACAGGTATTTTATTTAATTTATACAAGGATCTTGTATGGCAATGACATGTGTTGTCTTATAAATATGAGTAAACAGCCCAAAATTAGTAGAAGATCTCTAAAAACTTTTACTTAAAAATATACTGTACTGGCACTGATTCACATGTGTACACCTATCTAGATTTGTTAAACTGTTTAGAAATGTCATAAAGGCACATTTGTTCATGAATATGTATGCAATTACCTGATTTATTAAGATATATAAGCTGTAAGGAATAATTTTTCAAGTTGTTAAACATTATTGTTTAAACCTGCCCTGTTGGGATTCATGGGACAGTATTTGCTTCTGTTCCACTTCACAATTTCTGCCGACTTCAATCAATCTATGTTACTTGAGTCCCTGACATTCCACCTGCAGCTTTGTGGGAGATCACTTAGGGATTTCCACACCTGTACCCTTCCAGAGCTCCTGTGTGTGACTTCATTCAGCTCCTTATCTGTATTCCTCTGTCCAGCCTGTGAGGGGCCAGACGGAGCATCACATCTCCAGGGTCTCCCATGGTGGCATTTGCATTCTTGACTCCTTTCTCAATGCTGCAACTAAACACCATCTTCTGCTGGGTTAAAGGGCCATCTTCTTCCTCAGGATGGGCATTGTTCTCAGAGACAGAGCTGAGGCTCACTGACTCTGAGGAAGCTTTGCCACGCAAGCCTGCGGGCCCCTGTGACCTCTGCCTGCCCCACCACCACAGGAGCTCAGGGCAGCCTGTGCTGCAGAGGCTCTGTCTGGCTGAGCTCAGTCCCCACCCCACTCCCTCAGTGATAAACCTCTCCTTCAGCGTGTTATCTTGGGCTTCTCTCACATCTCACCCATGTCAGGACTGGCTTCATGTCCTTCTTGCAATGTGACACTGTCTCTTGTGAGCTTTCTCCTTGGAATTGTCTGGCTCAGCTCTTTGTTTTAAAAAGCAAGCTATCAACACAGCATCATACAGGCAATTGCTATGGGGAGGAAGCGCCAGCCACCATTCTGGCTGTAAGTTTAGGGTGTTATCCAGGTAGGTAGCAAGGCTGGACACTTACACTGACCTCTTGTACTTCCAGGAGTTGAGCTGCTACAGAGGAAGGTGAATTAGGCTGTTGTCACAGCACAGTAATCAGTTTTAACAAATTCAAGGCTGTGAACTTCACTGGGCATCCACAAGAGTATGCCTGAAGAGCAGCTATGCAGGTGTGAGAACTCTGGGTGGGATGTGTCGTGCTGGATGGGACTTTGGGTCAGAGGTGTCCGCTTTGATCCTGGGCTGGCTTGCTTCTCTGTGATGTGCTAGTGGTGGCTGCTGCTGTGAGACAGCTGTCACTGAACCGTTTGGTAATTTGAACTACATCCAGCATGTGGTAATCATTGCGGGCACGTGCGCGCACGCACACACACACGCACACTATTTCTTTTATTGACTGGGAATTTTAGTGTGCAACAATTCTTGGCCAGATGTTTTCCCACAAGACTCAAATTGGATCGATACTGTCAGCTCTTGGTTCGAGTCCAGCAGATACTGTATTTCTCAAGGTAGGAGCTGCCTTGACGATTCCATCACATTTCTTCTGGTAGGTTCCATTGAGACCTCACCCTTTGGGATAGGATGATTTTCTTTACATTTACCCTAACAATTTTATATTGTTTGCATTATTTATTATGAACTCCACCTGACTTTTCTTTGTCTAGGACCTATTGTGCTTTATTTACAGATTTGTCATCTGTAAGTTTGGATAAGTGTAAATGTTTTCTCTCTTCTCTCCTTTCCCATTTTCCCTTCTCTTCCCTTTCTTTCACTTGTTTTTCCTTTCCTCCCTTTCTCTTTCTTTCATTCTCTCCCCATCTTCCTTTATTTCTTACAGATAATAAGCATAGATTCTATGGGATAGTTTTAAAAACTGTAGCACACCCATTTATATAGAGGGCAATGGAATACCAAAGTATCTTACCAGTACATTTTATATTGATATCCTTGACTGATGACGTTCTCTGACTTATCGAAATCTGTCATATATTTACTGTGGAAATAGCATAAGAGTGATAATGCTTCTTAAGAAACAAGAATTGCCTAAACAAAATGATATGTGAATATAATTATTAATTTTTATTTTTTATTTTTTGGTACCAGGGATCGAACTTGGGACCTTGCGCTTGCTCAGTAGGTGCCAAAACCACTGAGCTAAATAACCAGCCCAGTATTAATTTTTAGATTAATTTCTGTGTACTTTTGTTCAATATGTGTCAAATTTAGAGAAACGCTACTTGAAACAGTGGTTGATTTGCCTTTCTAGTTATATTCTTTGCTCATTTGGGGAATTACCTTCACATCTTTGACATATTCCCTTGCCCCATCTCCATGTCAAAAGTTAGGTGACAGTAGCATTGTCCAACAATCATTCAGTATAATTTGGCGGGTGGTGCGCTAGTGATTCCAATGCACTAGTCCATTTTTTAATTGAGGGAAAATGCAAATAGTAAAAGATGCAGAAAGGAATTATACAATTCAATGAGTTGTGATAGATGTATACACACATAACCTCCATCTAATTAAGATGTAGAACACTCCCGCCCCCCTAGAGAATTCCTTTTCTACTCCTCACACCCCAGGCGAACCCACATGAGAGGAAATTGCTGTGCAGATTTCTAACATTTTACTTTAGTTTCTCCTAAATCATATAAATGCGCTCATATAGTATACATCATCTTTCAGCAAAAATAATGGTTTCTGAGTTTTGCTTTTTTTATACAATGTGTCGCTTGTTTTTTGTTTTAATAACTGCACAATATTTTATGAATGTACCACAATTTAACACACAAAGATGTCCTAAACTTTACTTGACAGTTCTTTTTGTGAATATGTGGTTTTACATCTCTCAGGTAAACGTTTAGAAGGCAATTGAAATGTCTTAAAGTAAATATGTATTTTACCTTATAAGAACTGTCCAACTTAACATATCTACTTTTTCCACCTTCTCAATAATATCATATTGTCAGTTATTTTAACTTTAGCTACTCTGGTAGGTATGAGATTATAACTCATGTGATCAGCATTCCTTTGATGAGCAGTGATCTTAGTCCAGCTAGTTGATAGTATAAACCACATTTTCTTCCCTTGTACAATGTTTAGGAAGTGCTGTCTCATGATATTGAAAACCTTCAGTGGGTCCCCACGAGGAGCTTAGAATTATAGATTAAAGATTGCCTCTTCAGACTGCACTGCGGATCTGTCATTCTTATGTCCTTTTGTTGATATTTTTCCTCTGGGGCCACCATTTCAGAGAAAGGGTTCGGTCTATTCCATTTGTAGTTTCAAAGCCTGGTTTTACACTGTAAGGCAGCACTGCCTCTCTGCTTTCCTCTTCATTTGGTATTCACTTTTAGAAACTCAGTAGCATCCAGGCAGTTTACTTGGGCAGCAGTCTCAACCAATTTGTTACAGGGTTTTTGTTCATTTTGTTTTGCTTTCGTGAAGTACTTTTCACTCTACTACCTCCTTATAGTCTAGCTACTCTCCAACATGTCTATTCTATTATTTTGCAGACTGAAACAGTATCTGCTTTAGGCTCAATCTTTTACTACCCTTATATTTCATACCAAAATGTATCTGTAGGATCACTTCGGTGACAGCGAGGCCCGAGTTTTTCCAATTACTGTTTCACATTTTTGGGCACTGTGTGTGTGAATTTAGACATGAGTAGCTCTTTCTCGTCAATTGGAAATGGAAGTACCCACAAATCATTTATTAGCGCAAGACTTTCTTTGTAAGTATAACTAGGTAGAAATCATTGCCCGATGAGAAGGGCAGAGATCAGGGTAGGAGGAGGAAGAAGGAAATGATGAGGAAAGCCATAGAGGTGACTTGTGTAGAAGGGTGAAATGATGACCAAAGAAGACCAGGAGAGAAGGAAGCTCCCTCATCTCAAGGGGCAAGAGAAAGGGGTTGGTAATTGTTCAGTGCGAATATGCAGCAGGGCATGAAGTCCCTTTAGTGTTACCTTGATACTTCCTCTAACGATGCAACACTGCTTGGAGCAGAATTCAGCCAGAGCAGGTCCTTCTCGAATCAAAGGGAAAGGAGAGAATGACAATGCTGATAGTAGGTGAAGCACAGTGTAGAACTGCAGCTGTTAAGTCTTCTCCTGAAATGACTTGTTCTTCAGTTTTCTTGCTATGTGATCTCAGAGCTGCCTTCTGAAAGATTTCCTCACTGAATATTGAAAACCATGATAGTTTCGACGCTACTGGGTTGTTCTGATGAATAGAGTAAACAATGCATATAAATCACTCGGAACACGACTTAGAACATAGTATTTCATGATACATTTTGCTTCTGAAACTAATGTGTTTGAAGACCTATTCTGCCCTTGATATTAGGCTAAGGGTTTTCAGACATTGTTTTATTTAATTCTCCAATCTGGAGAGTCGATTTTATTATTCTTATTGTGTATACGAAAAACTGAAGGATCAAAAATAACTTTGTCTGAGTCCAAAGTTTGGTAAGTACGTTTTTGCCACCATATTCTAGATTGAAATGTCAGGTAAAAGGGCTGAAAACCAAGACCAGACCAGGCCACAAGAAGCCTTTATTAGGGGAATAGATCTGCCGGCTGTCTCTGAACAAAGGAGAGACAAAAGCAATATGGCCGGGGCAGGGAGAGTCTTTTATAGAGACTGAGGTGGGGTTTGTAGGGGCTGAGGTGGGGTTGAGTGAGGTAGTGACCAGGGAATGGAGGAGCCGGTGAAGTCACCAGATGGTAGGAGGTGAGCGAGTATTAGGTTACTCTCTAGGCAGGAACAGGGGCATGCTGGGAAGAAGGGTTTATTCTTTGGTGGGAGCAACCATCTTGGCATGACGTCACACAGGGGAGGGGGCAAGGCACCATAGGAAGAGGGCAGCTACTATACATAATAGCTGCTGAGGTAGTGGGAGACCTATCATGCACCAAATATAGAATAAGTCCCTACTCCGCTGTTTATTACTATAGCTTTATCTACTGAATAGATAGCATCATTTTAATATCTTAGCCAAAAAATTTTAATAAAGGAAAAGGAATTTAGGGAAGTGTGCTGGGGGATTAGATACATTTAAGTATCTATCTCTATACTATGTAGTCTATCTATCTGTCATCTGTCTTACTAACTATATAGGACCGTCTACAGCTGCCATAAAATACCACAGTATATGCAAAAAGAGGAAGCTGAACAATTTGTTTTATTGCTAAATGATCTAATGTACTTTTTAAATTATCCTTACCATTAATATGTATGAGAAATAAAAGGAATCCAAGAATATTATATACTTATGTTTTCATTTATATACATATATATTTATGACATTCAAAACAGCATTTTTTCTACCTGTGAATGTGCTTATTGATGAACACATAAGATTATGAATGTGATTTCTGATCCCTTTAAGATGTTCAAAGTCATAAGAGGCTTCACAGTGAGAACATGCCAGGTAAATTTTAAAAATACATCAGAAATGCCAAGATGCAAGTAAAAATAAATGACAAAAAAATTTTAAATAAGGTAAACACTTTCCAGAGAGGAGATCTATGGCTGCTTTCATCCCTCGTGACCTAGAAGGAGGGAGGCTGATAACAAGGAGAATCCATTCCAATATTTAATGTGTTTACAGATTTTGTTACTCTTAAACTTTGTTAATTTTTAAATTTTAGAATATATTATATGGTACAAGGTTCCCTTTCACCTCTCTCCATTTACCCGATTGTTAACATCTCCATTTTTATCGTACATAGTGTTTATCGCATCTAAGATGTTAACTGTATTATAACTTCACTAATCATTCTCTTTTTCCCTGTTGCTCCCCTGGGACACTACATTAGATTGTATTACGTTATCATGGATCTCAGCCATTTCCTGGCTGAGAGAATTTCTTGCTCTCTCCTTCTTTTCAAAAGGACCTTGGCCGTTTTCAGGAGAAGTGGCCACGTATTGCGGGGAGTACTCCTCATCTTCAGTTTCTCGGAGGTTGCCATGTGGTTTGATAGACATAGCTTTCTGGGAGGAAGACTACAGAGGCCGAAGTACCCTTCTTACTGCATCACAGCAAGGGTACCTGCTATCAGCACACTTCGTGAATGATGCTGACCTTGGGCACTTGGTTAAGACAGTATCTGCCAGTTGCTCAACCCTACAGTTCCCCTTCCCTTTCTATACTTTAGTCTTTAGAAGCAAATCACCAAGTGCAGTGCTCATTGGACACACGGCAGAGTGAAAATTTAAGCTTCACTGACAGCTGAGGAAAGAATCTAAATAAATGTTGGGCAATTCTTCTGCATAAGGTCTTTACCAATTCTTCCACATTGGTGTCCCTCTTTAATCATTTATTGATATCTGGATCACTTCTTGGGTATTAAGTTTGTATTCTGATCCAGTAATACACTGTTTAGTTTTGTGTTCATTTTTTTCTATTGGGGTCCATAGGGGCTATTCCAGATTGCCTCCTGTAATTCTTTGTATTCTTTGTTTCTAGGTCACTTCTTTTCTTTATGGCTTTTTATTTTGGAATATGATTTAGGGAAGAACAATAAAGATATTGTACTGTTTCATTCCATCCTTCACCAGATTCCTCTTTGGTTAACATCTTAAAGAGTAGAGTTATCAAAATTAAGATATTTTACATTTTTATATTAAGATATATTAGTACTATTAATTAAGAAAACTCTGTGCAGATTTCCCGATTTTCTACTGATGTTCTCCTGGTTTAAAGTCTAAACCAGTACCTGTGTACATGTTTAAATTTAGTTTCTGGTCTGCTCAATCTTTTCCTTCCTGTGGCAATTTTCCTGTCTTTGTGTTTCATGATTTCAACACTGTTGAAGACTAATGATCATGAATTTTATAGTGCCTACCAAATTCAGTTTGTCTGATATTTTTTCATCATGAGACTGAGGTTATAGAGACAAGTGCTGAACATTGTAAAAAACTTGGAAGATGGGGAATATGATGTCAAAGATTGCCTCTCAATGGGGATTGGAAATGCATGCAGTGACTGGGAGGATACTCAGTGGCAAGGGTCATGATTAGTGTGTGCAAGGCCTTGGGTTGAATCCCCAGGTCCCATGCATGAATAAATCCAAGAAAGAAAGACAGAAAGAGAGGGAGGGTTGGAAAAAGAAAATGAGAGAAAGAAAAAGAGAAAGGAAAGGAAAGAGATAGGACAGTAAGGTGTTGTCAAATTAGTAATTGTCAACAAAATCTGTTCCTGATTTGCATCATAGAGATATTTGTTATATGAAGTAATTAATAGATAGAGAAAAAAATCCACAGTTATTTGGAATCTTCCTCTACCTAATTGAATCACACAAGTTTCCTCCACTATTGCACTGTACTTAAAAGTCCATTGTTCCTTCCAGTGAGATTCCCCTTCAAAACTCTCTGTGTATTGACATTTGCTGATTCTGCTTCCTCATTGCCTAGGACTGTGTATAAATTAAATTATAAGCATTTTTATATGGCAATATCTTTGAGAAGGTCTCTTGCTACAAATGACTTTCTAATATTTCATCTAAGCACAGTCTACTAAAGCTCTAATACAGTTTCTGCCAGTAATATGAATATCTAATAGAAAAATGTAATCATTGTGAAAGGTCATGATGAAGAGTCTTTGAAAAGAGAACAAAGCCATTTGGGATTAGTATTAAGCTTTCGCATCAATGTATCAGCACTGAACTGTGTAAAAGTGACATGTTGTTTCATTTAAAGTACTGTATTTGGGGGTAGAGTATTCAAAACACAGGTCCTATATTATAACACAATTCGATTCTTAGCCAATAAGCATTAATATATTCTGTCTGTGTTTAAGGTTTGTTAGTTGCAAATTAATTTTTTCATAAACTCTGCTGTTTCATACTGGCCTGCTTTGGAGACCAGCCCAATGAAGGCCACTAATTTATATCATCTGCTCTCTTATGCAGCATTGGGCTTCAGAGGACCTAACTTGCTTATCACTGCAGTGGCTAGAGGATATTGATAGCCCTTCCTTTGTGAACACTATCTTTTCAGGGTCTTCTTTTTCTTTGTCCCATCTGAGATTATAAATTCTTTTCAGTGTAAAGTAGCTTGGGTTTGCAAGCAAGAAGATAAGGATGGTATCCAATTGCACCATCAGCTGTTAATGCCTGGCTAAGCTTCCAATTATTTCACTCTATTCAATTCTATGAAGAGGGACCTGCAATGACAAGGTGTTACTGATCTCACCTGCTTCAAGGAAGAAGTTCTAATCTTTGAATAAATAACAAAAAGAACCTTTTGATAACATTTAGGCTCTGAAAGCTCTGATTTTAAAGTCAAAAACAGCGAGCTTTTGAAAAACTGAGTCTCCAAGCCTCAATTATATGCACTGAATTGTTAAGAACCTTACTTTCATATGTGAAAGTGAGTTCTTAAATCTTGCAAGCTCCAAGAAATTGAGGGCATGAATTGGATTTTGATTTATAAAATGAAAATTCAAAAACTCTTTAAATAAGTGCAATAAAGTGGTATGATCAGATAGTTTAATGGTTTTACAATTTTTTCTTTTATCCCTTAACACAGCTACTGTTAGCCTGAGCCTCACTGCTCGATTTCACAGGCACTGCTCATTTACAGTGTGGTTGGAAGGTTATACATATTTTTTGAGCCAGGTAGCCTGAGCTAAAATGTTATTAATTTCTCTATACATCCCTGTAAGGTAGGGTATGTGGAAAGTATGTCACTATCTTCAGAGTAGGAATAATGAGGGTCAGTGTGATGGTTAAATGAGTTAATATCATCATGTCATAGAATGGGATCTTGGACTAAGTGCTTTATACACGTGGATGTTATGCAGCATTCACTAGTACTATTTTCCAGCTGTAATTAACAAGCTTTTAATATTTCCTTTGAGGAAGAGCTCTCTTCCACCGTACACATCTGGGTTAGATTGTCTGTTGAGGCAACCTTTCCTCCCTGTGTTAAAGGACTTAAAGGAATGTCCACCCAGTGTCCTCTAATTTTCACCCCGGAATGTGGGTGTCCGGCAGGTGACACAGAAGCAGTCAGAGCTGATGCATGGCAAGGATCCTGCTCCCAAAGTTTCCGTGTTGTTGTTCCTGTTAACTCTGTCCCCACAAACGCCCTGTCTCTGCCTTACTTTTCAGATCTCTTCTCTCCCTGTACCCACATTTCCCTCCACAGATGACAGTGAAAGTTTTGCCTGCTGTTACTGGGGCAGGGACCCTGGAAGCCTCGTGCTCTGCTTTATTCATCTGAGTGGTTTTTCCAGCCATGTATAAGATCTCCTTTTATCTTGTTACAATTTAAAAGATGGTCTTGTGTTTTTAGGAGATATTGGAGTCCAAAAGGAATTCTCCTGGCTTGTGATAGAAGATCACTGTAAACTCTAATTTATTTACATTTATCCCAGCCTTGTTTTTTGCTTCCTCTTTGATTTGAAATATTTCACCTTTCAATCTTCCACACTTAATATTTTCTTTCTTATCGTAAGGGTACAATTATTGCTTGGTCAATAACTCTTAGCAAAAGAGAAGGGGGAGGGTTACAAGTAGACATTCTCAGCATATGCAATTATCCTTAACAGTCTCACTAAAGAGAAGATTCAATTTTCAATGGTTTGAAATATATGGACATGTGTGTGATTTATTCAATATTTAAAATATTCACTTGACTAAACTTTATGGAATGCTAAACACTGTGTGAGGTACAATGATGATACAAAGATAAGACAGTCCTTGTCAGCAAGAAGCTTTTATTCTACCTTTTCGTTAGTATATATTTCTCATAATGATTAAATCCATTCGTCATATAGAATTGATACATATCGTGTCCTTGTGTCATTGTCTCTTGCTTTTTTTGCTTTTTTTTTTTTAACTAACTTTTCCCTCTCCCCCCCTCAATCTCAGGAAAGGTATGTAATTTAAGTGCTGCAAGATACAATAGCTTTTACATCAACAAAGAGAGCCATTGAGGACAGAGTTTCAGATATAGAAAATAAGATTGCAATTAGTGACCAGGAAAAAAAAATTTCTTTCAAATAGTAAGGGACCATGAGAAATCAATCCAGCAGCTGTTAGATGATGCAAAGAATAACATTAGACTGATGAGAGTCAAGGAAGAAACAGGAGAGAGTGCAGATGATATAAAAAAATAACTGTTCACCAAAGTGATGGCAGAAAATTTTCCAAGCAGGGTAAAAGAACTTGACATACAGACAAGTGAGGCATATAGGACTGCAAACAGCCTTGATCAAAAAAATCTATACATAGGCATGTAATAGTTAAGATTCCAGAAGCCCAACAGAAGAACAAAATTTTACAAGCAGTTAGAGAAAAGAACAAATCACATACAAAGGAAAGCCTATCAGAATCACAGCAGACTTCTCAGCACAAACCCTCAAGGAAAGAAGAGCTTGAAGTGATGTATTTCAAGCCATAAAGGAAAACACCCTCCAACCCAGATTGATGCACCCTGCAAAACTATCTTTCAAAATTGATGGAGAGGGCCAGGGATTTAGCTTAGTGGTTTTGCTGCCTGCTGCACAAGTGCAAGGACCCGAGTTCAATCCCCAGTACAAAAAAAAAAAAAAAAAAATGATGGAGAAATAAGATACTTTCATGACAAAGAGCACCTGAGAAGCTTAATGAATACCAAACCAGCACTCCAAAGAATTTTAAACAATATCCTAGGAAAAGACACCAAGGATCACAACCCCAGGAGGCCCAGCAGAATGAATCCATTGGGTATGACAAGATATTAAATGCAAAGGGGGAGAATCCAACCAAAAGAAAAAGTCATGACAATGATAAGTCAATATCTATCAGTTATAACTATCAATGTTAATGGTCTCAACTCACTAATCAAAAGAAATAGACTGGCAGAATATGTCAAGAAGCAAGATCCAACAATATGGTGCATACGAGAAACACACTTAATTCAAAAAGAAACTTACAGACTGAAAGTTAAAGGGTGGACAACAATACTCTATGCAACAGGAATCCAAAAGAAAGCAGGACTAGCTATCCTCTTTGAAGATCAAGTGGATTTCAAACCAACAGTAATTAAGAGAGACAAAAAAAGGACACTACATCCTTGTAAAGGGAACAATCCAAGAGGAAGAGATGACAATCATAAACATATAAGCACCAAACACTAGTGTGCCCAATTACATAAAACAAATACTAATGGACATGAAAAATCAAATAAGCACTAATACAATAGTAGTGGGGGACCTCAATACCCCATTGTCACAAATAGATAGATCAACTGGACAAAAAATAAGCAACAAAATACTAGAACTAAATCAAACTCTTGAACAAATGAACTTAACAGATGTTTACAGAGTGTTCCACCCCACAAAATCAGAATACACATTCTTTTCAGCTGCACATGGGTCGTTCTCCAAAATAGACCACATACTTGCTCACAGAGCATGTCTAAGTAAGTGCAAAGGAATTGAAGTTATCCCCTGTATATTATCAGACCATAATGTCATGAAATTGGAGATTAATAGCAAAAGAAACTGCAAGAATTTCATAAACCCATGGAAAATGAACAACACACTTCTGAATAACCAATAGATCACAGAGGAAATTAAAGAAGAAATCAGATAGTTCCTACAATTAAATGACAATGACAATATAATATATCAGAATCTATGTGACACAATGAAAGCAGTCATACGAGGGAAATTCATAGTAGTGAATATTCATACTAAGAAAACTGAGCGAGCCCAATTAAACAACCTGATGCTGAACCTCAAGCTTCTAGAAAAAGAAGACCAGGACAAACCTAAAGCTCATACAGGGCAGGAAATTATAAATATGAGAGCAGAAATCAATGCAGTGGAGACTAAGAGAACGATATAAAAAATGAAGTCAAGAGTTGGTTATTTCAAAGAATAAACAAAATTGACAAACCCTTAGCTCACCTTATCAAAATTTGTAAGAAAAGGTCCAAATCCATGCAATTAGGAATGAAAAGGGTGAAATTACAACAGACCCAGCAGAAATCCGGAGGATCATCAATACCTACTTTGAGAACCTATGTGCCAATAAGATGGAAAATACAGAAGAAATGGACAGATTCCTAGATAAGTATGAATTACCAAAGTTAAATGAAGAAGACCTAAAACTTCTAAACAATACAATATCAATCAATGAAATTGAAAACATAATTAAAAACTTACCAACTAAAGAAAAGCCCAGGTCCTGATCGCTTCACTGCTGAATTCTATAAGACATTTAGAAAGGAACTATTGCCAAAATAAAAATAAAATCTTCAATGAAATTGAAATGGAAGCAATACTCCCAAATTCATTCCTGGAAGCAAGCATCACCCTGATCTCCAAAGCAGAGAAAGACTCAACCAAAAAAGAGAACTATGAGCCAATCTCATTAATGAACATAGATGCAAAAGTCCTTAATAAAATACTGGCAAATAGAATGCAGAAGATCATCAAGAAGATCATACCAAGTGGGATTCATCCCAGAGATGCAAGGATGGTTCAACATACGCAAATCAATCAATGTAATACACTATTATCAATAGAGCCAAGGACAAAAACCATATGATCATCTCAATAGATGCAGAAAAAAATATTCAAGAAAATCCAACATGCATTTATGATTAAAACTCTACAAAAAATTGGAATAGACAGTCTGTACCTAAATCTGATAAAAGCTATCTATGAAAAAGCAACAGGCAGTATCACACTAAATGGTCAAAAACTGAAATTCTTCAGACTAAAATCAGGAATAAGACAAGGATGTCCACTATCACCACCCTGTTCAATATGGTCTTGGAAACATTAGCCACAACAATTAGACAAGAGAAAGAAATAAAAGGAATAAAGGTAGGAAATGAAGAAGTCAAATTGTCATTATTTGCACATGACATGATACTCTATATAGAAGACCCCAAGAACTCCACCAAAAGTCTTCTAGACTTAATAACCAAATTCAGTACAGGTGCTGGACACAAGGTCAACACACAAAAAATCAATTGCTTTCTTCTACATGAACAGACTCACTGAGAGAGAAATAGGGCAAACAATTCCTTTCACAATAGTAGCCAAAAACTGAAATACTTATGAATTAACCTAACAAAAAAAATCAAAGATCTCTTCTCTGAAAACTATAGCACTCTGAAAAGAGGGATTGAAGATATCAGAAAATGGAAAGACATCCCCTGCTCCTGGGTAGGAAGAAAAAACATAGTGAAAATAGCCATATGTCCAAAACTGCTATACAGATTCATGCAATACCAATAGAAATTGCAGCAGCATACTTCATGGACCTTGAGAAAACAGTCCAAAAATTCATTTGGAACAAGAAGAGACCTAGAATACCAAAAGTAATTCTAGGCAACAGAGATATGGCAGGAGGTATCACAACCCCCAACTTACTACAAAGCTACTCTACTAGAAAACTATACTACAAAGCTACTGTGCTAAAACAGCATGGTACTGCCAAAGAAACAGACTTGAGGATGTGTAGAACCGATTAGAAGATGCAGAAACAAATCCAGACACACTAAACCACCTCATCTTCAACAAAGGAGCTAAACACCCTCACTGGAGGAAAGATTGCCTCTCTAATAGATAGTGCTGGAAAAATTGGGTCTTAACTTGCCAAAGATTAAAACTAGATCTGTATCTTTCACCATGCAGCATACTAAAATCAAAATAGATTAAAGATCTAAATATTAAAACAGAAACACTGCACTGGCTGGAACAAAGGTTAGGTAGAACTCTTGAAGACATTGGTGTAGGAAAAGATTTTATGAACAAAACCTCAGTTGTCCATGAATTATCACAAACAATCAACAAGTGGGGTCTACTTATTGAAAAGCTTCTGCACAGCAAGAGAAACCACCAACAGTGTGAAGAGGCAACCAACAGTGTGGGAGAAATTTTTCACATGCTCTTCCTCAGACAAAGGTCTACTATCTTGAATCTATAAAGAACTTTAAAAAATCAGACCTCCCAAATTTAAAGACCCAATCCAAAAATGGGCATCTGAAATGAACAGACATTTCTCACACAAAGAAGTAGAAATAGCAAATAAACACATGAAAAAATGTTCAACATCACTGGCCATTCGAGAGATGCAAATGTAAACAACTCAGAGATTCCGCCTCACTCCAGAAAGAATGGCTGCTATCATGAAATCAACCAACAACAAATGCTGGCGGGGCTGTGGGGAAAGAGGAACCCTGCTCCACTGCTGGTGGGAGTGTAGACCGGTGCAACCACTGTGGAAATCAGTATGGAGATACCTCAAAGAACTAGGATTTGAAAAGTCCTATTTGACCCAGATATCCCCCTGCTGGGGATCTTCTCCAAAGAATTAAAAGAATCATACCACAGTGATATATGTGCACCCATGTTCATAGCAGCACAATTTGTAATGGTTAAAACTTGGAAGCAGCCCAAATGCCCATGAACTGGAGTCTGGATAAAGAAAATGTGATTTTTTTTAAAATGTAGTACTACTCAGCCGTAAAAAATGAGAGATTAGAGACATTTATAGCTAAATGGATGCACACTGAGGTGATACTCTTGAATGAAATAAATAGGGCACACGTGTGTAAATACCGAATAGTTTCTCTAGTGTGAGAAACTGAAAGTGGAAATAAGGACTAAAAGGTATAATAGGTAATGTGAAGTAGGAAGAAAAGGGGCAAAGGTGAAGGGGAAGTAGGAAGGGTATGGGGAAGGAAAGAAGGGAATGGAATTAATACGAAAAAATGGAAAAATGGAAACAAAGTCTTTGTAAATAGGGAGGGATGGAGAGGTTGAAGGGAGGGCAGGGGAAGGGGGAAAAATAAGAACCAGGAGAGATTATGTGAAGGTGCAAATTTCCAATGATGAATGCTATTATATTGTATACCTATAATACCAATAAAATTAATATATATTTTTTTTTTTGGTACAGGGGATCAAACTTGGATCCTTGTGCTTGTGAGGCAGGCGCTGGAACCACTGAGCTAAATCCCCAGCCCAATAAAAATTTTTTAAAAAACAAAGAGACCCACTAATCTTTTTTTTTTCACTTTGTTTCAATATGTTGCCCAGCATGGCCTTGAACTCCTAAGTCACTGTTGGCAAAACTTTTAGAACGTTCAGTGATAAACAGCCCACTGCAGCACATATGCCAACTTTGCCAATACTGCCCTAGGCTTCAGTGATCCTTTGGTTTAATTTTCCAAGTAGCTTGGATACAAGTGTTCACCACGACATGGCCTGGTTTTCCCTTCTGATGTTGGTGTCCCAGTAGCTGTTAGACCTCACTAGTTCTCACACCAGACATCAGCTTTCTCTTCCCTTCCAGATTGGCTCTGAGTTCTGCTCCAGGGTTTGGTGGAACACTCTTCTAGGTGGGCAGGGACTTGTGACCTATGCCTGGTCCTGGCCCCTTCTGGTCTGGCTCCCTTCCCTGCTCTGCTTCCCTGCCATCATGAATGAAATGGCTTTGCTCTCTCATGTCCTTCCATGGTGATGGAGCCAGACAAGCACGAACTGAAGACCTCTCCTTTATATGTGGGTGTTGGCTATTGTGGGTCAGTAACGAGAAAGCTAATTAATACACTTATACAGGATTGGATGTGTCCAAGTCTTAGGCTCAGAATGTTACACTATAGCTATTTAAAATAAGATATCCATCTCAGGGAAGATGCCCACTAAAATACTCAGGAAGGGTTCAGTGATTTCTGAGGACTCTGCCCAGATCTGTCTTTGCTTTCCTCGGTACCTTGCTTCTTCTTTGTGTACTGTGGTTAGCAGGGACCTATCACCTTGCTCAGTGTTCACTGAATTGTGGGAAACCAGAAGGTGTCCATGGAACTGAGGGACCTTTTCTAAGAGGTAAAAGAAGAAAACATCAAATCACATAAAATAGTAATGACAATAACACCTCAGTGACAGCTAGCCTTTATGAAGAACTACTGAGAGATGTCACACTCTTTTTAATATTCTCCTATAGTATTTTCTAGGCTTTCATTTCCTTGTGAAATTACTAATGAAGAAAACTGGGAAAAATTGATGTGATTTTTAATAGTGAATTTCAGATCTAGCTGATATTATCTGTCAAAGCCACACATTTGTAGTATGTTTAAGACATTACAAGTATCAGTTCAAATCGCCTCCTTTCTGTGTATTTTTCACACCTGAAAATGAGGAGAGAAATGCAGGAGTCTTGATTCCAAGGTATTTTTGGGACTGTGGGAACAGCCCAAACCACACATTCCCACCTTCTATAGTCTCCATTTTCTTTTCTTTGTCCTCTTGACACGCTTGTCTTAGGGAGTTGAGTTCTACTCAAAAATAATTGTACAACTTTAGCAAGCCAGTTCTGCTCTCTCCTAGTGAACCGGAAAGACTTCTGTTTTCATCTTCAAAGGTGAGTGACTATGTCAGCGGACGAGTCATTACTGCCAGTAGGAAATAGCGATCTAAGCTAAAAGCAGTGGAGAAGGTGACACTGGTGCATATATATTTCAGATGGGACCAGGCAATGTTCAGCAGACAGTGCTGAAGGGAATAATACAGCATTGTCACTAGGGCCGGACAGGTTACCCTTGTAACGGGCTCTTTTTCTGGGAGGGCTCTGTTATAAAGGAAATAGACTTGGCAAATTAGAGCCAAATGCATCTAGAATTTTAAAGTATTTCTTTACCACTTAAAATCTACTGATCTAAAAGCTTAAGCTTTGGATAATTTTTACTAGCTATCTCTATTACAAAACTTACACTTATTAAAAGGGAAGAGTATTTTCTACACATTTTAAAACCCATGATATCATGAACTCATATTTTGGGAGTCTAAATTATAGTTTGCAGGTTTCCCTAATTAAAAAATACCTTTTATTTCTATGCTGAAAAAAATTCTTGTAAAACTCTATTGTTCATAATTTAAAATCAAATGTCCAAATAATTTTCTTAGAAAACATTAAAGTGGTTTAATAAGAGAGCAATAAATTTCTTTCTTATTATACAACGATGAAACATCAATGACCCTTAATTGTTATAACTCACCATAAAATATACCTTCAATAAATAAATTCTAAAATTTAATTATACCTGTAAATGCAGGGAAATGCAGTAGAAATACTGGACTGCTTCAGAGAAACAGATCAGGAGACAGCTCCAGTAAGTTATTGGAACTGGACTTTGGCAGGTGCTTTGAAAGGTTAGACTTGGTTTCTCCTCCCTCCAGTTTTAGTGGAGATTTCCATAATTTATGTCGATGCATTAGTTTATTGTAGACATTTCATATACATGGAATTATAAAGTGTGTGGTTACTTGTACTGCTATTTTCACATGTATTCTAGGTGTATCTATGTTTTAACATGTATCATACCTGATTCCTTTTTATTCCCAAATAATATTTCATGATTGAATGAACCACATTTTATTTATTTATCAGTTGGTAGATATTTGGATTGTTTATCTCTTTTCACTACTATGAATGATATTGTTAAGAATATTTAGGTACAACTGTTAGTATGATTTTTTTCCTCTTGAGTCAATACATAGTAGAATTACTGTTTCTATACATAACATTTTAAAGTAGTCTTATGCTGTTTTTCCTAAGGGTTACACAATTTTCCAATCACTCCAGTAATGTATGAGGATTTTATTTTGTTCACTTATTGTGAAAACTTGCTATTTTTGGCCTTTTTTAAATTTTAAGAATCCAAATGGACATAAGGTGTATTCTTTTAAGGTTTTTTGATTTATATATCCCTAATGGCTAATGAGATTTAGTATCTTTTCCTGTGCTTATTCATTGGTCGTGTATCTTCTTTAGAGAAGAATATTCAAATATTTTGTCCATCATTAATCTCATTATTTGGGTCTTCAATTTTGAATTGTATGAATTTTTATACATTCCAGGCATAAGTCCCATTATCAGAGAGTGCATATAACTGTAAGTATTTTCTTTCACTCTATGGGTTAACTTGTAATTTGTGAACTTTGAAGCACAAAACTTTCCAAGTTTGCTGAAGCCCAGTTTTTATATGCACCCTTGAGTTATGACCGACCTCACATATGAACAACTTGGGTTAAAACCCATTGTGGTCATCATTTCAAAAGGAATAGATTTAATACAGGGCACATAATAGGATTATTTTATAATATTCACCCAAAACGTCAAATGTAGAGAAGTGCAAGAGATCCAACTGAACACTAGAGACCCAGAGAATCCAGCCAAAGGCCTGGATCTCACACCAGTGTCCTGCACAAGTCCAGCTGACAGCCTAGAGTCCAAGGCGATGTTCTCCCGAGTCCAGCCAGGGCCTAGAGCCTATGTCAATGTCTCATGCTTGTCTGTATAGAGGGTCTGCACCTGGAAGGCCCAACGGATAGTGGTGGAAGACAGAAAGTCTGCACCAGTGGGATGAAGGATTTTTGCCACTGGGCTGAGGGAATCTACATTGGAGCCAGGAAGTGATACTCAACTTAAAGACCAGAGCTCCCCTGATGAGAACAGCATCCATTCCTAGTGATAGTGAGGACCGGAGCTCCTCCTCCAATAAGAACAGCCAAGTTTGCATCAGGAAAATCATCCACAGCAAGCTTCTCGTAGAAAATCAACAGCCAACTTCAGGGAACCACAACATTGATTCTGCCCAAAGCAGGCTGTAAGCAGTGCAGGCTGTAAAGAGCTAACCCCACAATTGGCTTGTTTATAGAAGTGAGTCTGGCAGGAGCCTATGTGCCAAGGTCAGAATAACTCCCACCCAAATTCCATTCCCACATTAAAACCTTCTTAACTAGAAGGACAGTGTTCTAATTACAACCATATAGTTTGTTCATTCTGTTCCTAATTTGAGAATGCTTTGTCTTGTCCTTTACAAGCCTTGCTTACATTAGTTTCCATAGAAACCACATGACTGTACATCTTCTCATGTTGTCTCTTCTTTGTATATAGCTTGCCTTTACCACGATTGATTACTTATAAAAATCAGTGACTTGGACATACCAGCACTTTTACTAATTAAGTGGTATTGGTCATCCTGGCCATTTGCTTTCTGTTTTTCTTAGTTCTGTATTTTAGGGTCACCCCCCCGGGCTTGCATTGTATACTGAGCAGGAGACTGGAGCCTACTCCAGAGGTTTCCTGTAACATTTCAGGGGTTTCCAATAGCCAATGATCCTCCCCCTCCACTTCTCTTTTTATGCCAGGGGCAACAATCCTCAGGTGGGTCTTCCACTCCCACACTGTACTGATTCAGCTCAGCTGGGCATGCCAAGTTGACCTTAGTTAATCCACAATAGAAGCAGAATTTTAGTTTTAACTTATGACCGAAGTCTTGAGTTATGACCCAAATGCCAGTCTTTCCTGTGGAAGGTTAATTGAGGCTAGTGTCTCTCTAAGGACAATGAAATCTGCCTGGAGGAAAATGTGGCCTAAAATTATGCAGCAGAGAGTCTGTGTAGAGGAGCCTGATTCTTCAATTGACCTTGTGGTTGATGACATTGTTACTATAGCAGAGTACATGGGCTTGCAGGCAGACAGTGGTGATATTGAGGAACTTGTGGAGGAACACTCAGAGGAACTGTCTACAGAGGAACTTCAGCAACTTCTGGCTGAGCAACAGAGAATGGCAGTGGAGGAGCTTTCTGAAGAGGAGGGGGAGTATCAACAATCAGTGCAGCAAAGTTCTTCCTCTGAAATAAAGGAAATCCTGAAAAAATGAACAGAGCTACAAACATTTGTAGAGAAGACCCACCCAGCCAGAGGAAAAGCCAGTCATTACATTCACTTGCTTAATGACAGTGTCATGTCACACTACAGAGCAGTGTTAAAGAAAAGACAGAAACTGACAACCTTAGACATGGTTTTAATTCTGAAAAGATTGAGACCTAGTGAGCCAGAAGCAGGTCCTAATGGACTACAGACTCCCAAGGAGAGAAAGGAAAGCAGAGAGCCAGATTCCTGATGTTCTCATGGAAGGGGATTCTCCTTCCAAACGATAACCACCTTCCATTTCATCCTTCCTTCCTGCAAGCAAAAGATGTCAACTTGGATGGTGAGTACAATTGAATTTGTTGTTTCTTGCAAACTAGGCGTAGTTTATAACTTTTCAGTGAATACACTAGGAAAATTATTGATGTTTCTGGTAAATTATGCACAATATACAACGCTTTTTATTATGAAAATATTACTTAAGGGGTTGTTTGGGAGGTTCAGAATGCATGAGGGGTATTTCCATTATTTGTTGTGGAAAAAATAGTTTTGACTTACAACTAACTTGAACTATAACCAGCCCTCAAGAATGAATTGAGTTCGTAAGTCAAGGGTTCACTGTATTTTTAAAAAATCACTTGTATTCCAAAAGACATTGTCTAGCTAGTTCAAGATTTAATGCTACATTATTTTATGGAAATTTTATAGCTTTTACTATATAGGTCTATAATCTACGTCTACTGTATTCTGTGAATGCCTTAACTTTCTTCTTTTGTATGTGGTTCTCCATTTGTCCTACCAATATTTTTGTTGAAAAAATGATTTTCTTCCAATAAACTTCTGCACACTTGTCAAATAATAGTTGATAATAAGTGTTTGGACTTACTCTTGGATTTTTCAATTTCCATTCATTGATCAGTAGTAGCACCCTACTATTTTGATTAATATGGTTCATAGCAAGCTCTGAAATTAGGAAGTGTAAACCCTCAAAATTTGTTCTTTTTTTGTCAAGAAGCTTAGAGTTGTCCGAATCTTTTACATCTGCATATGAATTTCCAGGCCAGCTTGCTAATTTCTGCCAAGAACAGCAGCTAGCATTTTGGTAAGACTTGTTTGAAATCTATAAATCATTTATGGAATATCACTATGGTTATAATATTGTGTTTTAACCCATGAATATGGACTGTCATTCCATTTATGAAGATTTTGAAAAATTTCTTTCAACAATATTTTATAGTTGTCTGTCTCTAAATATTACACCCCTTTTGATAAATTTATTCCTTTACAGAGGATAGTTAATAGGGACAAGGGTGTAGTTGAATAGGACAAATAACTTCTAATGTTCTACAGCAAATTAGAATAACTATAATTGACAATTCATGGTATATTTCATCATTATCAGATAATTTTGAATGTTCTTGTATAAAGATTGATAAATGCTTAAAATAACGGCTATGCCAATGTGCATTAATCTGCACATTGTATACATGTATCAAAATATAACTATACCCCATAAATATATACAATTTTTACATGTCAATTAAAATGGCATAAATATGTAGGACAATGGTGTTTAATGTTTTATATTATTTAATGAATATATTTAATGCCTTCTTTATAGTTCTACTGAAATACAAATATTTTCTTATTGCATTTTCAGAATGTTCCCTTAGTTTTTAGAAATGCAGTTTACTTTTTTTTTTGGATACCGGGGATCGAACTTGGGACCTTGCGCTTGTGAGGCAGGTGGTGGAACCACTAAGCTCAATCCCAGGCCCAAAATACAATTTACTTTTGTTTATGTTATATCTTATTCTACAGCCTTGCACATTTTGTTTAGTAGTTCTAATAGTAATTTTTATTTCAGTTGAGTCCTTACATATTTTATATAGAAGATTATGCCATCTGGGAAGAGAAAACCAATTTAATTTTGTCTTTTCCAATCTGACTGACTTTTATTTTTTTTAATTTTGTCCTAATGACCCTAGGTAGAATGTTAGAAAAACAATGTTAAATAAAACTGGCAGGAGTGTTCATCTTGTCTTTCTTCTCATCTTACTGGAAATAACACTTCATGAATATGTATGGTATATGCAAGCTTTTCTTAGATGTCATTAAACAGAGTAACAAAGTTCCCTTATATTTTTTAGTGTGTTGAGTACTTTTATGTGAAAAGGTGTAGATTTTCCCAAATAACTTCTTTGTGCCTAGTGATGAGATACTGTGGTTTAAGCTTTTTTATTGATGTTTTGGGGATCAGATTGAAATATTGAAATATTCTAGAGATAAATTCTACTTGGTCATTATGTATAATACATATTTTTTGTTTGTTTGTTTGTTTTGTTGTTGTTGTTGTTGTTGCTTTTTGGTACTGGAGATCGAAGTCAGGACCTTACACTTGCGAGGCAGGCGGCAGAACCACTGAGCCAAATCCCTAGGCCTGTAAAATACATCTTATATATTGATGATTCTGGTGCTAATATTATGTTACAGTTTTTATTTATATGTTTATATCCATGAGGGATGTTGGTATGTAGTTTTCCATTCCATTTTCACATATCTTTGTCTGGTTTTCGTAAGAGGATAATAGCATTAAAATGAGTTTAGAAATTCATTTTTTTGAAGAGTTAAGAAGGATTAGTATCATTCATTTTAAAAATACATTTATTAGAACTGACTAGTGAAACCATTTTTGCCTGATCATTTTCCTTTTAAATTTTTAAAAATCATTTCTTTATTTACTATAGATTTATTCAGATACTGAATTTCTTCTTGATTCAGTTTTAGTAGTATGCATTTACAATAGGCTTTTCTAGCAGACAAGATATCAAATTTGATGAAAAGCAATTGTTTTTGATATTCCCTTAAAATCTTATGTACTTTTGCAAGGTCAGTACTGATATCTTCCTTTTCACTTATAATTCTAGTAATTTTAGTCTTCATTTTCATTTCTTTGGCAATCTAGTGCAAAGAATCTTGGTACTGATGATTTCTCTTTTTAATTTTTTATTTCATATGGCTCCATCCTGCTCTTTATTATTTTTTCTTCTGCATGCTTTGTTTTGATTACTCTTCATTTTCTAATTTATTTAGATATAAAATTAGGTCATTGGTTTGAGACCATTCTTATTTTAGAAGATTGACATTTATAACTATAAGTTCCCTTCTAAATAATCCTTTAGCTACTTTGTATCAGTTTTGCTCAATTGTGTGATTTTTTAAAAAATCATTTCATGGTAATTTGTAAATTATCCCATGGTTCATTTGACTTATAGATCATTAAAGCTATATAGGATAGCCCCAATTTCTATTTTTATTCCATTGTGGTTGAAGAACATGTGAAATCAGAATGATCACCACACATGCGCGCGCGTGCACGCGCACACACACACACACACACACTAGAATTTGTTGTTATTGCTGTTTGCTGATGTTACTGTTGTGGCTAGTCTTTTGTTTAGTGACTTTCCTAATTAAATATATAAAATGTATGTTTCCTGACGTGTGTGATGACACAAGCTACACTACTCAGTATTCTTCTCAGCTTCATTGCACGGATGAATCCTGGACCCAATTACTCACTAAGTCTTCCAGTCCTGTGTTGGAGCATAGAGTGAGTGTTCCAGCAGTTCACAACTTGGTTTAGTCTTCACTTCTTTCCTACGGAGGAACTCAAGTGAGGCAGAGTTGAAAGGTTAGGATTTTCATTCTGTTTTAGGTCTAGGTGTATCCCAGCACACACACACAAACACAAACACACACACACACCACAACATGCACCTACATCTATTTATGTATATACAGCTTCAACATTCTGTGGAATATGTTGGAGCTTTAAATATTCCTGTGGATATTTGACCTTAAGATGTTTTTAAGAAGGTTTTTTTGTTGTTGTTTTTTTGACAAGTTCAGTGTTTCTTCCAAGTCATACCATCATTTCAAGCAGCTGTGAAGCTAAATGATTTCCATATTGTATGGACAAATTCCTGGGTGTATGGATTTTTCCACTAAGTGAAATCTCTGAAGTCAAGTAATGACAAACTTTGTGACTTGGGCTTTTTCAGGTAGTTGTCAAACAAATCATATGCTAAGAATTTTTAGAGATAAGGCATTTTGAAAAGTTCTGATTGTATTATTGTATTGTATTATAACTGTTTGTCAGTACTTCATTGGCTATGAGGATTTTTTTCATGATACTGGAGAGTTGGAGAGAAGGTGGTAAGGATACAGTCAGTAAAATTTGCATTTTTACTTTAATTCAGCCTTTTCTCTTCAATAAACATTACTTAGATTCTTATAAACTTTCATTTTCAGAATCTTTAAATTGTTGATTCTGACAATATTTACTAGTGTTTTCATTTACTTTATGAGACAGCACATTTTTCACAGATCCTTACTCCACTATGTTGGAAATAATCCTGGACTGCTGGACTCTTAATGTTTGAATTCCAGTATCAATTCACCAGGTCATAATGCCAAATTCAAAAGTCCCACCGATTTGTTGTCCCACAGATTTGTCATTCTACCTGGGAGGTTTTTGGTATCCGTAGGATGATAGACTATCTCTTCCTCTTAGAAAATAGCTGTAGGTTTTATTGATGCTATTTTGAATCCATTTGCCTTTACTGGGGCCAGGTAAAGGAACTAACTCTATAATACTGTGAGAACCGATCCAAGTATCACTGGGGAAATTATTAAGAGTGCTAGAGTAGTTCATGAGAAAATTACAAATCCTACTGTTTCTATGCTGGGAATTATAGGTTAAGTATCCCAACTATATTTCTTTCTTGGATAAATTTTGTTATACTACAGAATATGATTGCTAATGAGCCTTTGCAATGAATGATTCTAGATTAAAAAAGCATCCTAGTTTTCATTAAAAATTAATCAAGTTCCATACTACTGGCTTGGTAATTATACTCCAGCATATATCATTCATTATAGTAACAGTCCCTTCATTACCTTTGCTTATAAATGCATGGCTATCTGCTGATAATCAGAGGTTGACGCCCAGTTAATTATTGCAAACTTGTATTAACATAAGACATTGTATCCCCAGGTGTGGCTTAATGTGGTTAAATCTTAAATTCCAGCATATTTATGAATCTCTTCACTTATAACGGAGATGCAGCTTGAGATGAAGATGCTAGCACTTAATTTTCAACAGGTCTTGTTTTTAATGATTACATGCTGTAGAAATAAGTAAGAAAACCCGCAAAATTATAACTATTGAGAAAATATTCATGTTTCCCTAATGCAGGTTATTTGTGCACTAGTCCTTCAAGATCCTTATAGCTTTGGGTAAAATAAAATAAAAAATTAAAGGTAAACATTAAAATATAAGTGGTTTCCTTATGTGTGTAATTATAATGTTTTCTTTAGATTTTGATAATATTTGCTTTATCTGGTGTTGTTTACTAATATATATGTTCAAATTTCACAAGCAGACACAGGTTTCTTAAAGGGCATGTTAATGTTCTTCTGACATTTGAATTTATCCAAGAGGAATCAGAGTATCATATCAGCTCCAAGTAGCTTTCATGCTAGGAACAACTTTGTAAACTTATTAGTTAAAAATATAAATAGCCTGGTCAGAGCAACAATGAGAAACATCTTAAATATACAATAAAATATACTTCAATGCACTACTTGGCAAGTCTTCATTATTTAATCTCAACTTATTAAACCTGCAAATTGCAGTGAATTTAAGCAAGATACTCTCACATTCTCAGTAGGATGGCTAAACATAAAACATATGCATCCCTTTAACTCTAAGAACTACAGCACAATTTCTCTATAGTAATAGTATTCATTGCTCTAAAATAGCCCATAGTGGGCATGACTAATCTCATACAATGAATAATGAATGAAAATTAAATAGGAATTTTTGGCAGCTAAGTTGATTTTACAGTATTAAATCCCATGGACCTACCTTCCTGGTTAAAATAATTAATACATCTCAATATAATCTACAATGGGGACTTCAGTTATTGAAATCAAATATACAAAATCTATTCAGAGACGTATATACAGATGTAAGCCTAATTTGATTTGTTCTTAGACCTGGAAAAATGGCACCTCATTGTGTATTACAATTTTAATACTTTGGTCCACAATTAAGGCCCTAATACCCAGTTTTACTGAGACAACTGATTCTTTGCAATCAGAAAGTTGTATGTCCTTAGCAGTCACATTCTACTTCATGTCTATTTCAACAACTTCTTAGCTGAAATTTGCCTTCACCTTCATAGAGATACAGTATTTTTTGAAGCAGGTAATTAAGTTAGTACAAAGTAATTCAAAAACAAGAAACAACCATGAAGTCAATAACATACTTAAATCTAATTATAGGCAACATTGGTTTTGTATGAAATATCTGTCAATTTTACCCCCTTTGTCCACATCATTTCTGATGTTCACTTCATTGAGATATATCACCTGATTTCCATCACTGGGAAAAATAGTGAGTTGAGACAGTGGAGAAGGCTGTTGTAATTGAAGGGCGAGAGAAAAATTCCTTGTCTTTATTCATCCAAACTTGTCAAACGTCTAGGACATTTGGGAACAAAACTGATTGTAATAAAATCATTTAGTTTCTAGTGGCAGAATAATCTGAAATAACCATTTTCTCCACTCTTTTCATAATAACTTCCTACTCTCTGGTGCACTGGCCAATTTCCCAACATGGCGAAAACACAGTAGAAAAGGATTCATTTTAACAACCAGTAACAGAAATGTGTACTCTGCAATGAATGAACAGGAAAGGAGAAAAACAATGTTTCTGTAAGTACAATATTTGGGCAAGACTTCATAGAGAAGGTAGTCAAGCTACAAATTTAAATACAGATAGGCTTTCCTGGTTTTGATGAGAGTGCTTGGAGAGACAGAGAATGTGGGAAATGTTATCTCTATTTATGTATTTATTTTTTCACTTGTCGCTGTTGTACATGTTTGCAGAACAGAATGATTACATTGACTGCAAAGCATTGGTATATATATATATATATATATATATACACACACACACATAACACATTTCAGTTCTCTTTTTTTATCCTGTTCCTCTACCCCCTTTTATTTTTCTAGCATCAGATTCATTTATTTATAAGACCATATAAGTTTAATTATCATATGTACAGATTGAAAACCAGATTAATAGGCCAAAGGATATATAAAACAGGTAAGACAATTAATACCTCCGTGCACGTTTCTGCTCAACACTGTTACACTGGGGGACCATATTTCTAATACAAGTATTTTAGGGGATATATTTGGACCACAGCAAAGAGTAAAATGAATCTGAGGAACTTAAAATATAATGCACAAGGTAGATCTTTATAAGTTAGAATAAAGGCATTGAGAAAGCAAAGAGGGAGAAATTAGAAGAACTTAATATGGAATTATTCAGCTTCATGGTTAAAACTACGATTTAGAATTAAACTTCCCCACTCCCTTTTCTTTTTTCCATAATTTAAATGCTGTCTGGTTAACTTTCTCTTCTCTGAGACACAATATTCAACACCAGCAAAGTAAAGGAAGGGAAGTTTGTTTTGGTTCACAGTTTGTAAAGATTTCAGTCCATAGTTGTCTATAGCTCTAAAACATGGCGGAAGGGCATGTTAGGGGTGCATGGCAGAAGTGCATGGCAGAAGAGGCTTGCTTATGGCTTGGCAGACAGGAAGAGACAGAGGTGAAGGAGAAATATCTCTCTGGGCCACGTCCCCGTGACCCAGCTCCTCCAACCAGGCTTCACATTCCCAACCGTATTTAGCTATAAACTCATGAGTTGACTGATCCATTAATAAGTAATATTATTATTTACTTCCCAAAGGCCCCACCTATGAGTTCATTGGCTTTGGGGTGGGCATGTAGGTATAAAACATCAAAATTGCCTTAGTTTGTCCTCTTATCAAGACTCACACAGATTATCAAATTCTTTCTGAGTGCCTTGGCTGTCACAAACCAAACATCCTTCCCCATTTTCCATCTTGATGCAGAATGCTCTTTCTAAAATGTTAATGGAATCATATTGTTCAATTGACTGAAAATTCTTTGAAAGATCCCAATCTCCTTCATAAGATCTTACTTATTTGTGTGCCCACAGTCCTGCATCCAGCCTAATCTCTATTCCAACAGAGATATTATGTCCCAGCTGTGTCAGGCTGCATGAAAATCTCCGGTTCACAAGGCTCCCTCAAGCACCCAGAAGGCATATCTCTGCTCATTTACATGCAATTCCTTCCCACTTAGTATAATATTCTCCAGGTTCATTCACGTTATTGTAAATAATAGGATTTTCTTCTTTATCGAGGCTAAACAGTATTGCACTGTGTATATGGATCACATTTTCTTCATCATGTATTCACTGATAGACACTGAGGCTGATTTCTGTTGTGATTAATGCTTCAGTGAACATGGGATGCAGATATCTCTTTTTGATATTGATTTCATCTCCTTTGAATCCATGCCTAGAAGTGGAACTGCTGGGTCATATGTTAGTTCAACCTTTTTTTGAGAAACCTCCATACTGTTTTCCATAATGACTGTACTCATTCAAATTCCCACCAATAGTGTACAATGCTTTCCTTTTCTCATATCGTCATCAATACTTATTCTCCTCTGTGTTTTTGTTAAAAGTCATTATAAGAGGTGTGAAGTAAAGGCTTATTGTGATTTTAATTCACATTTGTTGATGATCAGTAATGTTGATTTTTTGTTTATATAACTGTTGGCCTGTTTGAATGTCTTGACTTGGAAAGTGTTCAGGTGCTTTATCCATTTTTAATTGCTTTCCTTTTGGTATTAAGTTGTTTGAATTCTTTATATATTTTGAATATTAACCATTTATCAGATATACAAGGTGTGATTGGCAAATACAGTAATGTTTAATAAAAGACACATTGCCATTGATTCCCCTCAAATACTTGCTCTCACTTTGAACATACTTTTGCTACTGTTCTTGCTACTACTTTCTGAAGCAGTTCTGGAAATCTTCTTTTATGAGTATCTTTAGTTATGCTGTCTTGGCTGCCTTGATAGTCTGAATCAATTCCAAATATTTATCATTGATCATAATTTTAACTTTGAGAAAGAGCCAGAAGCCACACTTTGCCAGATCTGCTGAATAAGTGGATGAGAGCACACCATGGTGGATGTCACTTGGCAGCACATTCACGCTGTCTGATCACCGCTCATAATGTCACTGGCAAAAGAGGACGTGGAGGACTAGTTCGGAAAGAGGCAGGAATGATGAGATATGTGTGCTTGAAGCAAGGAGAAGTGTTTTAAGGGGCATTAATGGCATTGTGTCTTTTACTGTAATAATTTTAAAATTATTGCACCATATTTTTCAACAGCTCTTCTACAGTTTGCAAATATTTTCTCCCACTCTGCAGTTTTTACTTCTCATCTGTTGATTGTTTCTTTTGCTTTACACAGCGTTGTTATTTGATGCAATCCCATTTGTCCATTTTTGCCTTTGCTGGGTTTGCTTTTGATGTAATGTCCGGTGTAATCCTTGCTGAAACTGATGTCAAGAAGCTTTCCCTCTTTGCTTTCTTCTTGGATATTTTCCTTTAATTTTTATGAAATTTGGATGATAAATCGGATGGAAAATATTTTTCTTTTGTTTTATTGCTTCCTGTGGTTTTCCTAAAAGTACTTTGTCTATACCCAAGTTTTGAAGATAATCTCTTGTGTTCATTTTTCAAAAGGCTTTTATGGCTTTATTGTAGGCTTATGATCCATCCTAAATGAACTTTTGTGTATGGTGCAAATTATAGGCCAAGGCTCATATTTTTCTCCATGTGAGTATGCAGTTATTTTAGCACCATGGGTGAAAAAAATTCTTTTCCAGTTGATGATTTCATAAACAGTTTGATGTCAGGTGGTGTCTATCCTCTAAATTTGATCTTAGGATTTTTAGTTTGCTTTGAAAATGGACATGCAGTTGCTTGTATAGTTTCATAATTTCAGATGTACCCTGTCAATTTCTATACAAAATACATTTTTTGACAATGATAAGATTGATTCTGACTTTGCACTAATTATGTTTGTAAATTTTATTTTGCCTCCCAAGCAAAGCAAACTCATATTCAGAATTTTGCTTGTATTCCCTGAACTAGGCTCTTGGGAATCTTGTTTAGTGACTTTACCTTGTGTTGTTCCTCCACCTTTGACTCATCATTCTGACTCACTTTCTTCATTCTTTGTTATTTTGACTGTTTTGTCTTTGCCAATTTACTGATCTCTCCTGTAATGTATTTCTAACTGAACATGGGACACTTTTGACTGAAAATGATGTTGTGCTAACACTTGAAATTTTAAAAGTTGGGTTCCCATTCATTGTGAATTTCTGTACATTTTACTATTGCTATTTTAACTCACTTATTTCTATATTTTCACTCCAAAGTAATTTTTATCAGATGAACCACCTCTACACTTCTCAACTTTTTCCTCCTTAACTTCGCCCTTACTACTGGATCCATTGCCAGGTGCTATACACACACCGTGGCACTCACTTGAGTAACAACCCTTGAAATACTCCCAGCACTTGCATACAGAAGATACAAATTCTGAGTTTTAAGTCGCAAGCCCACTAAGCGTATATAGTCTCTTGTAATCCTCATGGCAACAATATAATTAATCTGAATTGACAAATGTAGCAATTGAGATATAGAAATGCTAGGTAGTTTCTAAATTTGTAGGGTTAGTAAGTGACAAATATTCTTATCTAGTTTAGTAATGATGTCACTGTACTGTCTTTGAAGGTTAGTCATTGAGAGACTGATGTTCAAAGTGAGAAAAATACATGACTTGGAATTTTGAGATTTCTGTACATGGTTACACTATGGCATGTAAGTATAATTAGTAGGTAAAGGAAGACATTTATTTTTATCTTTTTCTGGATCATGGAAAAGTCCTTGAAATTCAAATCTATTATCTTTTGTGAGTCATTATTTTAACAAAGGCAAAAGTGCCTAGTTCTAACTAACAGTGCAAGAGTGGGAAGAAATTACATAAATGTATATATAGCATATGAATAATCAATAAACTCATTGTTCTCCTGGATGCTCATCTTATTAACTCTTTTTAAAAACTTATTGTACTTTAGGAGATTTATAAATTGTCAACCAATATCTCTTCTCAGTAATATATATTTTGCAGTCAAAGTGGAAAAACTTTAAACTTCCTTACTATTCTTTTCAGTTCATCCTGAGATTATCCAGAACTGAATACAGAAACAGGGAATCATTAAAAGATCACAGGCTGATATATTTAGATAAACCTATGCCATGTAAATATGACATTCATGGAGTTGAGCTCCAAAGAAGAAAATGAATTAATCCCTCAGAGTAAGCCACCTCCAGTAAGAGTCAGGGGTGTCTTTTGTGATAAATTACAAGAGAAATGAAAATGAATAAAGTCAGATGAAAGGGAAAAAACTGAAAGAGTAACATCTTATTCTTTGAAAGTGGATCTATCCTTTGTGAACAAGAACAATAAAAAATTCAAGCAGGAAAAAGACTCCAGGCTAGAAAGGAGATGCTGCTTAATAGAGAGGTAAGAGGACACCTGTGTTCTGACTATGGTATTTCTTTCCTCTAACAAAAAGAAAGCTCGTTCCTTAGACATGAAGATACAGAGAGAATTGTGTAATCTGTATGTATCCCCTTGTCAAAATCGTAATGAAAAATGGAAAATAACCAGGTGTCAATGAATGAAAGGAATGAGATGGCACTTAATTCTGAGCACTGGTCATTAGGTAGGTGGATTTGGAGTGGCTTAGAAATGAGGACTTACAGAAAAGGAGGATGAGTCTCCAGCATTGCTCAGGAATGGCTTTGAGTGATGGACAGTGAGTGAGGCATTATGAAAGTGTATTGTAGTACAGGACTCACTATCCCAAGTGTGAAGTTTGAGTTAAAAAGCGAAAGAAACTATCCCAAAGAGTAGTTCATAGTATGTAAAATAACACTAACTTTCTTTCAGGAGTTTCCTCAAACCAGAAATTTTCAAATTCTTGGGAGAATGGTTTCTTTCTTCCCATAGGTGCGTCAGGAGGTGTTTCTGGCAGTTCCATCCATGCCTGTTACCATTTCTTCATGGGCCTCTTAGAAAAGGGGAAGGCTGGCTGTGGAAACTGAGAGTTGAAGATAAACATTATGACAGAGTTTTCTGTTTCCTCTCGGAAGTGATTGTGAGTATTTTTACTACACTGCCCGATATTTCTGAACATCGGTAATAATAGTAGCATTTAATACCAACTTAAATAGCTCTAAAATGTGCCTGATGATCCATCGTGAGCTTGTGCTTGAAGGCCCCCAGATACAGAAAACACAGCAACTCTTAAGAGTATGTTTATCTTTCTTCTGAATAATATTTATTACTGAAAATGTGGCTTATTCAAACCACCCCATCTTCCTGTGATTCCTGATCATTGGCTCAACTCTAGAATATAAAAAGTGTAATTCTAAGACCCTCGCACATGAGTTTATAGAGAGTTGTCATTTCCCTTTTCTAATTATTTTTATTAATTTTCCACTCTGCTCTTTAATTGTGTCCTTATCCAATTAGTCCTTTAGCAGAATGACACTGAGTTTCTTCACTCCATTTGTCTTTAACAGTCTGAATCCCCTCTGACATGTTTGTTCTTCTTCCAATATGGCAGGACTACTCATACCTTGTACCAGTGTAAGTTAATGACTTTCATAAAGTTTCTTACGATCATTCTAATTTCCATTGTAAATTTTTTATTCAACCTCCAGAAAGTGTAGAGTAAGGCATATACAAAATAGTACTTGTAATTATAGACATTAAGAATAACTAATTATCCATACAATATAAAAAACATCAAACATTTCTTAGGAGCTCACTCTTCACTCATTCAAATCCCACAGGAAAACTACTGGCTGAGTATTTCTTCTTGATTCATCTCTGCATTCAGTGACTAAGAAACTCAGATGCTTTTCATGCTGGGTTACTGCCATCCTCACCACAAAGCCACCATCACTGCCATTGCTAAGCTAGAAGAGAAAAAATCTAGAATAATAAGACACGGTAGAACTTTTGCAAGCCATATTTGAAAATAGTGTATATCATTTATAACCATATTCCAATGATCAGAATTGGTCATGTTACCTTACCTTATGATAAAGGACTGGAATGTAGTCTTCCCGTGGGTCCAGAAGTTAAAATGGAAGATTCGGTGAATACCCCTAAATGTGTACTGTGCTGAGCACATGTCTCCACCACACATCACCCCTCCTTTCAAATATGTATCACCAGTTTGGGGAGGGAAATGAGACACAGGAAATTTGAATAAACAATGAAGAGTTCTAAATTTAAGAAACATACTTGGAGGGAATATAATTTAAAATAGACACTGAAGGATGAGAAAATTTTTTATAAATTGTGGGAAATGAGACAGCGTTCTAGGAAAGCGTGTCACACAGGTAAGTGTGTGCAGGCATGACCACATAGCATGCTTTCTTGTCAGACAGCTGAGAGTTTCTGGGGGTGCTTTATTTAACACAAAAAGGTATCAGGGCATCATGTGCCTATCCATACTGGGTAGCAATGCCCACTTTCATTACTATTTTTCTAGAGGACCTTTCAGAATGAGCATTAAGCATTTTAATGCTGCAATTCGGAATTTCATTTACTGTAAAGACTTTTCATGAAAATGCAGGCATCATCAATTGCATAAAATTAAAGAGCCAACTTTATGTACCTGGCCTAGTAGAATTTTGATCGGCAGCTCCAACTTGTATTTTAGCTTAAACAATATTTTTGTACCTCTTCTGGTTACTGATTGCTTCACAGTTTAATCCTGTGTATATTTTTCAAATAACAATTATGTCTCTATGATTCCTTGAGTCTTTAAGGCCTCTAATATCACATTTCTTTTACTTCTATTTTCTTAGGCTTTTATACCAGAAGAAAAACAGTGACAGACACTGACTTCATCTATAATTTTTTTTCATCTTTTTCAACTTTACTATCAGGCAGTGAGCAAATAGCTAAGGGTAAATGACTAGTACTGCAGTCCCCCTCTAGCCACTGCATTTAATCTTTTTGAGGCATGGTGTGGAACTAAAAATTAAGAAATTGCTTATACATCCTTTCTTACTTCTTCATACTGTTGCAGAAATCTTGGAAAGAAATACACAGAGACGTAGAATTTGGATAAAATAATAAAATTTCTTCTCGCAAGCGCACCAGAAACCAGTCCGTGCCCCCTTTGTTTAGCATTTCCCTTTTTATATCCTTTTTAGCCATTATCTCATCCCTAGTGGTCTTTGATATGTCAATACAATTCCAGTTCCTATTTACAAGTCACAGACACAAGATAGGCCATATACATTGTAAATTCACCCTAGCGTGGTAACTTTGTTAGGTTAATGAAGTTACCAGTTAGAGTCAGATAATCCTCACCTTAAACAAGGAGTTGCGGGAAAAGCAAATCTTAAAAGAACATATTACTTATTTTGCTTCTACAACTACCTTAATATTCAATCTATTAAGTTATCTAAAACTTTTCCGTATCAGTGCTACATTAGTAGCACACAAGCTAATTATTTTACCCTCATATGCTTTATTCAGAGGCTGCCCTGCCACGTTTGATACCCTGGATTGGCTTCCACTTCTGTAACATCTCTTCCAAGACCCAAGCATTGAGTGAAGAATGATTGCTCACCCAGGGTCTTTGTACTACAAGTGGAGCTTCATTAAGTAAAAAGAAAGCCAAGGAATATTACCTCAAAGCCAAGTCAAGCCCATCTCTGTTCTTCCTAGAAGAGTCTTTGAATAAGAAATTTTAATTCTGTTAAATTTTAGCCTAAATAAAATGTTGATAGGAATGTTATCTAAATTAGAAAATAATAAAAAATACTCACCTGAAATGTGCTCTATCTGGTATTTGCAATAATTCAATTTATTTCTCCTTCATCTTCATGGAATTGTACCATTAGGAGTCATGAAAAAAAAGGAAAAAGTATGAACATGCTCTCCTCAGTGGAGTCCCTGGGACACACTGCCTTAACTTTTGGGCTTAGATTCTGAGATGCTGTGGAAAATACTTTTCAAAGATAGATTTTTGGAATATTTAAAATATGAACATATGCAAATACCAAAAATTTCAAATGAGAACTAGAAAAAAAAAAGTCACATGTTGATTTAAATTTAATGCCTAGATTTAATGTAGCACATTTTAATCATTTCAAGAAGGAAATTGATCTTTACATTCACTTTATTTTATAAAATAACATAACTCAGCTTTCCAAACATCAACCTTATATGGATCCTATTTTGAAATGCTATACCAAACAGTTCACACAGACCGAGGTACGCAGGGTGAGAGTGAAGCCTTTTTTTTTCCATTTAGTTTATTGGTACCTTTTAGGTATACAGTGCAGTTACATTCATCATTGGGATCTTGTACCTTTACATGATGTATTTCGTTCTTACTTTTTCCCCTCCCCCTTCCCTCCCTTCCCTATTTACAAAGACTTTGTTTCCATTTTTTTCTTTTCTCCTATTTTTTTCTTTTCCCTTCTTTTCTTTCCCCTGCCCCTCCCACTTCCTCTACTCCTTTAGACCTTTTCTTCCTATTTCACATTATCAATTATACATTTTGATCCTTTTTTACACTTTTAGTTTCCCACACCAGAGAAACGATTTGGTATTTACACATGTGTGTCCTATTTATTTCACTTAAGAGTATGGCCTCAATGTGCATCCACTTAGCTATAAATGTCTCTAGTTTCTCATTATTTATGGCTGGGTAGTACTCTATTTTATGGAAAAACCACAGCTTCTTTATCCAATCACTTGTTGATGGGCATTTGGGCTGTTTCCAAGTTTTAGCTATTACAAATTGTGCTGCTATGAATATGGGTGCACATATATCACTGTGGTATGATTTTTTAATTTTTTTGGGAAGATACCCAGCAGGGGAATGGCTGTGTCAAATGGGACTTCCAGTCCTAGTTGTTTGCAGTATCTCCATATTGCTTTCCACAGCAGATCATTGGGAATTTGTACCTGTACATGATGTATCTTTGTTCTTATTTTTTCCCCATTCCCTTGCCCTCCCTTCACCCCTCTACCCCTCCATATTCACAAAGACTTTGTTTCCATTTTTTCCTTTTCTCATATTTGTTCCATTCCCTTCTTTCCTTTCCCCCACCCCTCCTACTTCCCCTTTGCCTTTCTCTTCCTGTTTCACATTAACTTTTTCGGAGGTCCACAACTGGGAAGCAGTTGGGCACAGAGTTAGAGGAATGTCCTGTCTGGCTAACAGCAGAGAGAGGCAGGTGACAAATGATGAATCAGTTGTTCAGCAACAGGAGGCAGAAGTTTTTAAAAGGTCATAGTCACAATTTTCTCAAAAAGAATCTGTAGGACACCTGTATCAAACTCATTTTTATGCTTTCAAAATTAGAATCATGAGACACCTCTGCCCAAGCCAATTAACTTTTTATGCTGTTGATGATTAAAGGAAAAAGAAAAACCTGATCTGATTCCTCCACAGCGCAGATGAAAATCCCAGCCATTAAACATCCCTCCAGTGGGCAAAAGGGATTCTTGGTTTTCCTTGAGATGGATCAGGAACTTGGTCCATCTGTGCTGGAGGGATAACTGGTCAATGGTCAGAAGGCAGGTCTGGGAGGAAGAGACTGGAACCAGCAGCTATGCAATAACAAGGCCTGGGGTGAAAGGCACTGAGCTGGAAAACAGGGAGGTGACATTCAGCTGTGGAGGAGGAGCTATTTTAAAATAGGCGTAGATGTGGCATATGAAAGAAAGCCATTTAATCAGGAAACCCGAGTTCAAGTGCTCTCACAAAATGGTATCAAGATCTCAAAGAGAACCAAGGAAGATATTACAGTATCATTGGTGATAGAGCTTATTTTATTATCCTTCACATTTTTTCAATATGCTTATTTTCAGACAGAGTGTTTGGTTGAGTATTCAATACCAATTAAACTGAGCACTAACGTGGGTGAGATTTTCATGCCAAGCTACTTTGGTTATGGTCGGCCTCGCTCACATCTGATCCATGTATTTTGTCCCTCAGTTCATATTCCACCCCGCTTTCCGTTGTTAGTGTATAGAATGGCAGGCTGGGCTCGATTTCTGTAAACATGCTGTCCATATATCAAGTTTATTTAACCATTTATTATTGAAAATCACTTGGGCTTTTTCTTCTTCCAGTTTTCTGCAATTGCTAATAAAACTGATTTGTTTTAAACCTAATTCTAGTTGTTGAAGAAAGGATTACACCAAACAGGAATGGAAGTGAAGAGCTCGCAGGGGAGGCCGGCCCAGCAGACTCCAGGGACCCACAGCCATGGCCATGGGGGTCCAGATGATGAGTCAGTCTATGTGGGCTCCATACCATGCCCAGCCTACCATGAGTCACCAACTATTTTCATGATTTCCTTTCTTTGGAAGGGAAAAATCAGAGGTCAAGGAATTTAATATTCCTTTTCTAAGCAGAGAATTAAAAATCAAAATGTCTTATGTTTAATGGCCAAAAGCAAGTGAAAGACAACAACAAGATTTTTAGCGATAAAAAATATCTGCCAAAATCAAAGGCAAGGAAATGCCAGCTTGTTCTTCTAAATGTGTTCTGGGTCCCATGCTTTATACTAAGAATGTAAATAAGGGATTTCTCCCAAGGGAGGTTGGAGTAATTGTTAGTCACAGAGAATTACTTTCTATCTCCGGGCAACTATCACCATAAACTGTGCTGCATTCTGTCCTCCATTACATCAGAGAAGTGTTAGGTCAACATCTTACTGTGATAAATTTTAGAAAGTGCCCATTTGTCCTGCCCTCTGAGTTCTTCCGTTAGATTGCTATGCTGGAATAGCTTAATGGCAGTTATTATGAGGATAGTACTGGGCGTCCTTTCTGGCTGCTAAAATATTGGTGTTGATGTCTTTTGAAAATTATTTTCTAATCAAATGTTGTTCCTTATCCCTGTCTTGGGGATTTTAAACTTCATCTTTTCTTTTTAAAGTGTACTTGCAGCTATACTCATGATGTGATATACAAAGTCTCCATTTAAAAAAAAAGCTGTGCCCAAGTTTCTTGTCATTCTTTATATTATCCTTGGAGTTTAATGTTATACATGAAATAAACAATGTAATATTTTAAGTAGTTTTTGATATTCCATTTGGTATTTTGATGGAAAAAAATATTTAATTAATTAAATACTGAAAATCTTCTAGGCACCAAGCATGGTGCTCTGTTCTAGACAGTAGTGAGCAAAACTGGCTTATTTAAAATAGCTATGCCCTGAATTGATTGGATTTATTTCATTTTCAGTCTCAGAGGAAATTTTTAATATCTTACCATTGAACATGATTACAGGCCTTTGTCATTACCCTTTATCATACCGAGGAAATTTCCTCTATATCAAGCATTTTTATGTGAAGGAGAATTGAATTTTACCAAGTACTTTTCTGAATGTGTGATAATTAAGCATTTTGTTCTTAATATAGTTACTTAAATTGATTTTTTCAGACTGGAAAAAAATTTCAAATACCTAGAACAAACCTACCTGATCACATGATATAGTACGATTTACTGTATTGGTTGGTATTTAATTTCCCATTTTTTGCACGTACGTTCATGAGAGATACTGATTCATTAATTTCCTTTTTCATAACATTGTCAAAGTTGAAAACGATAGTCTATTAGCTTCATAAAATCAGTTGGGAAGTGTTTTTTCTTTAGAATAAGTACACATAGATCGGTAACATTCTTTAAATATTGCCAGTCTTAAGAATCATTTGACTACGTGTGCAGTCTTTGGTTTTTGCTGCTATTGTTAAGTTTTTCACTTAGGAATTTAAATTATTTCAAAGGCATAGAGATATTCTACTCATAAAAATATTTCATTTGACAAGTTTTTTACCTCAGGAAATTTGATCACTTTATATAGAATGTCAACTTTGTTGGCACAAAACTATTCATAACATTCTTATAGGGCATTTCTACTGTCAGCAGAAGCTATACTGATGTAGAGTTTTCATTCATTCTTTTCATGTGTCTCATACTACATTTTTATTTTTCTGTTTCAGAAATTTCTATCTAATTTTAAATTTACTCATTCTTTCTTCTGTTTGCTACTTTTCCTATCAAATCTAGACAAAGGATGTTATATTTCCAATATTCTTTTATTTCAGTTGTAAACTGTCCATTTAATTTTCCCTTATGAATTGATTCTCCATGGGAATTTTCCATCTTTTGTTCCATTTTGTCTCACCATCCTCTGTTTTCTTCAACGTATTAGTCATAGTTATTTTAAATTCCTTATATGCTAACTCCAATATCCAAGTTATCCATAAGTCTAATTGTATTATACCTTTTTCTTCATATTTATAATTAGTCACATTTTAAGTTGCTTTACAGATCTAGTTTTTTTCTTTAATTTTAAGGTAGACTTTGTGCAAAAAATGTCATCTCTAAATTTGTTTGTCTAGAGATAGACTCTCTCCACTGTTAAGTAATATGAGCGCCTGTTCCTCCCAGCCTATATTAGACGGCTAGCTAGCAATCGTAGTCAGATTGAGGACAACTTGGGCTTTTCAGTGTTCATTAAGCATAGGCCTCCTGTCCTTATTACTGATAACCTGGGAGGGACATCTTGGGTTTCTCATTCCTAAATCACCGAAAGAATTCGTTTAAAATCTTCTGACACTTTGATATAAGCTCTTATTTTCTCTCTTGTGCAGCTTCCATGACAATATCAGACACATTTTAGGCAGACACCTTCTCAGCGTGAGAATTTGCCTTTAAAGTTTGGCAAGATTGACAGATTTCATTCTACTTTTAATGTGGCCCAGCAGCACTCCACGTACAGCCTCAGGACAGAGCTAACAGAAAACTAGGTACTCATTCAGATTCCCCAGGATTCTGTGTTGTCACCACGGATTCACACAACAACCAAAGATTTGCTCGTTAGTCCTTCGTTTCCCCAATGTGCTCCCTTGGAACTTACTGAGCTCTGCGTATGCACTGGATCAGCAAATCCCTTCAAGGAAAGAAATGCAAGAAACAACTGCCTTTGAAAAGGGAGCTTCTAGAAATCAACTCCATTAAACCTGTGTATCTTTCTAGTTTCTCTTATTTTTAAAATATATAATTTGTGTATTATCCAGTTTGTATTTGTTGCACAATGAATGCTCAGTGACTTCAGTGGCCTGCTTGCTACACCTTACTAAGAAGCAAAGTCATTTACTTGGATCTTGAGAAATGGGTTTCAGGACTTATACCAAAGCCCTCCTTACAAGGGATGATCAAAACATATGGTGAATGTTTAAATGTAAAAAAATTACAGTGAAAGACACATTGCCTTTAATCCTCCTTACTGATAGGTCTCCCACTACCTCAGCAGCTATTACGTATAGTAGCTGCCCTCTTCCTATGATGCCTTGCCCCCTCCCCTGTGTGACGTCATGCCAAGATGGTTGCTCCCACCAAAGAATAAACCCTTCTTCCCAGCATGCCCCTGTTCCCGCCTAGAAAGTAACCTAATACTCGCTCACCTCCTACCACCTAGTGACATCACCGGCTCCTCCATTCCCTAGTCACTACCTCACTCAACCCCACCTCAGCCCCTACAAACCCCACCCCAGTCTCTATAAAAGACTCTCCCTGCCCCGGCCATATTGCTTTTGTCTCTCCTTTGTTCAGAGACAGCCGGCAGATCTATTCCCCTAATAAGGGCTTGTTGTGGCCTGGTCTGGTCTTGGTTTTCAGCCCTTTTACCTGACACTTACAATATTCTTCCTCCCTTCAAACATACTCACCCTGCCATTTTTTGTCACTACCTGAAATGCTCTGGAAGTCCTCTTTTGTGGATGTTTTTATAAGGTGACATCAAAAACAGGGAATGCTCCTAAAATCAAGCTCATAAAAATATTACAGTGCTTGCTCATCCCCCTTAATCGCTGGACCTGGCTCCATTCAACTTCTGGCTCTTCTCCAAAACCAAAGCGACCACGAAAAGTAAACATTTTGAAATGATTCAGGATTTTGAGGCAACCAGAACAGTGCAACTAAAGCAATTCAAGAAAGAGGACTTCCAGTACTGCTTTAGAAAGTGGCAAGAACCATGGGATAAGTGTGTTGGAAGCGAGGGAGTATTTTGAGGGGCAATAGTGGCCTTGTGTCTTTTACTGTAATAAATTATTTAAATTTAAATACCATATTTTTCAATCATAATTCATATATTCATTAGTTTTTCTGTGCTATTTCATTTTCTCTCAATTCTTTTAAATGTATATTTCCAAGCCATTTCCCTCTTCTAAACTATTGATTACGTTAAACAGTTTACTTAGCCTCTCAACTTGGATGGCATGGAAACACCTCATATTTTCTAAATCCACAGCTGACCTCTTGGACATTACTCCTCCAATCGATCCTTTTCCATATTATGGTGAATGATGTCACCTGCGGTTGTGCCAGCTCAAACCAGAGGAATTCCCCTTACCATGTCATTCTACAAATCCCGAACGGCTCATGCATCGCTGGTTGACAGCAGTTTCATTCCACCTGTCTCTGAAATCTGTTCACTTGACTCTGGCTGTGTATCTGTCCCTGCCGCCATGCACATGGCGTGCTTCAGTAGCCTCTTCATTCTTTCTCTCCACCAATTTGCTTGTGAGAAAGATAGTGAATTTTCTTTCACACAATTAAATCTCACCTTGTCACTTCCTTACTCAAACCTTTTCAATAAATTCCTTTTTGTTGAAATAATGTGCTCAAAATCCTTAATGAGGCTTTTAAATTACCATTCAAAGCCTCTTCCAGAAAGACTCTTTCATAGTCTATTTTCCATTCAGTGGAACTAAGCCTCACAGTCACAGAAAGGATTAGCATGATAAACCAGCGCATGGCTACCACTCAGCATCAAGGGTTGAAATTTGTCAATCTTTCTTATTCATATTCATATGTAATCCTAAACCCCAGAGTATTTTTTAAAAAAATCCCAGATATTATATTACTTCATTGATATGTCAACATATATATATGAGATATATATATATGATATATATATGAGATATGTATATGATATATATATGATTTTAAACTATTTTAAAAAATCATTTTTAAATCATGTAAAATCTAAGTTAATAATATTCAACATTTAATATTGTATTAGTAGAGGCAAATATATAGAAATGTATCATTTCTCTTCTTTCTGACTTGAGTCAAGGTGAAGATAGAAGCTATCTATACTAATTGCTTGTATATCTTTAGAGACTTATAAGTTAATTCCCTATACCATTTTTGCCAATTTTTAAAAGAAATCTAGCATATTTTCTCTGTGAAGTGTCCTTCAGTCTGAATTCTTCTGAGTGCCTCCCTTGGGTATTGTTTATAATTTGTCCCTCTTCCCATTTTTTATCTTTAAATTGAAGGTTAATGTTAGAGGCTTTTCCCAATTCACATCAGTTTTTGATCAATAAATGTATCCTAGCTGGTCTTGGGTGCTTCCACTGGAAATACATAGTTTCTAATTGTCTTGACTTTTGAAAGCATAATACTTTTTAATTAATGTCTATATGTTATTATTTTAATGCTACTGTCACCCATTCGAATATTATTCAACAGGTGCATGAAACTGTCCTTGATTATTTACCACTGCAGCCCTTTTGAGCCGCACAGTATCAGGTGCAGATGATTTTTTCAATACCTAGTTAATTAAACGAATATGTGTGTGTATATATATATATATATATATATATATATATATTCTATAGATTGCACATTATATATTTTGGGCTCCAAGTTTTTGTGCTCCCTGAAGAGGTCCATGCATGATGTTTCTTCAGTGAGATAAAAAAATTATATCACAATCTATGTTGATGAATTTCTAATACTCTAGTTGATATCTGTAATAGTGCAATTTCTCTGTCAAGGAGATCTATGATCCAATGAACTCAGCATTTCGCGGCTTATAATGCTCTGCAATTTCATTTTCCTGAGGCTAATTTGGGGGGTGTTCTCAGTATGCTTCTTAACTGTAGTGTTTTTTACTTGCTCAAATTTCACCAAAGGTCTTTAACGCTTCATAGTAGCTTCTTGAGAAAAAGGACCATATGATATATGATGTCATATTTTGATTTAGTGTCAAGTAAGATTTGTTAATTTCAATGGTATTTTTCAGTTATTTAAAAAACACACGTCATTTAAATACATGCAGAGTTAAGTAAAATTTTGTGTCTTTATTGCTTTTACTTTCTGTGGTTTGAGTTATATACTGTCAATTTAAACAAAAAAATTCTTTCCTAACTTCTAATTGGAAATCTTATAACCTTGCCTTCATTTTCTCTGACTGCAATAGAAAGTGCAAATGCAAAATACGCCGAGTGTTATGCAGCTATAAGGTAATTCTACATTATGCTGATAAATCATTCAAGCAGAACTCATTTATCAAAATATAATTTACTTAAAGCTGCTTCGTGTGCATGGGTAGGAGGTCAGTTATCCAGCGCTTACTAAATAATTTATCAAACTCAGATTTGTTTGAAATGTACCAAAAACAGCCCCTAGTAAAATGAAGCAACAGCCTCAATTTCTGGGAATAGTACATTGGAGAAAATGTGATTGCAGTTCATCATTGCACAGTACCCTAAATGCTTAGTCCAACAAGCAAATATTTCTTTTATATTTCAAAACAGATATAGGAAAAATGTTTAATAGTGTTATACTCTTAACTTTAGAAAGACTGGTATTGTCTATCCTTACAATGCCTCACCTAGGTCTTTCTGATACAGATGCATAGAAAATAATAACAATTTCACATAACGGAGATAGAACATTCAGAAGTGACTTGTCTCCCTAACTGAATTCTAGTACCTGATCAGCAACACTTTTCCCCTCTCCCAAAAGTATTTCAGTATTCAAAGAAAGATATAGTTTCTACAATTCATGAATCACATGTAGAATCTGTTAATGCTTTCAAAGCCAAGACCTGTCTTGATTTGCAGTGATGGATAGTAATAGGGAAAATTCTGTATTCAGACCTGAGAGGTTCTTTGTTATACGCTTAACAGATGGGTCCCCCCCAAAAGAAAGGGAAGGTAATTACATGCAATATTTAGGCAAGCAGGCTTCTGGACCAGAAAGTAACTTTTCTATGTCTCCGGTTTATCTTAAAATAAAGATTATACCTAATTTCTTTGTGTAGTTTAAGAACTACTCAAAATTCATGAGCGAGGTATTAGGGAAATTTGGCTCATGGTCCATGAACTTAAACCACATAATTAGGAGAGATGCTATTTCATCCTGTAGCAGCCATAAGAATGTCCTGTATAATCTTCTAACACAGGCACCATAAACGAACAAGGGCCCTGCCTGCTGTTCCTGGAAATCCTGTTTGGGCTCATACCATGCTTCTCAGGGACTTCTCCTGCCTAGTGGCAGGCATCTCACAACAGGTAAAGTGAGCACAGGACTCCTGTACACTGTTCATTTTTGGTTCAAAATTCACAGACAGCCTTGCTGTCCTGTCCTGCATGCTTATTCTTATAGTAGAATCTGCTTTATGGGGGAGTAATACATAATTCCTACTCTAATATCTCCACTCAGAATTATTGGGGCTTCCTGCATTTAGGTCATACCCTGTCTACCTCCTGAGTCCTGTTTTCCCAGGACACCACCTTCACCAGCAGTTTCCCAGCACAGCAAGTCATACAGTCTGGGATGAATGTTGGTGTCCTAGACCAGGCATCCACTGAGGCTCTTATAATCAAAGGAAGGCCATCTTTCTGCTGTATTGGTTTGGTCAATATGACCAGTCCTGTCTCACAGTTTTTCTTTTCCTCCTGGATCCAAATTTCCTATGGAAAACATAATTTGACTCTGAATTCTTATCTATATGGCTGATCCTTAACATGTTGCCTAGCCCTAACATAACCCTGTCCTGCAAACAATCAATTCTGTTCAGAAAAACCAGCCACAAGTTAATGTCTTCTTGCAAGTGAACTTGTTTGTGACTGACTCTCCTTCCTGTTCTCATGAGCTTCTCCTGTCATTTCTGTATTAAATCTCTGAATATCAGAACCAGACTAATGCTTGTGCAAGTTGTCCCTGTCCAGTGGTCCAAAGGACAACTCTACTCAGGGTTCCTAATGACTGGTCAGTTTCTTGGGGCCAGTCAGGGCTTCTTTGTTACTGCTGTGTGCCGTGAGCCAACCCACAAGCAATTGTTACATTAATACAGAATTCGGACTTCTCATTATCAATAAGGCTTTGAGGGCAGGAACAAAGTGGGAGACTCAGGAAGCTGATATCTATGAAACTCACCTTTAGAGACTGAAACTAACTGATAAAAATGTGTTTATATATATATATTTTTTTTACTTTGTCTATTTTATTCTGAACAAAATTCATAGTAGTAAGAATCCAATCACAATGTTGTAGTTGAATTTTATTTTGCATAAAAGTTGTCAGCATTATAACAAGAACATAGGTTTGTGGGTTTTTCCCTTTTATTTACAAATAAAGTGTACATAATTTGATAGAAAATGATTTAGTCTAATGAGCTCAGTTACATTTCATTATATCTACACAACTTTAAAAGCCCCTTCTATTGTCTAGTTGCTCCAGAAACTTACTACAAAAGTGATCTCTCTCTGCCTCTCTCTCTCTCTCTCTCTCCTCCCTCCCACATAAACACTCCTTTCTCCTATCAAAGACTGAAGGCTGCTTAGTCTTTTGGGACATCATCTGTGGCCCTGACATGGTGTCAGTTTAAAAGGATCAGATGGATTCTACAGAAAGGCTGGGGCAAAGGAGAATTTGGTGTGCTGACATCAAAGTCAATGGGACTTGGAAGTAGAATTACACTGTGCATTCCCAGAAAAGCCACTGGGATCTCCTACCAGGCATTTCTCATAAACCCAAGAATCAGTGTGCAGCTAGAAATCAAATAAGTGGAAGGGAAATGTTTTCAAAGAGCCATAATAATGTTTATCCCAAGGGACATACTATCACACCTTTGTATGCACACAGTTCTATGTATTGAGGGAATGGTGATAAACACATTATCTCTATAAAAAACCCATGGGGAAGTTTTCTCTCAATTTCCACTATGAGAACTGAAGCTTTTTTGATTTTTCAGTTGCTTACTTTGTTATTTGTGTAACAACTAAATTGAGTAAACGGTGTAACTAATTTCTTTTAGTCTTTGTATTGCTTTTTAAGCAGCTCTACCAACCAATGTTGAGTATCTGTCGATCTTACTTTGGGCTTTGGCTTTTTTCAATTTTTATAGCCTTTATTGACCAACTCATTTCCTCCTTAAGACTATCATAAATATATCCTTTAATAACTTTTATTTAACTGTACATAACCAATATCTCATCTTCCCGAATAGTACTGATTTGTTAATACAATGTCTGTCACCAGCTGCTCCCTGTGGTGTCCTTCTGTGGAAGGTACTTTGTTTTCTGTCTGCATTTCTGATTCTGTCCTCAGCACTTGGTCATTCTCCTTCATGAGATCACTTCCACTCCACCCTTCTTTTGGAAGTTTCTTTGCTGATCTTTTCAGCTGTTTAGTTTATAGATAATTATTTCTCATTTCATGGTCTGGAAGTGTGTTTTTAATCAACATTTTAATGTTTTCATTGGCTAAAATACCATCTGATTTTAGGCAAGACAAGTAAGAGATCCGTGGCCTCAGGGTCTTATCTTGACTGTCTTGTTTCCTCACTGATTTTTCTGAGTCATGCAAAAACAGAGTGAGTGTGAAAGATCCAGTAAATCAGGCTCTGACCCAATGTGAGATCCGTAAAAAAAGCCAAAAATGCAGAGCTCCACAAGTTAATAAGAACTGATGGCCTGTCTCTGGATGTGTACAACTGTTAATGAGAAAACTAAGGCTTGACAGCAAGTGCAGCAAGGCACAATTAGCACTCAGCATGAAACCCCTACCTAGCTTCAGAGTTGGGTCACTGCAGGGGGCTGGACTCCTCAGGGTCAGTGTAGTGCAAGGAATGAGTTGGATAGCGGTTTCTAAAGATGATTGATTAATAGTAAGCAAGAGTACTGAGTCCTGCCTATCACTCTGCAAGAATTCAGGTAGAAAATCCTCACCGCCATCTCCCTCTCTGCTCTTTCCATGTCCTGCAGTGGCTGGTCTCCTGAGACAGGCTCCATATAGCTGATCCGCAGTGTGGCTGGCTCTGGGTGTTAAGAGCTAAATCCCCGGCCCCTGGGAATCTTTTATAGTGAGTCTAATGAGGATATTTAGAAGAGGCCAAGGACTTTCAGGATGTTAGACCATGAAAATGAGGGTTTTTCTAAGGGATAAATTAATAATTATTTCATAGGTAAGAATGATTCATAAAATAATCTATATGAAGCCAAATGTTCAGTTCATGATGAGTTCTCAAATATTTTTCCCATATTTAGTTTAAATGTTACTTTACTAGCTATTTGGAATATTGATTTCCTGTCTCCTCAACAATAAATTGCATTTTGGGGGAACAAACATTTAAACTCAAATATATGTCTGTGGTGAAGTGACCATGATTTTGTGTGAGGAAAAATGACAAAAGAATACAGCATCGTATTTCTCTTTAAGAATGTTAAGTTGGAGAGAAAATTATTCTTTAAAATGATCCCTGGCATCAATCCCAGTCAGGAGTAGTTAAGCAGAATGAATTTAAAATCATATTCTTAATCATTAAAGTAATTAATTCAGTCTTGATATAACCTTTTGCAACTTCAGATATGAGAAATATCTCTTTACATATGAGGAATAAATTATTTCCTGGGAAATTAAAGAGTTTAAGAAAATCTCCCAGCAAAAGTAAAATCAGGAGACCACTACTAAAGGTTTTTGAGAAACCTGAATTCTGTCAATTTGTTATCATAGTTAAGTCAGACAAACATTATTTGCTTCTTTATTAACACGTCATATAACACCATGTTTTCTCATAATTTTAAAACTGTCACATACCTTCATTTCTCGTCATTTATATTGAAAAAGATCAAAACACTGGGGAAACAAATTATCTTCATGAATGAAAGGACATAAATACAAATGTAGCAAAATGCATATATATGTGCACACATATGCATATATATATATATACATATATGTATATAGTTAGTTGGTTTGCTGTCACTGTGACCAAATAGCAGAGAGTAGAAACTTGAAGGAAGCTTTACTTCGGCTCACAGATTCATAGATTCCCGTTAAGGGCCATGTGGCTCTGGACCTGTGGAGAGGTCATGGAGGAAGAGCATGGCAGGGCAAAGCTGCTCACCTCATGGCACCCAGGAAGGAGGGAGAGAGAAGGGGAAGAGCTGCCTGTCCTCACTGAGCCACTTCCTCCTGCCTCCCGACAGCCAATTAATTCACCACGTCATCTCCTCTGTGGATTGACCACTTGGTGAAGCCAGAGCCCTCGTGGTGGTCCAATCTCTTTCTCGAAGCCCAGGAGCTGGCAATCAAGTCATGAACACTAGAAGCCTTTTCTGGGGACAGTTTGGATCCCAACAATAAACTCATTTTCAGTAGGTTGTTAACTGGATATTCTAGAACAAGGAAAGAATATTCGAAAGAATTTGAAAAGATCCTTCTCCTCTTTTAAAAGTATAATTTCAATGGGTTTTTGACAGTGCCTTTATCTTGTCTGTTGCTGGAAATGAGTTGCTATTAGTAAGAGGTCTGACTATGGAGTAACCCAGTGACGGCCTCTGTTGGGGAAGCAGCCTCCTGCTCAGCCTGGCTGAAAACTCCACAGTCTTCCTCTGCCCTTGCATTTCATACAGTCTCTCCCGAAACTTCCTCCCAGAAGCATTGCTCCACAGTGGGCAAAAGAAAAATAACATGTGGTATTCTTTGCGTGAGAAGACAAGTAATTATTCACATAGCCCTGCTGACGCACATTTATCTTACATCTAGAATTAGTTATTATAAAATATAGGAAAGAAACATTAACCTGGAAAGGTAGTGTCTGGTCAAATGACAGAGATCTGGCTAAGGATTTTAGAGTTCGTGTAAGAAGGCTTGTCATGCTTCTGAAAGTGAATGAACTAACTCTTCAAAGTTCTGTTTTGCGAGAATCAATTCAGGGACAAATTGAGGGTATTGAAAGGCAAGCAAATAACGGCACTAGGGTTTGTTTAGGAATCGGTCAGTATTTCCCAGCTGTGATAGAAAGATGGCATTCTTCTCCCTTATAGACTATGTCTAGATGTATGTGTCTGAGAGAGAGCGCGCACACACACGCGAGAGAGAAAGAGAGAGAGAGAGAGAGAGAGAGACTGACTGACTTTTTGGAGGAAATGTGTCCAGGGGAGCTGAATCCCTTTATTCCGTTGCAGAAACAGGCCTCAGCTACTTTTATGGTTTTGAGAGTTCCAACAAGCAACTAGTGACTATTGTATTTTCCATTTCATTTCACCTATCACATAGCTAGGCAAAATTATTCCAAAAACCATGATATGTGCTCCACCTTGCTCCACCACGATACGTGCTCCATCCATCATCAGTGGTAGACCTGACTGAGTTTCAACTTTGAATGGAAAGACAAGAGATCCTGTCTGACTTTTTCTTTCTGGAATACTCAGAAAAATATCTAGCCACTAATGGATTTTTAACAGAAAACTACAACATATATGCATACATTTTAAAATCAATGTATGACCTAAATAGAGGTCTAAACAGTTTTGTTTATGGTGGTATATTTAATACTATAGATGACACCTGGATTGTCATTCATAAATGGATCAAGGAGACTCAACCCAACTGCTGCCAGTGAGAGATAGGAGAACCACTCACATTTTCCCAAGTTGTCTATAAGTCGTCATCTCATACAGCAGTATACATATCAAGACATAAAAAGTAACCTTTTTGGGAATGATTGAATCAGCGCCTACTGGACTAGCTCTCCTAAGCACAGCTGTAAACTCGAGGGAAGAAAAGATCTAAAGCAGGGGAAAGTGAGCCCTGTGAGCAGGTTGGTAAGGTGGACGGCACTGTAATAAGAATGTTAGCTTATGGTGACTTTTGAATTTTTGTGTTTTAGCCAAAAGTTGGGTCAAGATTCATTTGATAAAGTAGCTAAATTTCAAAAAAATCACCTCAAGTTTTTTTGACATGGAGAACCTGAAGCAGTGTGTGGAGCCATTTTGTCTCATAAACCCTAAAATGTGAGTGAGAAGGCCCAAGACAACTGAACTGGAGGAAGAAATAAAGACAGAACAAAAACAGTCACCTAAACTTCTAATCCTGAAACACAACAACTGTAGCAAACTGAAAATCCAGACATTTTAGCTGAAGACAGCACAACTTGCCTGGAATTTAAGCTGCCCCAAAAGATATTTGCATGTTTGGACAATATATTGTCTGTCACTCACACACAAACACACACAGACACACACACACACAGTCCATTCATATAAAAGTATAAACATACAAAAGGCATTTGAAAGAATAAGCACACGTGATATGCACATTCTATAATATGATCCAGAATTATTTCATGTGAAGAAAGAGAAAAATGTGCCCCATTGTGAGAAGTAAAGGCAACTCATAACTGGGAAGGTGGAATTAGCCAAGAAGGAATGGCAGTTCTATGACTTGGAGTCGTCTCTCTGTACTGCTATATAGAAAGTTTTCCTAGGCTGAAAATCATGGGAAACATGTAGCTCATCTCTCATGTTTTCCTTGCTTTTGAATCAAAGTCCCATGCTTTCTGTTATTGCCATCTGAAAACAGTTACTTCATATTTTTTCAGGCTTTATACTTACTTAATGAAAGATGCTACATTTGATAACTAGTGCTTTATCATAGCTGAGTCTGGGAATGTACATGAACAAACGGAAAGAGAATGGAAAAAGTTAAAAACCAAAACAAAATCTCAGTAAATACCAACTTTCCATTGGCAAATGCATAAAAACATGAAGTACTGGAAAAGCATATTATAGGAGCAAACAGTTATCTCTTTGGTTGTTCTTCTCATGCTTATGCCTTAGGTACTTTTAGAACCACTGTTCTAGTTATATGCAGAAATATCTTGAAATAATGGCTAAGCTGATGTGAGTAGACAGATCTGCAAATCTAGAATAAGTAAGTAAATAAATATAATGATATGGGGAAATTTTAATTTGTTCTTTGTGGTGTAATATATCATGGAATTAATTGGGCACGGGTGTATGGTTTTGTAGTTAAGGGGAAGGAGATTTATCAGGAAAAGCCAGTTGAATCCAAACAACCCATCATCAAAGAAGATGAAGAATGAAGAGTAGTGGACACAAGTCCTAAGTTGATAATGTTATTGCACCAAAAGTTCTATTCTCTGAAGTTTATGGTTCTTAATTTACTTTATTGCAATTCATTACACTATGTTGGGCTATGTATTCAATATAAAAAAAGAAAACAGATTTATTTTAATGATATTATGTGGCAACTTCATGGTAGCATTTTAATAGAGAAAAATGAATTTCCTAAGAGGACAGAGACTGTGGGGCTTGTGGAGGGAGAGCGGGAAGCTAGGCATGCTGGGATGACTCTGGAGTGCCAGCTGCTTACAGGTGGAGGCACGTGGGTCACCTGAGCCCAGGAATCTGAGACCATCCTGGGCAACACAGTGAGACTCTGTCCCCAAAACAAAAAACACAAGCAAGCAAATTGAAGAAAGGGGAAGGTAAAGATGGAACAAATAAAATTAGGGGACAGTGCAAATGTTTAGAATCTAACTATTATAAAAGAACTATGAAGTTGATGTGCTTGGGGTTACAGTTTGACCCACAGTAATACTAAGTTGCAGACTTGTTTTGGCGGGAACCCTGCAATCTAACCTTTGTGCCTGAGAGTGGTACGATTGTCAACTCTCAATAAATGGCCTCAAATCCCAGGTGTCTCCATTCCTAGGAAAGAAGATTGAAAACAATTGTTCTGAATAATAGAAAATAGTTATACTAAAGAGTGGACCAAGATGATCTCTTGTAGATATGTTCGTTTCTCATTTTTGGGTACAGGGGATCAAATCCAAGCCCTTGCATATGCCAGGTAAGAATTCTACCACTGCACTACGTCCCCAGCACCTCCTTTTCAAAATTTTTATTTTGGGACAGGATCTTGTGAAGTTCCCCAGGCTGGCCTCAAATTTACAATATTCTTGTCTTAACTTCCCAAGTAGCTGGGATTACAGGTATGTACCCCTCCACCTGGCTAGTTTTCTAATTTTGATCATTCTATTCAGAAAAATATTATCAAAAAATTTTCAAATTATAAATGCATCTATTCTTTTCTCAACAAAGCTACATCTACTGTATTTTCTCCTACTTAAATTATATATGTGCAAAGTTCTTCACTGCATTGCTGTTTGTAACACCAAAAGTCTAGAAGTAGCCTGTATTTGCACCAATAGGTTTTGCTTAAATTAATTACAGCTCATCCAAATGTTACTGTAAACATTCTTTTAAATGGCACCAAAATTCCCACTGTAATGAAAAAAAACATTACATAAGATGGAAATTTAAATTAAAGACTGAAATGCTGTACCATGTGTACCATGCTACCTTTTATGGAAAAGCAAAAGAAAACTATATTGATACGTTTACACTTAAAAAAATTTCACAAGGGTGTAAAGCAAGTTATCAGAAAAACTATGTGAGAAGAACCTAAATTGGATTGATAAAAGATAAAGTATTGAGAGCTTTAGCTATGTTTTCTTCTGTTTTAGCTGTCAGAATTACAAAGAACATGTTATGTGCATAAATGCCAATGAGCAAAACACATCCAGCAGAGATGGGAGCTGTTTGTGAGCTTGGCTCTGATCCACAGATCCACAGAAAAGAAGGTGTGGAAAAATAAACCCATCCCCGCCTGCTGTGGCCTGCGTACAGGCACCGCGCCTTTAGATCCTTTTCGGAGAAGTGGCCTGATTTCTGCTCCTCACCATCAGGGAAAGCTGGCTGTTCTCCCACCACTGAAGTTCAGCCTTCAGGGAGAACTAATAGGGTTGAGACAGCACCTGCTTACTTGAGGACTACAGCACTGTCACATGGGCTCCTTTCCACACCCAGCTTTCCTATGTGAAGGACACGGACTACTGGCTAACACCAGACCTCGCCCAGAGCTCGGTGCTCCTGCATCTGTGTCCCTTTCTTTATGCTGTACCAGAGAAATTCAAAATGAAGATAAAGAAAGTCCTACCAACTTTCCCCAAATTTAGACAACAATAAAAACATTTCAGAGAAGGAAGAAGCAAGCCCCTGTGCATTTTTCCTCTAGAAATGAAAGATAAAAGGGTTTGTTCCTCTGGTTTCTGACTCTGATTTCATTTCCTGAGTTGGACATTCAGTTCTAGAATGCACAGCCATGCACGCGCGGCTGACACCCATCACAGGGCAGGAATCCCAAGCAAGGGGCTCAGGCTCATGCTGCTGCATGTTCATGGGTGCAAATGAGGTCCCTCAGCTACAGCTCTTGGCTCTGAGATTTCAAATCTGGGTATTAACAGAGATTCCTGCAAATTCTATGAATATTAACCAAGAGCAGACTGGCAGGTAGGTAGTGAGTGCATGTAGCAACTTTTCTTCAGATCCCTTTGACAAATGCATACTTTTGGTTAGATAATGTCCCCCTCTCCTTTACCACCTCTATCTTCACTAGGAGGGCAGGGCTTCATCAGTGGAAGAGAATTGCAGACCCCCGGGCTATGGGCTGCTGCAGAATCACCAGGAGCTCTGTAGTGTAAGTGCCACAAAGGCAGGGACATAGCTACTACCGAAGAAGCCCCCAGTTGTTAGTACTGTGCTTGATTTCCTGTATTGGTTATCTGTTGCTACATGGCGTGTTGCTCCTAAACTCGGGGACTTAACCCAATAACATTTACCATGTTACAGTGTCTCTAGGTTGGGAATGTAGGTATGGGTTAACCAAGTCCATAGAGCAAGGGAGAAGGTGTCAGCAAGAGAGTACATCAGGATCAAGGCACTATCATTTGGATAGTACACTATCATACACAAAGAGTAATTGAAATATATGGTGAACATTTAAATTAGAAAAAAATAACAATGAAAGACGCATTGCTATTAATCTTGCTTCAGAAAGTGGCAAGAATTATGTGTTCAAAGTGAGGGGAAGTATTTTGAGGGGAAATAGTGGTAATGTCTTTTTCACTGTAAAATTTTTCTTTTAAATTTCAGTATTCACTGTAATTTTCAATCATTCCTTCTATTTAGCCTACAATTGTCCAAATTCATCAAACTAAAGACACCAGATCAATTATTAAAAAGGCTTACATGAGAACTCTGTACTATCTTTACACATTTTCTCTAAATCTAAAACTATTCTAAAATTTTAACATTTATTGAAACTATTATAGAAAAATGATTGAGTGGGGACTTTAATGGTAAGGGTTCTGAAATGTACCAATGATACTGCTCAATCCTACTGAATCCCCTTGCAAAACTAGACAAAAACTGGAAAACAATCAGAAATCAGTAGTAAACATTTACAACCAAATTAGATGATAAGGCCCTTCATAACCCCCAAGTACTAATCATAAACACAAAATGTAGATACTAATCATAGGGCGCCCACCGCTTAGAATTTAACACATAGTGCCCCATGAACAACAGCTCTGTGTCAGCTCTGTGACAGGTGCTATTCACTCTCCTGGAAAGGAGAAAGAAGTTTGGGCTCAGGGAGACACAGTGACTCCTAAATCATAGAACACGTGAGTCAGAGTTGAACTTGGTATTCATGCTCGGATAGAGTCAGGCCAGAAGACCTTGGGTTAGCCACACTACCTCTCTTTTGTTTTGCTGAAGCCACTTGAGGCTTATGCTGGAGGACTCTGGGCAGGCTTTTGAAGACAGAAACAGATCGGGACTATTTACCAGGTCTCGGTGCACTCAAATAGCCTTCGTGCTCAGAACTAAAAGTCAGAGAATTGCTCTCAGAATTTGATGCTTATATACCTCTTCCCATTCTTTTCCTTTCTCTCTTTTTTCCCACCAAAAATGATATCTGGAGCATCTGTACTTCTTTGTTCTGTTTGCAATTTTTGAATAATCTTACAGGGGCTGTGGCACTCCACAGGCTAATAGCATTACAAGACTGCAGTGCTTTTATTTCAGTGCTAACTTGAAAGCAGAAGATACTAGGTGGCAGAAAGCTGGTTTTTCATCTTTAAAAAAAAGTACAATTTTGGTGACTTGCAGAAGTCTCCTAATCTAGCAAAGTCTGTGCCTGGAAAACATACCCCATTTTAAGAGCTCAGTCTTCTCATCAGTGCGTTTCCTAGTTTCCCCAGAAGATTATGGCTCAAAATCAGCTGAGATTGGTTGTAAAGACTCGAGGTAGTCACTCCTGTTTCCTTGGGGAAGGACATGTGGGATCATCCACTGGAGGCCACATCCATTTTGCTTGACCCCAGGGACTGGTCATTGTAGACAGTTACCCGGGATAGCTCTTCATTTCTTTTCCATTTGAGTTTGATATTTTAGTATTAGTTGTGCAACAAGGATGATACTGACTCTTGAACATTCACTCTGATTGAGAGAATAGGTGTCCATCTGTCATGGTTTGTATCTAGATGTTTCCCCAAAGTCTCATGTGCTCATAGGTGGGGCTTTTTGGAGGTGGCTGGATTTAGAGTGTGTGAATGTGGATCAAAGGTGTGGTAACTAAATTAGGTCACTGATTAGTTTAGCAGCGTTCTAGATGTGGACAGAAGGAAATGGAAAGGCCCACCCTAGGGGTGGATGTCACCTCCCAAAAAGCTTGTAGCCTGGATGCAATCAAAGGGAAAGGGCTGCTTGTTTCTTCCTGCCTACCCTGCCATGGAGTGTTTCTCCTCTGCAATGCTCCTCTGCCAGGCCACCCTGCCTTGCAGCCAGCCGACTATGGACTGAAACCTCTACAAACTGTGAACCAAAATAAACCTCTTCTCCTTTAACTTTGAGTGTTTTGTTTCAGCAATGAAGAAAGTACCTAAGATACCATCAGACTCATAATTCCCCAGCCAGCTAGCTCAGCATTAGACTCACTAGGAAACAAAGAGAGAACTAAAATGCCCTAATGAGGAGGAGGAAGAGTCATTTCCCACCTAGTGCACTTCCAAGAATTTGTGAGCCTATTTATCTCACAGAAGTCTTATTCCTACTATCTTCAGAAACATTTTTTTAGCGGTTGAGGTAGAAGGAGCAGATGAGTAGAATAAATCAAAATAACAAATTCTTTTAGTAGGATATTAAAATGTCTTGACTTTTTCATCACTGTTAGTATAGAGTTGAAGCTTTTTCTGAATGTGATAACTGAAAATTTTAAAACATACTTGATATCTGGCAATCCTAGGAAAAAAAATATTTCCTCTGACATGTTCTTTGGATAATACTCTTAAGCCAATTTTCAGTGTTTGCTTAAGGCACTCTTTTTGCCTGTTATGTTCCCTTGCCTTGATTATAAAAATCATACTGTTCTGAGAACTTCTATTTCCACTTCTCCTGAGAAGTGTCAAAGGAACACAGGCTGACAAACAGCTGTCACAGCACCTCAAGGTTTCACTCACTCAGCAGTTTCCTAAAGTGGACTCCTTCAAGGGATTGGGAACTGCAATTAATGACCTGACCTTATAGTATCATATTAATTATAGCAGGCTTGCTGTCTTCCATGTAAAACATTCACTCTTTAGAACTTCTAGATTGCAGGGTCTTAAGTTGCTGCTATCTATACTTTTAACTCAGATCAAATAAGTCCTTCTCAGACAGATTTAAAGTTCATCAAGACCTGGAGAAAGATCATCTGAAGAGCCTTAAGATTAACTGATTTTCTTGTCTTCAAAGGAAAATAGCAAACATTCTTATACTTCAGTCAGTTATGACCCATAAATCCACTACTAAAATTTGTCCTCCAAATTCATAAAATTAGCCAAGCCTTTCTTTTTCATTTAATTTCATTTTGAATTAGGTATTCTGCATGATATAGATCAAGTGTTTCTTGGCTGGTGGCCTATCTTTTGCAAGTCTGGGATGTGTTTTTGTTCCATATCAACCTGCTTCAGATTTGATCTTTGGGGCGACAATAATTGGTCAACTATCAGGATTTTAAAAATGAACTTGTATTACATAAGTGCAAACCACTTTCTACTATAACCAGTGAGATGTAATTAGTTTCTTTGACAACTCAATGAACTGCATCAATTTTTCTATCTTGAAACACTTTATGACTCTTCATTTTCATCCCAATTATTCTACAAGCTATACAGCATTCTCTAAGGGAAAACGCTATTTTCACCCCCCTTAAATGAATCTATGCTGTTTTCTTGATATGCATCACCCATAATGCCATGATGATAGTTACCACTTAACTGCATACTTCATGTGGGCCAACATGTATGCCATTCCTGGACTTGCCTCATGTACATGAACACAGACCTGAGGGCTGAAATCCAGTCTACACTCCACTTGGCAAATTGTCCAGGGAGACAATTTGTTGTTCAAATTGTAGGAAATGTATTGGAAGGAACTTAATTGGAAGATATACAGCTGCTATTGTAATTTCTGTCTCAAACCTTCGCAAGTTGGATATTCCTATTCCCATGTTGTTGTCACTTTCTCATCACTGGAATGAAATACCCGACACCCACATCTTAAAGGAAGACAGATTTATTTTAGTTCATGGTTTCAGTCAGCAGGCTGCAAGACAAAAATAGCAGGGCAGACAGACATGGCTGGCAGGAAGTAGAAGGGTGGAGCCAGAGACAAGAATGCACTTTTCCAGGATAAACCCCTAAGGATCCCTCTAACCAGGTCTTTCTCCCCTTCTCCCACCAGCGCAGTCAGCTACTGAATTCATTAGCAGATGAATCCACCAGTGAGTATAGCATTCCCATGGTCAAATCACCTTCCAAGCACATATGGTTTTGGGGACCATTTTGGATCTAAACTTCAAGAGCCCATCTCACAGATGTAGAAACTGAGGCTCAGAGAAGTGAACTAGCTTTCCCAGAATAATATACTCAATAAATGGAGAGGGCTGCATTGTGCTACTATTTATTTATTTATTTGTTTGTTTGTTTATCCCCTGAACCCTGAATCCTCCAATGTACCAGAAGCATACACTTTTAGGTAAAAGCACTGTGATCTCCCTTACGCTGAGGTGATAGGAGTGCTTTTCCTTATACATTTTTTCCTGGGTCATTCTCATATGTTTGAGCAGCGAGAAATGAAAATATTTTTGTTTAGTTGACTTCTCCAGCTCTTTGCTTAAAAAGTGAAGATGGGCCTTCTTGTCTAGTTAGGTCTACTTTTGTAGAAAGGAAAACAGGGTCAAATAGAAGGAGAAAGGGTTATCACGTGACTAGAGAGAATTCTTAGGGCAATATGAAAGCAGCTGAACACAAGAAGCACATCTCTCTCCGAGCCACTGTGCAATATAATGGTGTTGTGGAATTACCCTGTTCTGCCTTCTTTGGGTAGACCCTCTGCACAGGGGCTCAGTTTGCATTTCCATGATTTCCACTTTTTCCTGGATTCCAAGCATTTGTGAATACTGGTGAAAATGGACAGCAAATGGAACCCTTTTTGTCTCCTGGCTAAAGTTCACATCCAGGTCTCTGTCTTAGTTTATCTTCCCAAGCCAGTTTACAGATGGTCTACTCTTTTTCTTTTCTTTTTTTTGGGGGGGGGTACCAGAGATCGAACTTGGGACCTTGCACTTGCGAGGCAGGCAGCAGAAGCACTGAGCTAAATGCCCGGCCCTACCTACTCTTATTCGGATCACCATCCCTCATCTAGTTTGATGTGAGTGAGATGATATATGTTAAAAATGAGCACTCTACAGAAACTAGGAACAAGAGGGACTCCAATTAGGCACAAGACTAACACATATGAAAGCTCATCTCAAATCTAGTTCAACTGTTCTGCACGAAATTTGGTAGGGTCTGTGTTAATCAACTTAGTTTAGAACATAAATAGACACAAAGCATGTCTGGGAACCTGATAGCCATAAGGTTATCCAAGGAAGAAGTTGATAATTAAATACTTACTGAGCCCTGGATTGACAAAGGGAATGCAGTGGCTGTTAGAACCGTAAGAAAATTAATGCAGTACTTGATTCTTTATAATTTTTTGGTTTTTATTCTAAGGTTACCCTTTAAAGGGATTTGTCACCTCTCTGGGTCTGAGGGTACCCTAGCCTGAAATAAGGAACCCATCTCACTCTTATGGAATAAGTTTGAAGATTCATTGACTCTCACCATGGAGAAAGAATTTTCAAAATGCGCCAGTAAGAGATATGAGAAGAGTTTATCAGACAGAGACTTCAGGATGCACTCAAGAGTGGAGTGTGGGTACTCACAGAAATGAGACGTATTGTGAGCCAGAACTTCAAGGTGGGTGACCTAGGATGTGTGTTCCTACTGGGTGTCAGGTTACAATGCAAGCCATGTACCCATGTTTCCAGTTGAGGTATGCTGCCCACCAGTACTGCTGCTTCCTTGGGGTTGAAGGAAGCACAATTTACAGGTGAACAGCACAAGTTCAGAGCTATTATTTACAGCTTTATTGTCTTTAAGACATTAGAATTTTTTTTTTAGTGAGTTTCCTGGAAGCAAAGACAGCTTGAGTAACTTTAGTATCTTGAAGCTGCAATTCAGTACACCTTTAAAAATCTGGGTTGTTTTTGTTCTCTTTTCTAGTTTTTATTTCTTCTATCCTACCCCAGAATGGCTAAAGAAGCTAGTTTTAAAGCAACCTCAATTTGTGCATGTGAGCTAAAAAATATCTACAAGGCTAATTCCAGCCTTCTTTATTGGTTCCACAGGGTTGCAGATCCCAGAAGGATGGAAGAAGGAACTCCCTCGAGTACCCTGCTGGTAGATACAGTTCGGGTCCTCCTCTTGGCCCTGGCGTTGCAGCTCAGGTGCACTGTGGCACACCTAGGTATACCCTGCTACTTGCCTTTTCTTCACCTGTTAATAATTTTGATAAATACCACTTATTGATCATTGCCTATATCTAGGCACTATTTTATGCTCTTTCATCTTGTTATCTAACTTAGTTGTTACAATGCTATATATGGTAGTAATATCATTATATTCTTTTTAGAGAAACTGTGATAAAAATTTTCAGAGACATTAAATGTTCTTAATGGCCAACATGGAATATAAACTCGGGGCATGGACTTCTTAAAAATCACCTGAGTCATTGAAAAGAATGAACAATAAACACTTACCAGTGGTTGGGCTTACCACATGTACATAGTGAACGTGTGTCTAAGATGTTTCTCTTCATCCAAAACATGATCTTTTTTTTGTGGGCAGAAAATACAAAAAATATCTCTAGTATCCTTGCACTATGAGCTTAACTACAACTAACAATTAAGCTCCAAACTTTTATTGTCGGCCTGGATCTATCTCATATGTCGTCTGTTAGCCCTTTGGAGGTCAAACTACCATTATTATTTTTCTGCTCATTTCAGATTAATTTTCAAAGAATAAGAATATTGCGAGTTGCTCTTCTGAGCTTTAGATGCTAAAGATTGTTGTCTCTCAATTATGGATCATCATCATTATCTTAGCAAGTTCTTTCCAAAGCAACAGAAACTATTAGAAGCAGGGCATGTGGTTATATGGCCTCAGTCTGTTCTTGTGATTAATTCACTTATGTGATTTAAACTTTGCCCCTGGAGTCACTGTTGCAAACCTCACCCTTCCACTCATAAATGGAGGAAGATACAATAACCAATGTTACCCTCAAGTCTGTCCTACGGAATTGTGTTGGTACAATAGGCTTTAAAACCACTATTGGTCATTATGGGCTGATTGATACTGCATTTGCTCTTAGCCCAGAGGTTGAGAAGTGATGATTATGGGCCGATTGGAAGCATAAAGCATGCAGTTCATCTCTGTTCAATGTCTTCACCATCCAAAGAAGATGAGCTGGATAATATTCAGGAACTCCATTCTTCAGTCACCAAACTTTGGCACAAAAAGAGTATAAGGAGATAACTGGCCCGTGTTCCACACAAGCAACTTTGGTCTATCCCTATCCCCTATTAGCTATGACCTGCCTGAGGAGAGGTCTTTCGCACTACCGCAGTCTGCCTTTGCCCCCTAACATTCACAGGAACAGAACAACATAAAAAACTGCATGCTTTGTGTGTCTGCTTACACATGGATGCACACACATACACAGACACACATATTTTTAAATTTTTAATCTACATGAAGTTGTATAAGGAGAAAATGGCCCAGATAGAAATGAGCAACATTCCCAGATCTCAAACATCTTAAATATTCTCCCTTTTGAGATCTCTCATCTCTGTTATTCCCAATTCTCCTAGCTACACCAGAAAGACCATGAGGAGCAAAAGAAATTCTGGACATCTGGATTAATTGCCAGCTTTGTGGCCTTGTGCCAGTCCCTGACTTCTTAGAATCTGTTTCCACATTTGAAAAATGGAAATAATAGTTACTGTCAAAGAAAAATTACAGTGCTAAACTCAAAAGGGATATTCAAGACTATTGCAGCAGTGGGGAGAGACTGAACTCCACTCTGCTGAACAAAAGTGAGGCAGGAAATTACGGTCTGGCAAAATGACCGGAGAATTGGGCCTGACCTTTCGATTACAAAGTTCTAGGACACACGTGCAGAATAATTCCCACAGCCCTGCACATGGAACCAGTCAGAGAATGCCGTTTTCAGTTCTTCTCAGGAGAACTCTAGCAGGTTTTTGATCGGAAGGGCTGGACCTGACGTCAGCCTGAAGAGTGGGAGATGCCAAAGATGGCGGCCATTTTCCTGTGGCCGCTGTGCGCTCTCATTCACAGTTCTCTACTCTCACCCTGCAGAGTGCACTTATTTTTCTACTTGTAGTTGCCCTGAACTTGCTCTTTGGAGCATGTTTCTTTTCTTTTCATACCTTTAATAAATGTAAAAGCTCACTGCCTTTTATACTTGTCTTGACCAATTCTTTGTTCAGGACAGAAAGAAACTAGGAAACACCTCTACAAGGAAACTCCAGTTCCTAAAACCTGGTAACAAAATAATACTAGTTGGTACCTTTATGTGCTAGTGTAAACTAGTAGAAGAGGACTGGAGGATGTCACTGGGGTGTTTATTCTCTGAGTTGAGGCCATCTGTGTTAGCCAGTTGGCAGTTAAACTATCACAGTTAAGCTCCTACTTTGTAGTTAGGAGAGCTGTCACCATATAAAAGGATGGCTGCTTCTTCCTTGAGAAAGACATTCCCGGTTTGTAAAATTGACAAGAGGCTGAGAAAAGATTTACATTTCAAAGGACCAGTAAAGGAATTTACAGTAGCAAGTGTTCTAATGTAAATGCTTTAAGAAAAGGGAAGTCAGGGCCTATAGTCAGGAGGAGCCCTGTTAAAAGTTTATTCAGTACTGGGAGGGGCAGGGGAAAGGAAATAAGGGAAAGGAAAAATGATGAGAAATGGAAAAAATGGAAATAAAGCCTTTGTAAATAGAGAAGGGTGGAGGGGGTAAAGGGAGGACTAGGAATGGAGAAAAAATAAAAACCAAGATGCATCATGTAAAGGTACAAGTTCCCAATGAGAAATGTAATTGTGTTGTATACCTACAATGTACCAATAAAAGAATTTAAGAAAAAAAAGTTTATTCAATTTGAGGGAAATAGTAGGACTTTGTTGATGATAATCACCTTACTATTTCCATATAGTCATTAAGAGGACAAAGTGTAATAACAATGTTCCCTTGAAGTGGTAAATATATATAATAAAAATGGAGAGGAAGAGGAAGAATAGCTACTAGGGTACACAACAAAAAGAACCTGACAGAAGAAGAAGAAAAAATACACACACACACACACACACACACACACACATGCGCAAACACACACAGGTTACTGAAATCAAATGTCTGCTGTCTTCCTGTCAAAGTAGATACATTTCAGAAGACAGCAGCTGGTAGGAATGAGTCAGTGTTTTCAAAACCAGCCCCAAAGAAGATAGAGAGGCTAGCTCACCAGAGGTCTGTCTAGGAGATTCAGAAGCATGAGCAGTTTTTATGGGAGGGGAAAGAAGATACAGTGAGCATGAAGGTCTTAGCTATACAGCGGTGTTATCTCCTTTTTTCTTCTCTGGACAGAACATCACAATGGACACTGACCTCCAGAAGTTAGTTAACTAAAACCCCAGAGAGAGCCTTCTAAGGCCATAACCATCTAGGTGGAACTTTTCTTCAGGTATAATTAAGGAAGGTAAAATGGAGGACTAACAAGAAGCAGGCTCAAAGGAGCTGCCATCCCACATACATCTATAAAAGAACAAACCAGCACATATGTCTGCCTTTTCAAAATGAGATCATTTTTCTAAATAGAGCTTTCCTGGAAAATAATAGAATAAGGAAATGAATCAGGCTGCCTTACGTTAGGGCCATATTTGTACTATAAGCTTGGACTTTTTCTTCCTCTATACTGTTTTCTCTTATTTACTTAACACTCATCAGATCTGAGAATATTCCAAGGGACATATTTAAATATACCGGTGATTAAGTGAAGTAATCCCTACTTTTCCCTGATCCTGTGCAAATACAAACTAAAGAAAATTCCACAAAGTTAAATCAAAGTAATCTTAGGCCCCAGGATCACATTTTGGCAGATGAATTTAGATATCCCCAAATGTGCATATAATAGAATGGACCTTCAATACAAATGCAGTGTCATATGGAAGATGTTCCCTCACTGCACATTAATGCGAGTTAATAGATTAATGAAGCAGAACAGTTCTAATGAGAACACGCTTCAGAGAAACTTGGGACTAACTTTGGGACCTTCTCTTACCTGCCATCTGGGCAAATCACTTTGCTATTCGAAGACTTAGTTGCCTCACTCAGAAATACTAAAAGGAAATTGTGACCCCCGCGCATAAGTGGGACGCTGTCCCTAGCCGAGTGCTTAGCATACACTAAGGCATCCACAATTGTAGTTCTAACACCTTTGCACTTGTTATTAGCTATTGTCACTGGACAGGATCCGAAGAAGATCCCAAAGCCAAGATGGAGAACCTAAACCTCTAGAATAAACTGCGTGTTTGGTGACTCCCATTGCAGAAAAAGAATTTTCAGGATGCATCAGTAAGAAGCAGATAGGGCTTTATTAGGCAGAAATTTAAAAGTACATATTCAAAGAAATAGTGCATGCCTTTAGAGAGAGAGGCAGGTTATAGTTTGTGTGTGTGTTTTTTTTTTTGTTACCAGGGATCGAACTCAGGACCTTGCGCTTGTGAGGCAGGTGACGGAACCACTGAGCTAAATCCCTGGCCCGGCAGGTTATAGTTTGAATCTGGAATATTTATGAGATTTTGGCTGAGGAAATGTGTGGAATTTGTGAATCTATAAGAAGTTCAAGCTTGCTCTTGGTTTGTGGAGAGAAGGATGATCTAGCCACAGAAAGATAATGGCCCCTCAGAGGTGAAAAGCATGAGCCCGCCATTTTCTTTTTGATGGGTGATCTGAGATGTTTTGCCTAAAAACATTTTTTGAACTCTCTCAGTGTGTTCCTTTAAGATCAGGTTTTTGCCATTTATTTCATGAACTAACATAATTTATAGACTTACGCTATCTTTAGGGGATTTTGGATGCCATGGGCCTAAAAGTAAAGAAGCATAAACAATCTTATGGAACACTGATATGAATAGTCTTATATAAAACTTTGTGTCCCAGAGTCGGAATTTAAAAAAAATACATTTTTAAAATGATGATTCCCTCCTTTTTAATTATCTCTATTTCTTCTACCCCTCCTCACCGTCATTAATAATAGCATTGATCAGCAATGCTTAAAATTCTTCTTATATCCATCCAGGACTCTGAGGTAGCCACCATCTTTCAGACAGCTCTTTCCTTGTTTTCTTTTCCCATGTTGGTTGGTCGTAGGTGTTTGAAATTTCAGCAGGGTCTTCCAGAAAGTCAGGGCTTGCCCTTTGGGAAGCTGGTCTCCTCAGGGAATGAAGCTAAACCCAAGGGCCTGGGCTTTTATGAGACTGGAGCCTGAAACATCCATGTGGCCTTTAATCCAGAAATACGTCTTGCAGATCTGACTAATAATTAGCACAAGAGGCCCTGTCTTATGTACTTCACAAAAGAGTTCGTTCATCAGTGATGAATCCCAACACATTTCCATCACTCACTACTCTAATAAAAATGCCCTGCTAATTGAAATAGTGATGAATGGAGGAGCTTTTGATCCCAACTTCTGTTGTTTCCCAAAGTAAATAGAGAAGACACTGAAAAAATGAGAGCCCAAGCATTTCCCTTCTGGTTTATCCAGGATTGCTGGCTGTGGGTAAGATAAGCATTGACATCTCAAGCCCTACCCAATGTGGAAGCACGCCCATGGAACTTCTGCAGAATAGCAGCAGGAACTTGCAAGGTTTCCGTGATGCTGTGTGCCTGTTTTCATCCTCTGTGGGCTTAGTGTGTGGAACTGGGCAGGAATGTGGAGGAACAGAGATCCTCTACCTCCTTCTTGACCTCACCTGCAAGGGTTCGAGACAAGCCTGTTATTGCTTCGATGGGCATTTTACTCGAGCCTGCTAGTTCATAGAAAGGCCAGATATCCTGAGGTTTCAGGCTTCAAAGACCTAGTGCAAGAACATCTGAAGATACCTTGACCACAGATGGCAAAGCCCTCCACTATTTGACTGTGTGGGCCTCTCTTTCCCATGGTCCTCATGAGACTTCCGTTTGGACTCCATGCCGACTGTCTTCACTCATCAAATCTGCTCTCCCATCTAACTCTGCCCTACCTTAATGCATAAAAATCAATGGCCAGTGCCTGTTTCAGACCTAGGATGATCTTGAGAGTCAAACCCAAACTGGTAATTAAATAAATGGGTTCTAGAGCCAGCCGGGTTAAGACTGAAGCCTGAGTGAGTTATTTGTCAGTAAACAGCGCGTGGGAATGGGAATGTTTCCTAAACTCTCAGAGATTCATTTCACTCCTGTCAGCAGGAAGGAAATAAGAGTACAAGAATGGCATCAGTGTGAAGAGTTCATACTAGTTTCAGTGCAGTGCCTTTCACAAAGCAGCGTGAGTATTCAGTCCAGTAAATATATTTTATTTTGTATGAGGACAGAAATTGTAACTTTAGAAATTCCTACATTTGGTAGACACTAAAATAAATACGACCTGGTTTATTTGATCATTATACATGGGATCTTGATGGATGTAATGGCTTGTGACTTAGCCTTCTTTTCTTCCTTCTTTTTCTAACCTATCAAGATTCATGGGCATGTAGAGCATCCCAGGATACTACAGTTGTGCTCCTGTCCTTGGTGCCACATAAAAATGCCTAGTCTGTGATTGAGATGTGGAGTAAGTAGGGTTTAACACAGCTAACAGAGAGGCCTGACACTACAGAGAGAGACAGGGCACCCAGCATTTTCCTATGGCAGTTGAATACATAATAAGAGCTCACAATTGCTATGGCAACTGTGACCAGAGCGTTATACATCTAGCACCAAAGAACCAATGAGTAATGAAACCAGATGGTTCAAGAGCTATCTTGAATTTTAAGGGAAAAATCATTCAAGAGAAGACTAAGGCAGACTTGAAAGTGTTCCTTAAGAAATAATAGGGGTTGGGTTTACTCATTTACTGGTGGGGTATTTTCATTTATAAATACTCATCAAAAAGGCAAAGGGAAGAAAAACTAAGGCTTACTTATATATCTAGGATTCCTGTGTAAGTCTTCTGCTGTACAAAAGTTTGAGGGCACATTCAGAACTACTTTAGCTGAGTCAAATAGTTTTATTTGGTGCCAGTTCAGGCAAGAACCAAGCAACAAGCCATTTATGACTTAATTACTAGGCCATATTAAAACATGGCAATTTAATTGCAATTAGTGCTGTAATAATTTATTTATAAAATGCCACTCTACGCATTTGCATTTGACAATCCATTTACTTTCAGCCCAGTACTGTGTGTGCCCCATTAAATTGCAAAGTGCAAGGTCATTAACCTGCAATTCCATTTGTGATCATGTTATTAAATTGTGTCCTGTCCCTTCCATGGTTGAAACAAAATTGTTAGATCATTTATCTGTAACTGTTTAATTTCCCTCTGAACTTCCAAAAGCTCTTATCCTTGCTAATTAAGCAGGTGTGACCTGTGCTGAAAGCACTTAGCATCCCCTGAACACCTGGCCAGGGTCCAAACCTGGGTCAGGGCTCTTTAGTGCCCTAATTTTCCTCTGATTTGCTTTTGGTCATTAGTGATTTTGGCAGCCTGTACGTGTTTCCATGTCCAGGGTAATTAGGATTTTGGGGACTCTCAAGAGAGTACCTGGCATGTGACCAAGTACACCATGGGTAGATTGTGGAAGAAAAGCGATCCCTCTGCTTGAAGCTACCTGGCATTTGGTGTTGAGCAATCATGGCTCGTTAGCTCAGTGTTAGGGATAGTGAGTCTGAGGTTTGTAGAGTGAAACTGCTCAGGTAGGTTCCTTGTCACAGAGAAAACCTGAATTCCATAAACACGAAGTACACACCGTTCCAGTCCAGGGGGTTTTAAATATGTAAGACTATTTTTCCATTTACTAAACATCTGAATCTTTTGTCATTTGTGCCCTTTTAAATAATTTTTTTCTCTTCCTTTGCATTCTTGTTGTTATTTAGTTTTCAAAACTACTGTTAAAATAGGTACTTTCTGATTATATTAAGACTGAAATAAACTGAGAGAAAAGAGACTAAAAACTTTAAAAAGTAACTTATATAAAATTCAAGTATTAAATAAGAGAAGGTTGGAGGCTTTTGCTATGAGTTATAATACGTTTTAATGAATCTACTTCATAGCATTTGATTGGGGTGCTCCTAAAACTACTTTTATCCTTTGGAGTATTTCCTGTGTTTACTTTTTTGTTTTTCTGGATAGAACACTGACATAAAACACTTAACAATCTTTACAGTTCTCCAAGGGACCAGAACTCTTCGTTGCAAATCTGAAGTTTTATTGCTTTTGTTCTTGTTATTGGCTTTTCCAAAGCATGTCCCCAGGATCCATCTGTAATAGTTGTGGAATGTCAGCTTGACTTCGGTCAGAACTGGCCAGTAGATTAGAAATTATAATTTGGGGTGTATCTGCGGATGGGGATGTGTAGGCCAGTAACAGAGAGAAGGCCCACCATGGATGTGGGTCGCACTGGCCAATAGGCTTCTGGCGTAGATGGTATGAACACAGAAAGAACGAGAGTGTCCCCATTTTGGACGAGCTCCGGGCTTCTCCACTGCCTTTGGACATCAGTTTCCAGTTTCTTCAGGCTTCCAAAATAGACTCACACCAGCATCTCTACTGTGAGCTTCTAGGCCTTCAGCCTTGGACCAGTGCTGTATCCTTGATCCTTCTTGTTCTGAAGCTTTGGTCTTGCATTTAGCAGCTACTGGCTTCTTCGGCTTTCCAGCATGCATTGAGCCATTGTGCATTCTTCCACCTCGGATCCCTCAGACAGACACTGAACTCTTCTGCATCCTAGTCTGCAAGCCTACTGAGTAACTGTCCTCTGCATAATTATAGCTCTATATTCGATTTCTATGTCTACCCTATGTTTATGCCTTGCGTAAAATACACCTGCCTAATTTGTTTGAATTGTTTCTAAATTAATTGATTATTGGTACATTTTGCTCCTGCTACCTTAATGCCTGAAAAAAATGTGTCATCTTTGGACAACTGCACATTAGGAGATCTACATGTGATTTTTTCATTAACAACTAGAACACCTCTAGGAGACAGCCACAATTACTATTCACATCTTCCAAACCAAGCAACAAATTTAGAGGTAAAATGAAATCATTTCAAGTGATGTTTGTGCTTCAACTACTCAATTGCTATCTTGCTTCTATTAGATTTTAGGACATTCCACTATAGAGAGGCTTAAAGCATCTATGGATTTTTACAGCATAATTTTGCTGACCCAGAAATTATACAGAGCCTCAAACTCTGTCCTATAAATTGTTTGAATAACTTCATTTATAACTGAACAGTTGGGAAAAATACCTTTTTTGTCCGCAAGTTTCCGACATCAGCATATTTTCATTTATTTGTGATCCTAATACTACCTGCAGTTTTGACCTAATTCATCTAAGCTAGCAAATTGCAATCTGTATTGTATTATGCACACATACAAATATGTTTATTATGTATTATTTAAAGCTGGTTTTAGGTAAGAATATGAGCCACTTGAAAACAATAAAGATTAAAGAAACATTTTAAACACTTCTTTATTAGGTTTTGGGATATTGCTGAGTTTAATTTTTTTCTTTGCCTCTCTTCAGCAGATTTGGTGTGTTTTCATGATTAATTGTATTAGCTATGTTTCATGATTCAGGGAAATTATAATAACATTTTAGGTGCACATTCATTCATCACCCAGCAGAGAGAGACTTCTTGCTCTAGTCTGTGCTCTATCAATTTAATAGAAACCTACATCTCATAATCTTTCCAGTTCAAATATCTCAGGATAAATGGTGAATTCATCATCAAATTTCTCAGCATAAGCCTATTACCCACACTAAATATCTTAAAAAATCCATGTGATAAAAGATTATTGTTTGGTAATAAAATTATTAATTTCATGGAAAGATACAAATTTAATGTAAAATAGGGAGTGTTTCATAAAGTTGGTTATTTATTCAGTTGGACTTATTTGTTTATATGTTTCATTCTGGTATTTTTCTATATAAATATTTAATGTAAATATGCTAATCTTATACTGTAGTTTAATGTGCTAGGTTAATTCACATGAAACAATTAAAGAAAATTAAAGATAATAATGTGGCACTTACACTTATTTTCTAAATTAAGTCCCAAATAATATTGCCAAACACTGACTGAACTTAATGTAAACCAGAATATCAGCTGAAGGCTTCTTAAACTGAGGGGAGGGGGCTTCAGTAGAATCACACCGTCATCTATGTGTCCACTTTCTCCTGTTAAATGTTCCTAGCTTCTGTCTGAATGGAGTCTACAATGCTCAGCATTTAAATTCCATTCATTTAATAGTTTCTCCATTGGTATAACTGAAGACAATAGACAATAGATTTTATTTTTCCTAAATTCTATTCTCCTCAAATTCTGGTCATTCATCTTCTGTATGCATAAATAATCAAACTACTTTGTCTTCCCCACAACTTTCTTTTCTTTGAGAACTAATATAGTCAAATTCCCTAATTTTATAGATGAAGCAAGTCTTGAGGAAAAAAAGCAATTCTCCTAAAGTTGAGTGACTTGTTCACTCCTTTTTCAGAAGCAGGGTATACAAGAATTTTGAAATCAGGTTTTTACTAAAGAAGTATGTTATATAAAGTTGTTGGGATGGAGTAGTGAGCAAAACTCCACAGACACTGGGCATGGTGGTGCATGTCCCAGCGCTTTGGAGGCTGAGGCATGAGGATCACTGGGAGTTCAAGGCCAGCCTGGACTATGTAGTGAGACCAGTCTCAAGACCTCCCCCCGCCCCCCGCCAAAAATAACTGGACAAAGACAAATGGAGAGGTTGTTACAGAATTCACATGGGCAGTGAATTCACTAAGTGAGAGACAGAGGTTTGGTTTTTTAAGAAATTAAATGATTCAGAGCAATTGTAGAGACCAAGGAAATGGAGTCAGAAGTTAGACGAATAGTAATGATCAAAGAGTAAAGGGCCTGATGGCTTCACTGCTGAATTCTACAAGACATTTAGAGAGGAACTGCTGCCACTACTGTTTAAACTCTTCAATGAAATTGAAAGGGAAGCAATACTCCAAAATTCATTCCTGGAAGCAAGCATCACCTTGATCCCCAAAGCAGAGAAAGACCCAACTGAAAAGGAGAACTGTAGGCCAATCTTACTAATGAACATAGATGCAAAAATCCTTAATAAGATACTGGCAAATAGAATGCAGAAGATCATCAAGAAGATCATACACCCTGATCAAGGGGGATTCATCCCAGGGATGCGGGGATGGTTCAACATATGGAAATCAATCAATGTAATACACTATATCAATAGACCCAAGGACAAAAACCATATGACTATCTCCATAGATGCACAAAAAACATTTGACAAAATCCAACATGCATTTATGATAAAAACCCTATAAAAAATTGGAATAGATGGTCTCTACCTCAAACTGATAAAAGCCATCCAAGAAAAACCAACTGTCAGTGTCATACTAAATGGTCAAGAACTGAAATCCTTCACACTAAAATCAGGAACAAGACAAGGATGTCCACTATAACCACTCTTGTTCAATATAGTTCTGGAAACATTAGCCATGGCAATTAGACAAGAGAAAGAAATAAAAGGAATAAAGATAGGAAACGAAGAAGGCAAATTGTCATTATTTGCAGATGACACAATGCTCTATATGGAAGACCCCAAGAACTCCACCAAAAGTCTTCTAGACTTAATAACCAAATTAAGTCAAGTAGCTGGTTACAAGGTCAACACACAAAAATCAATAGCCTTCCTCTAAACGAATGACAGACTCACTGAGAGAGAAATAGGGCAAATAATTCCTTTCACTATTGCATCCAAAAACCTGAAATACCTAGGAATCAACCTAACAAAAGAAATCAAAGACCTCTTCTCTGAAAACTATAGCACTCTGAAAAGAGAGATTGAAGATGATATCAGAAAATAGACAGACATCCCCTGCTCCTGGGTAGCAAGGATTAATATAGTGAAAATGGCCATACTTCCAAAACTGCTATATAGATTTAATGCAATTCCAATTGAGATCCCAGCAGTGTACTTCATGGAGCTTGAGAAAACAATCCAAAAATTCTTTGGAACAAGAAGAGACCCAGAATAGCAAAAGCAATACTAGGTAACAGAGACATGGCAGGGGGTATCACAATCCCTAACCTCAAACTATACTACAAAGCTACTGTGATAAAAACAGCATGGTACTGGCAAAGAAACAGACCTGAGGACCAGTGGCACAGATTAGAAGATGCAGAAACAACGCCAGACACACTCAGCCATCTCATCTTTGACAAAGGAGCCAAACACCCTCACTGGAGGAAAGATAGCCTCTTTAATAAATGGTACTGGAAACATTGGGCTTCAACTTGCCAAAGATTAAAACTAGACCTATATGTCTCACCATGCACTAAACTAAAATCAAAATGGATTAAAGATCTAAATATTAAAATAGAAAATCTGAACCAGTTGGAACAGAGGTTAGGTAGAACCCTTGAAGACATCGGTGTAAGAAAAGATTTTATGAACAAAACCTCAGTTGCCCATGAACTAGCACAAACAATCAACAAGTGGTATCTCTTCTTATTAAAAAGCTTTTGCACAGCAAGAGAAGCCACCAGCAGTGTGAAGAGACAACCCACAATGTGGGAAAAAATCTTCACCTGCTCTTCCTCAGACAAAGGTCTACTATCTTGAATCTATAAAGAATTTAAAAAGATCAGACCTCCCAAATTTAAAGACTCAATCCAAAAATGGGCATCTGAAATGAACAGACATGTCTCAGACAAAAAGTAGAAATAGCAAATAAACATATGAAAAAATGTTCATCATCACTGGTCATTCAACAGATGCAAATGAAAACAATGCTGAGATTCCACCTCACCCCAGGAAGAATGGCTGCTATCATGAAATCAACAATTAATAAATGCTGGCAGGGCTGTGGGGAAAGAGGAACCCTGCTCCACTGCTGGTGGGAGTGTAGAATGATGCAACCACTGTGGAAATCAGTATGGAGATACCTCAAGGAACTAGGACTGGAAATCCCATTGACCCCGCTATTCCACTGCTGGGGGTATTCCCTAAAGAATTAAAAGAATCATACCACAGTGATATATGTGCACCCATGTTCATAGCAGCACAGTTTGTGATACCTAAAACTTGGAAACAGCCCAAATGCCCATCAACTGGAGACTAGATAAAGAAAATGTGTTTTTAAAAAATAAAATGGAGTACTACTCAGTCATAAAAAATGAGAAATTAGAGACATTTATAGCTAAGTGGATGCACATTGAGGGGATACTCTTAAGTGAAATAAATAGGACACACATATATAAATACTGAATAATTTCTCCGGTGTGAGAAACGGAAGTGTAAATAAGGACTAAAATGTATAATAGGTAATGTGAAATAGGAAGAAAAGGGGCAAAGAGGGAGGAAGTGGGAGGGCTAGGGGAAAGGAAAGAAGGGAATGGGATTAATATGAGAGAATGGAAAAATAGGAACAAAATCTTTGTAAATAGGGAGGAATGGAGGGGTTGAAGGGAGGGCTGGGCAAGGGTGAAAAATAAGAACCAAGAGAGACTATGTAAAGGTGCAAATTTCCAAAGATGAATGTCATTATATTGTATACCTAAAATGTACCAATGATTAGAATGAATAATCGATAATGTAAAATAGGAAGAAAAGGTCCAAAGGGGTAGGGGTAGTGGGAGGGGCAGGGGAAAGGAAAGAAGGGAAAGGAAAAATGATGAGAAATGGGAAAAATGGAAATAAAGTCTTTGGAAATAGGGAAAGGTGGAGGGGATGAAGGGAGGGCTAGGAATGGGGAAAAAATAAGAACCAAGATGCATTATTTAAAGGTACAATTCCCAATGAGAAATGTAATTGTGTTGTATACCTACAATGTACCAATAAAAGAATTTAACTGCAACAAAAAAAGAGAGTAAAGGGCCAAGGCAGAAAACAGTGCAGAGGAGGTGTACCCATAGAAATAGGTTGTGTTGAGCTGCATGAAAGACTTATAGAGATTTAAATGGTACAGCAACAAACTAAGATCAACAGCTTGGCTGTGATCCTTGCATTCTGCTTCCCAAGCAGATTTTCATCTCTGCAACATTAAATTAAAAAACTACTTAAGACCTTGATGATTCTGGTATTGACTGTATGAGAGAACAGAGGGCAGTTAGGGGCTTTGGCAATGGTGTCATGGTTTGCCCTATCAAATGGAGAGGGAAAGGACTGCAGACTTAAGCAAGAGCACACACAGCATTCACTGAGCATCAAGTCAAAGCCTGGCTCATCCTTCCACCCAGGAGGAAGGGGACCACGTGTCCAGGTAACTCCATCTCTGCTCCCCAGAAAGCTGGGTCCATGTGGGAGGAATCTCATGTAGGACTTGATGCTTGCTGCCTAGATATGAGAGAAAATACCAAATAATGAGAAATAAGGTCACTGAATGTTTCTGTAAGCATGTTTCTACCACCAAAGTTTGAGAGTTTAAGGCCATTATGCAAACCAAAAGAATGGTATGAGAAAAGAGAATAGAATTGGACTTTGGAGGCCAAGCAACAAAATTAAATCAACTCAGTAATTCTGCTTTCACTAAGGATTTTCTCCACTTGAAAAATTGCAGATATGTAGGCCTTGGAGTCTGTTAGAATGTAATGGGATGATCCATATGGCAGAACTTTGTAAAGTTATTTTTCTTTGTTTTTAATTGAGGTAATTATTTTATCATACATATTTATGGGGTATAATGATGTTTTGATGCATATATACATTGTGTAGTAATCAACTCAAGGTATTTGGTGTATTATTACCTCATGCATTTATCATTTCTTTTTAATAAGAATACTCAATATCTTCTCGTTTATTTTCAAATATTCAATACAATACTGTACACAATAATCACTTTGTTATGAAATAGAACACCAGCATTTGTTCCTCTTATCTACCACTTTGTACCAGTTGACTATTCTGTCTCTATCCTACCCCTCACCAAACTTGAGTAACCACTGGCTACTCTCCTCTTTTGTGACACTAACTTTTTCATATTCCATAACTGAGTGAGATTATATAGTACATCCCTTTCAGTTCTTGGCTTATTTTACTTTGCATAATTTCTTTTTGGTTCATCTATGTTACCACCAATGACAGACTTTCACTTTTTGTTATGGTTGAATAATATTCCATTACGCATATGTACCATATTCTCTTTATCCATTCATCTGCTGAAAGACATTTAGCTTGATTCCATATCTCAGCTCCTGGGAATAGTGCTGCAGTAGGAAAGCGTTTTATAAGGGTTAGAGTACACATTCATTTCTTGGAGAGTTTCTATGTCCTTGGGACTCGCAAGGCTCAGAGAAAATGTGAAGGTTAAGCTTGCATACAGCAAAGAGATCAGGCTCGAAAAGGCTCTCAGAACTCCTGCCAGTTCAGACCACTTCTCTGTGGGAAGACTGCAGTGTAATTTCTTCCTGTGATCTTTCTGGACCAGGATGATTTAGAGCATGAGAGAATGGAGGCTAAATCCAGGATGGGCCAAGAGCTCCCGAGCCTGGCAATGGAATAAACATTTGACCTCCTACTCTCTGGTCATGAGCAGAGGAAATTTAAGTTCTTCCAGGAGACAGGGCAGTACTTAATGTCAGGAATGTTAGAATAAAGGGAATCTTCCTGGCATATTTCTGAGTAGAATACATAGGTGGAGAGCTGCACCTGGAGGTGGCAGATCTGGTTTCTAGGCTGGTCCCTCACTAAGTCACCTTGGAGTCCTCAGGAGTTCCTTCTTCCACTTTGCTTTCCCATCAGTAAGCTGGGCATAAAACCCATAAAACTTTGTCATGAGCTGTTATACAATTTCTGTGAAGTCCTTTAAGAGCACACAGTATTACAGACAGGCGTCTCCCCTTACTCTGCTAAATTACCTATATCGTGGGAGAAATCCAACTTTCACTTAGGAGACACTAGATTATACAGTGTCTATTTCTGGCCCATAGAACAGCACTGCAGTAGATAGAATTCCTAAAGTTATGCCTTGAGGGTGAGGTATAGAAGTGGAAAGAGTGTGAATTTCAGAAGTAGGCCAACTTGGGCTTAAGCACCCACTAACTCAGGTATTTTAATGTAATCTTGGAAGAGTTCTTTAAACTGCCTGAAATTCAGTGGTCTTATCTATAAAATGGTCATGGGGATGACTTTACCACAGTGTTCATGCAAGTTGAGAATAAATAATGGGCCCCTATACACTATTGGTCAAGCGGTAAGTTCTCTCTAATGATTAACTCCATTCCTTCCACTAGAGACAATGTTAAAATGGAAAACATTATTAGCATTAAGTGTGAAGTTCTTTGTCAGAGGTTTGGTTGTCTCTACTATTCTTTGGATTTTTCACTTTAAAAAAGTGCACAGTGCATGATTACTTCTAATATATGTTTTCTGATTAAATAGCTTGGGTATTTTAAGTAAGCAAAAGTAAATAAAAGAACATTAAATAATAAAACAGTATGTTCAACTAAGAGAATTATTTCCTTGTGAGAATTCACTTCTCCTTTAGGAAAATTTTAAAATTCATTGAACATAATAGCAAACACATCTGCAATGGAAACCATAAAAGAAAGATTAATAACAGAAATATGCATTTTTCTATTGTTTAATGTTACCTTCAATACATCATGCATTTATGTTGGGTCTCAACTTCCTTCTTCATAAAATGATGCAGTTCAATACATGGCCCTTCCAGCACTAGTATTTTTTATTTATTTCTGAGTCTTTAGCTTGGATGAATTCATCCCTAAAAGAGAAAGCTCGGGATTGATCAGAGGGAGCAGGCAGAAAACAAAGACCAGGTGGCATCATGAATGAATAACCACGTTTCCAGCAACAGACAAGTAACTGCCTCTCTGAAATGCATCCCTGCTAATGGCCACCTCTTCAGCACTCTGCTTAATGAGCATCTAGAGCAACACACTGTCATAGGTTGACAAATAGTTGTTTCCCAGACCCCTGACTCTTCCAGGGAGGGGCTGGTTTTGAGCCTTTTTCTCAGACAAAGATAATGCAGTTGAAGCTCCTTATAATCCCAGTGCTGGTCAAGAGAAACTCTGCATCACAGAGAGCATTACAATGAATTTAACTTGACGCACAATTAGTTTTGCAAGGCACAGGCCCCCAAACAGCTCAAGCTAATAGAGGTGTTTTATTGATGAAGGTGTTTTCACTGCACTGTGGCAAACCATGCAGAGATAAAAAATTGGTCTTTTTCACCTGGATATAATCACTAGGAGTGGGAGATGTATCTAGTGTTCAAAGAAAAAAAAAATACCAAGACTCTGACAATTTATTTTAAGCAAGAAGATTTGAGTTATAGCCTGTGGACATGCTTTTTGTCCCTGCCTGTTTTCTGGTTCCATGCTTTTGTCCCCACTCAACATGCAGTATAACTGAGCAGAGTTGCATATTTCCAGTGGCTCATATTGTACATGATCGGTGACTCAGGAGAGTTCCTGGGAGAATTCTGACAACATGCAAATTTTATGTTGCATGCTGAATGTAGAATTTAACCCCAGCCAAGCAAGCAATTCTTTTTCATTGTTTTTTACCCCAAAGTTTGACAATTCTCAAAATCATTGATGATAATAATAATTTAGTTATACTTGGAAATGGGCTTTCACATACAATTTGAGTGAGACTCTCAGCAAAACATGTTTATAAAGCAATTCGTCAATAGATGTCCACTTTAGAAATGTACAAATTGTTTAGCTTTGTAACATCACATCTAGGCATTGTTCTCACACATTTATACATGCACAAAGATGTAGAGACCTCTTTTGCAGTGTTGTGTTAGCAGAACAAAGTCATTAATGGTTATACTTCTTTAAATCCTTAGATATCATCATACTGTACTTTCAATAAAATTGTAATTACTTAGCTGGTCCCATGAAGCTCTGAAAGATCTGACTTTCAGCTACATCTCCAGGATTGTTTTTCGCCTCTACTATCTTGTCATCTACAAAGCGATCATCCTTTTTCAAGTAACTTGGACATCCAACAAAGTGGAGAAATAGATCATATCTGGACTAAAAACAAGTTTATAGCTAATTAACAATGTATCCACAAAGACAAAAAGAACTCCTAGACAAAATCCTCTTACATAGATACATATGGATGTGTGTGTGTGTGTGTGTGCATGAACACATGCGAGTGCACTCACACCACGAGCAAACTTTGCTCATCCAGAATATTTATCCACTGTCTCACTGGAAATTCTAAAGAAGCTGTTGAAACTACTAGTCCCCTTTCCTCTCCTTCACAGAGGTTAAAAAAAGACAATATCCAGTTTATTTCTTATTCTTTTCCTGGAGAATGTCCTTTTAAGATTGTACTAAGCTTTATTATTTATTATAATAGTAAGTTTTTCATGAAAATTGAACTTGTCCATGGCCCATATGCCCTTTACATGAGTTTAGTTTCTGTTTCCCTCAATAGAGCCTTTAGTGAAACAATCAATATATCCATTTTTGATCAGAGGGTGAGAAAGTTAAATAACTTCAAGCCCAATCTGCTAGAGTCCACACACCACCTGTGTAGCCATGATACTGGCTGAGAACAGTAGCTAGTAAAATTTAATCTTAGCACCTTTTCTCCTGCCCCAAATCTCACATTAGATTAGAGATTAGATACAAGACGAAGAAAGGAGTGCTTGGCTATACTGTCCTTGGAGATTCAGAGAGCTTACTGCTCTGCCTGTCCCTGTCAGCAATGAGCAGAGACTCTTTGAACCTCTTAAATTGTAGCCTAAAGGCAGCGACATGTTTCACACTCTCCCCAGTGTACACTTGGCTTCTCTTTCTTTTTTTTAATTAAATTCTTTTATTGGTACATTGTAGGTATACAACACAATTACATTTCTCATTGGGAACTGTACCTTCACATGATGCATCTTGGTTCTTATTTTTTCCCCATTCCTAGCCCTCGCTTCACCCCCTCCACCCTTCCCTATTTACAAAGACTTTATTTCCATTTCTCATCATTTTTCCTTTCCCTTCTTTCCTTTCCCCTGCCCCTCCCACTACCCCTACCCCTTTGGACCTTTTCTTCCTATTTTGCATTATCGATTATTCATTCTAATCATTGGTACATTTTAGGTATACAATATAATGACATTCATCTTTGGAAATTTGCACCTTTACATTGTCTCTCTTGGTTCTTATTTTTCACCCTTGCCCAGCCCTCCCTTCAACCCCTCCATTCCTCCCTATTTACAAAGATTTTTTTCCTATTTTTCCATTTTCTCATATTAATCCCATCCTCTTCTATCCTTTCCCCTAGCCCTCCCAGTTCCTTCCCCTTTGCCCCTTTTCTTCCTATTTCACATGACCTATTATACCTTGTAGTCCTTATTTACACTCTCAGTTTCTCACACCAGAGAAACCATTCAGTATTTACACATGTGTGTCCTATTTATTTCACTTAAGAGTAATGGTTGGCTTCTCTTTCTAAAGGTTCAAGTCTCAGTTCGCTCAGAATCACAAAAAGACAAAGCAACACAGTGCAACTCACTTCTGGTGTGTTTTCAGGTGCCTTGAGCTCACCGGAGGACACCTCTGTCACTTGTTTTTTCCTTCTTTCCAGGAATGTGGCACCAGTATCAATAGCTGCCGGGACAGATCACTGCATGCATGACGGATGGCCTCAAGTCAGAGGTGAAGGACTCTAGTTAGCAAGACAGACTCCATACTGCTGCTTGACCCACCTGCCTGCCCTTTAGATGAATTCAGAAGGTGGAAGCTTAGAAACTTCCTCCCCTTAGAAAGTCTCTTTAGAAATAACAATCAACTATTGTTTTACAAATGTTCTAACGGCAGGACTTTCTGCTTCTGTACCTTTCACTTGCTTTGCTAGTTCTATCCCATAGAGGTCCTAGAAACTGTTGGCCTCAAAGGTGTATAAAGTATGTTTGTCTCCCCCCAGTCGGGGCTCGAGTCAGATGCTAGGCTCAGGTCCCAGCCAGTAATAAACTTCTATGTGGATTTCATATCAGTCTCTAGTTGCTTCTCTCTCTCTGGGTCTAACAAGAGGAACACCTTTTAAACTTGCATAGGTTATTAATTTTCTTATTTTAAAGACCCTAACTGCATTTCTCACCTGTTAGGTCCAACTTGAGTCATTATTTATACAGTATCATGGGTGACCTTTGCCTTTTTGGCTGTGTTTGTGTTGTTGATTTTGTAAGCAACACTGCTCAGTATCAATGAAACTGAAAAGTGTAAGTCTGTGGATTACAGAAGTAGAGTGGAAACATGTCTGGTCTGAACCTCTTGACCTTTGTTTCAGTCAGATCACACAGTCAGAGCAGCTTGGCGCTCTGGACTTCCTTCCCATATCTGCCATGGGTCTCGATACCACAAGATCTGGTTGGCGTGGAATGTTCTCAGTTTATACCATGTTCACTAATCTTGGTTTGCAAAATGCATTTCATGATTTCCCTAACGGTGAGGAGAGCAGTAGGCGGGTATCTCCTTCACAGGGTTTTGGTGAAGATTAAATGGACAGCTCTAGGGAGGAGGGGGCCTTAGGTCCAGGGATTTATGCAGTTATGGAATGCACTTATCTTCGTGATACAAAGGGAAGAAACTTAAACTATTTTGTCGAAAAATGTAATATAAGGATTGTAATATAAGGATTATATTGCATTTCTTTCCATCTTGCTATGTCTAACTTTGTCTCTGATCCTTCTCCAAATACCATAATTTTCATCTCTGTTTACCAGTTCTGTCTGTTCCTGGTGCCCATTGTCTCTGACTTCTGATTCTGTTCCTCTATCCTCTGTGCAGATCCATTCTGTGACCACTAGTTACTATATAACAACTTGACTAAATGAGGAAACTCCAAGGGGATTGGTAAATCAGATAATTCTTAAGCCAGATGTTTAAGGATTATGAGTTCCATTAAAATATAACTTATCTCAACAATCTTAGAATGGTGAAATATACTTGAAATTTTATTTTTCATAAAAGTGTCGTAAGCATTAGAAAAGGGCCCCAAATTGCACTACTGTATATAAAAAAGGACATTATTATGCTTCTGCTAGATAGCATCCTTATATATAATATAAAATATATGTAAAGATGTATTTATATATTTTTATATGTATCCTTGGTCATTGTAATTTTTCCCTAGGATATGGAAAGGTTTTCTTAGGGTTACCCATATTTTCTGTCTTTCTTTAGGATTTTTGAGAAGTTGGATGGAATGGATTAAAGGGATTAGCTGTGCAGAAAGCTAATTTGTGCTCCAAAGTTATATTATATTATATTCATAATTCCAGCTTTATGAGTGTTGCCTTCTTAGCAAATGAACTAATCCAAGCAATGAACTGACAAACACTTCAGACACCTATGCACTTGCGCACACAAACTTCTTAAAATTCCATCTTAGAATGGTCCAAAGACTTCGTCAAACTGACCCTTTTTGTTCTGGTCATACCCATGGCTGGTGCTACTTACAAATCTCTTCTATGTTGAAAATTATGTTTTTTCATCTTTGAAAGAAAACATTTTCTGGTTGATTTCACTTGAATGAGAGAGATCCAATACCTGCTTTAGGATGCGGACTGGTCAGTGCATCCATAGTCAATGATGTCCTTGTCCCCAGAGCCAGCCTTCCCACCAAAGAGCAGCCAGCTGGCCACACTGAAGCCTGGCATTCCTACCAGCTCAAAAATCCAATATCTGGTTCTGCATTCTCACATTGCTATATAATAAAAAAGAAATCCGTCACTTGCTCCTACCCTCAGTTGGTTGTAATAGGCACCTAGTTGCTCTCTGGCCTTTTCTCCTTAGGAGCTCAAGAAGACCTAATGGATGTTTGGTCTCAGGTGATGGCTAGTATGATAATGTGCCGTTGGGTTAAGGTTTAACCATAATGTAAAAGTAAATAGCAACATTGAAGGCCCAGATTTATGGGAGGAATGTGTGTTTTGGAGAGAGGTCGATGCAAGGAAGTGGAAAGGATGTAGATTTTGAAATCCTCATCCAGAATCTAGGTCAAATACATCTCTTTCCATTACTAGCTATGAAGCTTTAGACACATCCAATTCTTTGAGCGTTAGTTTACTGATCTATGAATGAGCATGGGATATTTTTGTAGTTGACAGTCCATCACCTTTGTGGCAGCAAACCTGGGCTGCAGGTAAGGTTGCAAAGCACAGTGGCTACTAGTCAAGAACTAGCTGTCTAGCACACAGCTTCAGAGCACACCTGTGCTTCTATTTCCTCAGTCATTTAAATTATTTGCAGTTCCAGCATAATGTCATGGGCTTTCCTGTTGCATTTTTAAAATCCATTCACATGAACCAATATGTTCTAAAGCCATGAGAGAGCTAAGCATTCACCTTAAGGAAATAAAGGTTAACAACACCATTCTTTGCTACTATCAAACACTATCCTAGCAATTCTTTTATTATATGCATGAAAAACATATTATGTAATCATTTGAAAAAATTTCAAAAATAACAATCACTGCCTCAACTACTTATTAAAATTTACATTTTGTTTTGTTTTCTGAGACAGGGTCTCACTATGTAGTTTCGGCTGGCCTTGAACTCACTCTGTAGTCCAGGCTGGCCTCAAACTTGTGGTGATCCTCCTGCATCAGCCTCTGGAGTGCTGGGATTACAGGTGTGCACTGCTATGCCCAGCTCTATAATTTATGTTTTATCAAGACACGGTATATCAGTTAATATACTGAAACTTTAAGGATACTATATTATTAATTACACTTTCCAGACAAAATAAAGTCATTCCGAGAGGTTGTGACCCCTCAGTCATCAAGAGGACAGAAGGTCTGTGTTCAGATTGTTCCCAACTCTACGTTTCTGAAATGACTGACATTTCGTCACCCACTGATATTATTAGTTTTTAGTATGCAGTAGTAATGACTATGGCATGCATTAGTTTTATAATTGATACTTCTGTTCTGATCTCTTCACAAGAGTTCTCTCATTACCCCTAAAAATAAATAAAATCCACATCCCCAATTTCATGATGCAGAGCTTACATTTCCCCTCAGGCTCTCCTTCTGCCCTGCAGAATGATTTTCAGCAGTTTGCGGAACTGACATTAAACAGTTACGAAAGGAAGTGTTCAACCATAGCAGCTCTAATGGGCTACAAGCATAATACAATAACCACATTTTGCTCTTATTATTAAAGGAATTAATTGAACCTGAACTGCCACAAGCTTAAATTTGGGTTTTATACAAATGGTGAATATTAATTTCCTTCCTATGTAATCCTCTGCAGCAGCAATGCTGCAAGGAGAAATAAAGAATTCTGGGTTTAAACTTCAATAGTGATTTGTTTGCAGTTATCTACTCTTTCTAGATGTGTGAAGAAGAAAGCTCTATCACATTTTTAAATGAAAATATGTGTTATTGTGTATTTCTTTTCCAGTCAAAATAAGTCAGAAAACATTTAAAGAGACAAGTATATGAGTACAGGCGAACTCAGCCCAAAATCACAGAAATGAACTGCCCTTAACTTTACTTGAACCTCCATAAGTGTCTGTTACATGGATATTCTCTACTAATTACAGGAAATAAATCAGAAAGAGTTTGCTTTTGTCCTTGAATTTTTGCTTTATTGGCATGTCACTCTATCTCTATTTCAACAGCAATACTGAGGTGTAATCCATATACCATAAAATGTGTCCATTTGAAGTAATAGGTTCTATGAATTTTAATAAATTCAAACATTTGTACAATCATCAAAATCCTGTTTCACATCATTTCCCTTACTCCCAGAGAGGTATAATTCTCTTTTAAATAGGGAAAAATAAAATAAACGTTTTATTATTCATATCCCATTTACTTAGATTTCCTAACATTTCAAAAAAGCAGATGAATTTGGCATGTATAAAATATCTTTACAGTTCACTTTATTTATCTGTAGAGCTTATTAATAATATCTGCTTTACTTCACTCATAAATCCACACACTATTTAAATGGGAATGTGTTATTATCATTTTGAATAAAGTATAGAAATATTACTTTTATTTGGTCCTTTTATTTTCCTTACTTTGAAATTATTATTGGCTCAGTATTTTCCCTACATCCATTGAGCAATATGTCATATTGTATTGTAATACTTTGTTTCAACAATCAAATTTCATAAGAAATTTCATAATAAGTAAATTAAGATTCTGCGTTTACTCCTGGGTTTGCTCTTTATGATTTCTCCTTTCCCTTCTGCAATTCCATTTTCTTCAGTCATTTCGTTTCTATTTAGAGAACAAATTTTAGCTCTTCATTAAGAGTTTGTTATCTGAACAAGAATTTGTTTTGTTTTCCTTTGTCTTATAATATCCTGATAGTCTTCATTTCTAAAGTATATTTTGCAAGATATAGAATTAAGTTAATTTCTTTCTTTCAGTACTTGAAAAATTCCTATTATTATCTGTGTTTTCATGTAATATCATTAAATTCTCATAAATACTTCATTTTTCTATGACTACTTTTAAGAATTGTCCTTGTTTTTAATTTTTAGAAGTTTAATAACAATAGTTTTTTTTTTTTCTACTGAAGAGTCACACAACTTGTTGACTCCATAGATTTATATTTTTCTGTCGCGTTCGCCTTTGACCAGCAATGACGACGCAACACCAACGCTCTTCTTCTAGCAGTTTATTCAGGAAAACTTAACATTCTTTTTCTTCTACCCCTGGGGAGCACCCGTCCCTAGAATAAGTACCCCTGAACCAACCAATCACGGATAGTCATGTGGCGAATGCGGATAGGTACACGTAAGAGGGGGCAGAGCATCAGACACATCACAGCCAAATAAGGAGTTGTTTATCATAAAGAGCCCTCGCCGTCGGGATGGCGGAAGGCGGAAACCAGCGCCATCTTTAAGGCGCGGCACACGCAGCTCTCCACATTTTTCATTATATTGGGAAGTTTTCTGCCAATACATTTCTTCCAATACATTTTCAATGCTATTGTTTCTCTCTCTTACACTACTGTAAATGTGATAATCTGACCTTACATCTTTTGCTATTATAGCAGGGACATTTTTACTCCATTAGTTCTTTCATCATCTGCATTCTCTGTGTTCAGATTTGGTAAATTGTATTGCTCTGTCCTCAAGTCCATTGATTTATTCTGCAATTTCTATTTTACTATCAAAATTTTCTGGTAAGAGAGTTTATGTTTGCTTTTTTTTAAATTTCAGTCATTGTATTTTTCAGTTCTAAAACTATCATTCAGTCTTTCTTTATAATTTATACTTCTTAGCTGAGATTTGTATTCTTGTGGAAGCATTTTGATGATAGTTTTGTTAAAAATCTTTATCAGTTATTTTTAGTATCTCACTCATTTCACTATTGGCATCTACTGATAAACAGTTTTCATTAGACTTTCTTTCCATTTTTTTTCCTTTTCTAGTATTTTTTCTTTTCCCTTCTTTTCTTTCCCTTACCCCTCCCACTTCCCCCACTCCTTTAGACTTTTTAGGGTGGAGGGGGTGAAGGGAGGGCAGGGGAATGGGGAAAAAATAAGAACCAAAATACATCATGTAAAGGTACAAGATCCCAAGGATGAAAGTAACTGTATTGTTTACCTAAAATACACCAATAAACTTAATGAAAAAAAACCAAATTCCCAATGATGAATGTCATTATATTGTATACCTAAAATGTATCAATGAACTAAATGGAAAAAAAATTTTCATTAGAGTTGTGGATTTTTTTGTTCTTTGTATGATACATACTTATTTATTGAATAAATAAGATCCCAATAAAATAATATACCTTGCTATTTCCTTCTGTCACCAGGAAGGGAAAAAACAGAATCTATTCATAGCATTATAGGAAATAAATGTTTAATTTTTAATAAGTCATAAAAATAGGTTCTCAGTCTGAAATCTCCCATCTTACAAGATATGCCCTACTTAAGGAAGAGGACAGATAGGCCAATTTTGTTCTTAAACTACACTTCATTTTAGTAAAGTACTCAATGGTGACAAACCCTGTCCTTCATACTACACATACTACATTTTAACTATTGCAAGTGCATACCCCTTCTTAACATATTTTTCAGCTCCTAGACATCTGTTTATATTGCATCAAAGCACCGAGGGCAGTTATTTGTTGTCCTGGCATACTGCTACTTAATATGCCTTGTAAAAGTGATGCTAAGCTTCATTTACCAAGATCTTTTCCCAAACCTATTTTCCAAGAGTGTACCTCAACTGTGCTACACAATCTAATGCAAGAGTAAAGATAATAAGATAATTGCTAGTTACAAATAATATGAATATTTATTTTAAATTTTATAGATATTATAGGGATGGAAGGAGCTTGCAAACTACAGCATAAACTTTATGTTCAATACCCTTAATGATCCCACAGAATCCCAGCCACAGATTCCAGGAGGAACTGGAGCCTGAAAGTTGCCACCCTGTTCATCCAACCTGGAAGCAAGGAGCCCAGCCTTTTGGACCTCCACACTGGCAGGTATTCATGCCCACCTAGAGACAGAGGGTATCTTTTTGGTGAAGTGGCTTCGTTTGTCTGAGGGCAATTGTCGGAGGTAAGAGCTGCTATGAAGTGTCAGCTGATGAGTGCTCCTGTATGTGTTCTATGGGTGGAATTGTGCTCCCTCTCCCAGATTTGTTAAAGTCTTAACTCTTAGGAACTCAGAATATGACCTTGTTCAAAGGATGTAGCCTTTACAGACGAAGTTAAATAGAGTTCATTAACATAAACTATGATCTAGTATCACAGCAGTACTTGTGCATAGGGGAATTGGGGACTCTGCGAGGGATACCTGTAGAGGAAAGACAGAGACAGAGTGGGTGAGAAGACAGCCATAAGCAAGGGAGGGGCCTGGAAAAGACCTTTGCAGTCCTCAGGAGGAACCGAGCCCAGTTACACCCTCCTCTCTGACTTCCGACCTCCAATCACCCTGCACTAGCACCATAAGAGAAGAGAGGGACGGGTCTCAGCCTGGGTGTCAAACTTCACTGGTGCCTAATGTTTCCTTCTGTTTCCCAAGCATCAAATCTGTGGTTTTGATCACCAAGACTCCATTATAAGGCTAACTGAGGCAACAACAAACAGTTCACTAGTCTCAAGGTTATCAGTTCTCGGCTGTGTGTGCCGTCCCTTCCGCTCCCCACAAAGTGTCTAACGACGCACTGAGGGTGAGGAAAGGGAAAGCAAGAAATAGTTAGGGCTGGGAGGAATGAGCAGCTTGTTCGCTATCTCTGGTAGTTTTTACCTTCTAAGAAGAAAAGGATGAGCTCCTCAATTATCATTAGCTTCTTGTGGTACTAAGTTAGGGCACCGTATAGCATATCCAGGGAAATTGGTATGCATCCCGTCCTGCTGGAAGTAAGTACATAGGGTCTTACTGAAAACATAACACCACCTGCAGGAAATAGAGCTCCAGAACAGGGCTGGTCCAGCTCCAGGACCTGCACGTGGGCTGTTCTCCACCGAGGATGCCCTTCCCCAGGTCGGGCCAAGGGTTTGTGGCAGCAGATAAGGCAATTTTGTCTCAGCTGCAGAGGCTAGAGCAGTGCCTGTGAGATCTGAGGAGAGGCCAGGAGAGTGAAGAGAGTCTTCTGCATAAGCACTTGTTGTATTTTTAGGGAGAAACATATTTAGAAAAGCATCATAAGAAAGCAGAAATGAAACTTAAAAGAGATGTATTAAACGGGTAAGACATGTGTTTAGTTAAGGTGGAGAAAGTGAGCTTAAATGGGCCTGAGCATTTCTACAGACATATTCTTTTCTGGTTCTACTCCTGGAGTTTAAAGATCATCAAGGCAGGGAGTTTGGCTTGTGATTTACCTGTCTGATGAGGTCTTGCAGGCGTGAAAAGGGAAAGAAGCTGTCTCTACATCAGGCTGAGCTCACAGGAAAGACACCGGATCCTGGAAATACAGACAACTCTAGTGTGTGCTGGAAGATAGTATTTTTGTGCTCTAATAATCAGTCTCCTTCAGAAATCTCCTCTGTGCCCTCCCAAAAGATGAACTGTTTTTAAAAGAACTATCATAAACATTTAACTCCTCTATCCTCTACACTGTCATCTTCCGCAGATTTCATTTCAGGCAGTCTCAGGAGAACACGGTAAATATTTGACGTGACTCATGACTAAATAGATACTGATACCGCCCCTCTGCAGCACTGGAAGCAGAGGAAGTTGTTCAGTGCATATTTTCCTCAAGAATTAGTTACTCAGATATTGTTTTGAAATATTATCTGATGTTGTGTTTACAAGTGATGGATCTGGTTATCTTCTACCAGAAAAGGAAATTCACACAGCACTTTCTCTACCAATTCAATGATCTTGGAAATTGTCCATAATAATCACAGGGAAAAAGCTCCTTTATTCCAATATTTATAAGAACTTTTGATTGTTCTGGAAATCTTGGTTAATTTTTACACTTCATGACATTGTAACTATTTTCATCATCACCATGAAAATAACCAAAATATAATATATATTTAGACAAACCAGTCACTGAGCTAAGAACTTTAAAACTGTTATTTAATTCTCTCCTGTGTGGACACACGTAACACACACACACAAACACACACACACACACTCCTAATAAATAGTACTTTTATCATCTCTGTTTTACAGATATATCCTAGACTAAATAACTTGTCCAGAGCAAATTAACAAATAGTGCTGGAGTCAGGATCATCTGTCTTTGTGAGTCAGTCTGAGGCCTTAGTCATGCAGCACATCAGCTGCCATCCAAAGAATATCTGAAATGTGTGAAGAAAGTAGAGGTCTTGGAACCTGTCCCAGACATCAATTAACTTCTTCCTTTGTCCTTGAGACACACTGGTACGACCCTCTAGAGCGAAGAGTAACCTTTTAACACCTAAACCCTCTTTGTTTCTTCTCTGCAAAAGAGCATAATCACAAAGGACAGGAAACATTTGCCGCACACTCATTCAAGCTAGGTTTGTACATAGGTTATTTTATTCCCAGAGCAATCTTGTTAGGTTGTTATATTCATTTTGGAAATGGTATAACTGAAGCTTATAGTGATGAAGTAACTTCTGCACAGCCATAATAAAGTGCAAAGACTGGATAAAAATCCAGGTGTCCTGGGCTAACCACTAAATAATCCTATTTCTAAAACAATTATTATGCGCTTATCTTTTTTCTCTTATGATTGGTAAAATTTTTGAGTGTTGGGCTCCTAATACCATTTCCCCAAGACCCTTATTCCTTATACTGCACAATTATTCTTAGAATGGTGATAATTAAGAACACTTGTAAGGACACAATAAAATGTCCCATTAGAAAAGAAAACTGAATAAAAGCTTCTTTAAGGCCAATAGGCATTGTTATGAACATGTGTAATTTTGGGAGAGGTGGGATGAAACAGTGATGCTAACCAATCACAAAATGTTACCTTGTAATGTCCAGATAGCAGAAGTGGTAAAGTACTCCAGGAAGACCACCTGCATGCTGTTCTTTGTGATGTTTCAGACGAGATAGATGCTCATATAGAAATACACTTTTCTTTGGTCTCAAATCCTCCTTGACAAAGCATTCGTAGTGTTATACAAACAACTATGACTGAGAAGCAGACAGACAGAAGGTGGGTCAAGCACAGTTCAGAAATGGACAAGGGTGGCAGGTAGAGATCAGATGTTTTAAAAGGAGTCGTGTACCCAACGTCCGAGAAATAAAGTCAGAACCTTCTCCCATCTCCGCCACCACCAAGGCAGGTGGAAATCTCCATCTGAGAATGTGCTCATCTGTGTTTGTTGGCCACCGGCTGTTGTTTACAGCCGGCGACACTTTCTTCATTGTACAAGTATTTTTCCATAATTGCCCTATAAGAAATCTGTATTTTTTAATAAATGGGAAATTTCAGTCTCCAATAAATTAAATAACATGTGTAAAAATATAGTTAATATGTGACAGGCTAAGCTTCAAATTCCATTCTTTCTCCAGAATTCTTGCACTTTCCACAAAACAAAGCCCCCCCAAATTTAGAGGAATAATTACAAGGAGATAAAGTATCTACTTACATTCCTACAGGTAAGTGACACCACACAGGGTTCTGGGAGGTTTCCGAAGAGGTGAGAAGAAAATGAAAGCCACCCTACTCATAAAAGGAAGTTGCAATTGCACGGACTCCCACCATGGAGAAAGAATCTTCAGAACTCATCAGCAGGAGGCATTACTGGACTTAGACGGAAATTTAAAAGTACGAGCTCAAAGAAATCGAGGGTGGAGCCTAGAGAGACAGGCACCTTAGGGTCTGCAGCCGAGTAGTTTCTGGTGTCTTGGGGCCGGCATTAGTAGGGGCGGTCCAGGGTGTGTGTTCCTACCTCTGTTCGAACGCAAACCCTTTTCCTGCGCTTGAACTTGAGACCTGCCACCCGCCCACTAATATCACTGCCTCCTTGAGGGCGGAGACTGTGGAAGGAGGCACCGTTTACACGTGAGGGGCTGAGGTCCAGGCCCAATTTCTTTAAAACCTTGGGGACTTTTAAACTGGATTTCCTAGAAGAGAAGAAAAGCTTGAGTAAATTTTGGCTTTGGAAGCTGCAGTTTTTCTTAAAAGCACAATTTTAAATTTCTGGTTTTCTCTGTTTCCTTTCTGCCTACCTTTGTTTCTTCTGTCCTACATATATATACGCTTCTGCCTCCTTGTCTGTCACTCTGTCTTCACCTCTTCTACTTGTTTTCTCTCCTCTTACCAATAGAGACCTCTTGTCACTTATCTTTCTGTAAGTGTGATTCATTTCACAATTAATGGTTGACATTTATGATTATTGGTACCTTGAAAAAACGCTATGGGAAAGGTAAGTTGATTATGTTCAAAAGTAGTTGAAAGTTGTTCTTTTGAAGGTTGGAGTTTCTTGTTCTGACATTGATCTGGACTCCAGTCTTAACGCATGGCTGAGAGCACACAGAAGCACCAAAGTTTAGCTGTGGTTTCGCGTCAGGACAGAGCTACTGATTCATGACAGCCTACCAGATTTGTACCCTGAGGAGGTGATAAACACGCCGGCCATGTGCAGAAGTCTCTCTTTCTCCTATTCCGTGTAAGTCAAAACAGTGCTGAAAATTGAGATTCAGCACCAGACTCTAGTGATTCCCTGTCCTCTGCCTTCTACTAACATAAGCTACAGAGATTTGGTCTTCTTATCCTTAAAAGAACTGCATTTTTCTGAAAGAGAATCAAGTAGCAGTGGTATTAGAGGTGATAATGAATTCAAATAGAGTTTCAAAAGAAAACCAGCCCACAGTGGTCATGAATACAGTGTTTACACCTTTAGGTGATGCTGAAAGGTAACAAATTATACTTGAGTCCATATAACGTTTGGAAAGCTAAAAGTGCTGCCTGAACATTAATTTAATAAAGATACAGAAAAGCTCCAAATTGTTCTCTACAGTGTACTTTTTATTTTCATTTTAGGGCTAGGTAATTTGAGTAATAATCAACAATTTTCAACTTAAGAAAAATACTCAGCTTATCAGTAGGCAGAGCTTTCAAACGTTGCAAATAAATATGAAACCTTAATTAATGTCTGTGAAAGAAAAGGACATACAATAAATGAATGCATTGAATGTGAAAGGGCATTCAGTACATTATTGTATTAGAAATCTGGTTAGGTTGTATTGTGAAACTTAATTATGTCATATTTTTGATTAACTATAGAAATAGAAACTAATTGAGATCCTGCTCTGAAATGGATGAAATTAATATACAAATGAGAAAACACAAAGCCCTTCTAATTTAATAATGGCCATTTATGGCATTAATTAAGCAGACTATCTTACTGATAATAAATGATTGACCTTGTGTTTGCTCCTTATTTTTCTCTATCCCAGACTTTAGTCTCAATGAATATTCGGGATTCAGTAGTCATAATTTTAGGATGCTCATGCTCATGGTGGCTCTTCTCTGGTAATGCAAATGTTGCTAGAAGTCTACTAGATGTTCAGTAGGACTTTTGGTGCTCTTCTCAGTGACTGCCCTTCCCTCTGTGGTAAGAGATGCTATTATAGACTCAGCCATTGTGTCTTCAGCTCCTTCTGGAAATGCCCTAAAATCTTGGTCTATAGATAGCTGTTCCAGGACAGCTTAGAGATGGAAGAAGGTCTGGGATGGGCCTCAAAATCATTAAGGATTAACCCATGTGCCATCTTTTAAAAAAATCATCAGAAATTAATGCTTTACTATAACATCATTGATTTGAAATTCTGCACTCAGGGAAAATCAGCATTAAACTGATAAGGGTCAACAACTCACTTGGTTACAGGGACCAATTCATTTGATCAAAAACTGTTTCCCATGGGCCGTCCTGGCCAGAATGATTATGTGGGAATTTCTGTTTCTTTATTAATCATTTGTTTCTCTTCCCAATACTCTGTCCTTACCTGCTCCTAATGAGCTTGTGAAATGTCCCCACTATCCTGAGAGACAAGGAAAATGAGAGAGAAGAAGCTGAATTATGCCACTTACTGATCATAGTTCTGCAGATCAACAATTCCAACAGCTGCTCAGTAAGGTGCTGGGTTCTTATGTAAGCATGAGAACCTCAGGATCCCCATGGCTGTGAGTATGGAAGAGACCAAAGTCAATATTTGTTTGGAGAGAAAACTTTCTCTCCAAGGTAGAGAGGCCACACTTTCCCCGAGGTAGATTGTTCAACAAGACCATTGCAAAATCTACCAGACAAAGGAATATCAGAAAAAAATCAAAATGGAGTCCATAGTTTATAAATATACTGAGCCAAAGCACCCGTAACCACATAGCCAAAATGTAAGTCATATGATTTCACCAAAATGCTTGCTATAATAATAGAAAAACTACAGAATGTAAGCTTTATGTCCCAGTCAGCATGACTTAATTAGATATAGACAAAGTAGCTTAAACAGCTTTACTTTCATGAAAAGGAATGCTAATCACGCTCAAAATACATCCCCCTTTATGCTTTATAAAGTGTGCTTTAACTGCCCTGAGCTGGACCTCTTGCCACACTTCAGTTCGAAGTTTCCTTGCCCCCAACTGTTCTTTTGTGCGCATAATAAACTCCTGAAAATTCTTAGTTTGGACTGATTGTAGTGTTGACATGAGAAGTGCTCTTCAATTCCAATTCTAGTTTATTGTATGTGATATCACAGCACATGTGTGTATTGTCTCCCATTCTGAGTGCCTGTTTATCTGTTCTTCTTTAGTTACTATTATTTTATATTTTGCATTATAGCCTTATTGAGCTATAACCCACATGCTGGAAAATTCACTCTAAGTATACAGAGCAGTGATTTTTTAAACATATTTACAGAATTATATAACCATCACCACCATCTAATTTCAGAACACTCTTCATTCTATCAGAAAACTTTGGACCATTAGCAATCTCTCTCCAACCTCTAGCCCTTGGCATCCACTCAAATACCTTCTGCATCCATATATTGGCTCTTCTAGACATTTCAAAGAAATGCAATCATACAATATGTGGTGTTTTGAACCATATTTTACCAAAAAGTGTTTTCAAAGTTCATTTATGATGTAGCACATAACAGTAAAGTAGTTCCTTTTTATCTGAGGTCTTGCTTTCTACAGTGTTCGTTATCTGCTGGTCTGAAAATACTAAATGGGCTATGATTCATGATCACTGGACGATGCAGGCCCTCCTTTGGATGTATCTGCAGAAAAGCTGTAATAGCACAGTGCTACACACAACACTTGGTTCATTTGCTCCCTGCACTTTGTCAGGTGGACGGTTTATCATTTCACATCATCACAGGAGAAAGGATGAGCTCAGAAATGGTGTTTGGAAACAGAAACAGACAGAGAGTGAGAAACCACGTACCTTTCCTTTATTGCTCCAATTGTTCTATTTTATTATTGCCATTAGTGCCTTACTGTGTCTAATGTATAAGTGAAATGTTATCATAGGCCTATGAGGGAGAATGTAGTCTGTGGAGTGTTCAGTACCATCTGAGGTTTCACTGGTGGTGTTGGAACACTTCCCCGTGGGTTAGTCCAGCTGCTCAGTTCCTTTATATTTTGTGTGATCAAATAATATTCCAGCATGTGGTTACATCATGTGTTATGTATACATTCATCATCAGTCAGTGAACACATGGGTTGTTTTCAGTGTGAGGTTATTATAAATAATTCTGTTTTAAATATTCTTGGAAAATTTTTGTATGGACATAAGCATTAACTTCTCTTCATCATGCATACAGAAGTAGAATCGGTGGGTCATATGGGAACACTGTAGTTAACATTTGGAGGAATGGCTGAAGTATTCTCTATTGTGGCTATGCCATGTTACGGGCCTACTAGCAGTGTATATGGGCTTCGACTTCTCCCTATGCACTTTTTTTCTTATATTTCTCATTATAGTCATTGGAGTGAGTGTGAAATAATATTTCCCATTCATCCATCATAGGTATCATGCTAACATATCAATGTTCCTTTACTTATATATTTTCTGATATAACCAGAATTTCTCGTAAATAAATTATTTTCTAAGTTTCCATGGTGGGTTTATGGTGATCCTCACATGGTGAAACTTATTACCAAACAACTACTCAGCATTTGCTATGGGCCAGTCCCTACTATAAATATACATTATTTCATTAAATGCTCACAGCTACCTTGTCTATTCTGATGGGAAAATTTGATAATGATAACCAATTTTCTGAAAAGTTACTGAAAAAACACAACTATTAAAACCCTTCTTGTAAAACCCCAGTTTCTCCAAATGTCTTGATTTTTCCAAATATATTGCTCCATGTTTCCTACTAGTGATTTTCATGTATTTTCTCTTAACAAAGGGAATTACTTTCCCAGCAGCCTTAGGACTCACAAAATGGACATGGCAAGTTCACTAAATGCACAAAACTCCAGAGGGTAAAGCTAGAGAAAAAAAATAAAGAGGCTTTAATATACCACCCAAGGCTTCAGCTAGTGAGATCTGTCTTCACATCCCTTAATCAATGAATTTCTCAATAAGAGGTGGGGGAGGGCTCTTAGGAAAGAGGGAGGGAAGGAGAGAGAGAGAGAGAGAGAGAGAGAGAGAGAGAGAGATTGAGATTTGACTAATAAACTGAAGTAGTAGTTTGAAGTCTCTATCACCCAAAATAAAAGCAAAGATCATGAATTGAAGAAGCAGAAAGATTCTACTTGCTTGCTTTTGCTTGCTTCATTAATGAGGGCAGATCATCTTCATTCCTGAAGGTTGCACACAAGAGAATCATTATCAAAAAATAGGTTCTCACTGTGTACTTTTATCCTACAACTGTTTAAAAGCTCTTTGTGCAACACCATTAGCAAAATGCTACCATGGGGTTCATAGTTTGTAGTTTTCAAAAAAGAAATACCAAAGGCTCCATACCTCATAAGTTATGCAGTAAGGAATTTGGAGCAAGATTGAAAAATAGGAGTAAAACCTATACTCCCGGCATGCAAAATAGTTTGACATTTTTAATCATAATGAAACATACAATCTAGTAAGGCAACACGAAAACACATTTGCATGCCAAAGAATAAGTTCCCTTTCATTTGTTTAAGATTTTTTGTCAGCATTTCTCTTTCTTATGAAATAATTCAAAGATATAAAGAATATAATAAATGTTTAAATTGTTGACAGGCAGTATGGACTCATGAAAATAGCTAAATTCGTAGCCAGACTTGAGAAGTGAGACATTTCTATGCAAGAAGCATTTCTTTCCTTTGCATCGTTTTTCTCTGTTATTTTTTAAAATTAATTTTATTAGTACATTTTAGGTATACAATATAGTGACATTCATCATTGGAAATTTGTACCTTTACACAATATATCTTGGTTCTTATTTTTTCCCCATTCCTCTGCCCTCCCTTCAAGCACTCCACCCCTCCCTATTTACAAAGACTTTGTTTCCATTTTTTCCTTTTCTCATACTAATTCCATTCCCTTCTTTCTTTCCCTAACCCCTCCCACTTCCCTTTCCCCTTTGGACCTTTTCTTCCTATTTCACATTATCATTGTTTTTAAATTGAGACAGGGTCTTGCTATATACTCTCTGGGCTAGTCTTCAATTTGCGATCTTTCTGCCTCAGCCTCCTGACTGCTGGCATTGTAGATGTGTGCCACCTTGTCCAGTTTTCTTCTTTTACTTCTTCAGTGAAGTTTTGTTTCATTATTCTTTATTCTTTATTTATTTAATCATATGTTTGTCTTAATTTCAGAAGACAAAATAGATATCCAAAGCATTGGTCAGCCTATATTTGTCTAATATATATTATATGGACTGTAATATATTTAAGGCTTCTACTCTATTTCTTGTCCTAACAGAAGAGGTTTACCTAAACATCATATTTTTGGCCCTTTTCTCAACAGAAATTCTGTGGTAACAAAAGAGCTACAGCCTACACTTCATGGCTTACTCATTCTTTCTGGTTTATTTCTCTCTTTAAGAAAGAAGAGAGAAGTTGAGCCTGTAAACTCCCCTAGATGAAATTGTGCATTTACAAGAGGTTGTACTCTTGGGTGGCACTAGATTTTAATGTAACAGTAGATATCTTCTTTTGTATACATAGCAACTTGTCACAAAAATAAGCTGCCACCACCACCAGCAGCACTTCCACCTGGAAGCAGGATGTGCTCCAGGGGAGTTGGGAGTTAGGAAGATAACCCATCAAAACCAGGCTCTCCGACAGCTGGACGAGATCCTTCAGATGACAAAGTGCCTTGGCTGAGGTACGATTATACATTTATTTAGTTTAAAATATTGTCAGAGAAGGAAACCCTAATCTTCAGCACAATCTCAAGTTATTGCCAGTACCTTGCATATTAAGAGCATAGTAGAATGTCTTGTCATAGAGAAGCAATGTATTTTGACAAGATTGTATCAAATTTGCCTTGACAAAATACGAATCTCTTCATATGCCTGTAAAATATCACTGCATTATGTATTAAAAAGTCTGTCACCTGCTTTCCATTTTGAATAGCTCCCAGACAATATAATACAATTAATCATTTCATTTGTTTTCTCAGTTTGACAAGGTCTTTTTACAATTGGAAGAAAATAAGATTATTTTAGAAGGCTATTAGACTAAAGTTAGTATTTGTACATTTCCTGTAAAGCATTCAATTAAACTAAATGCTTAGTAATATTTTTAAATGTTAAAACAAAAATAAGAGAACTGGTAACAATGTAATTTAGAATTTCTTATGAAGTCTAAATTGATGACAAAAAGATCACACATGGCTCAAACATTCAAGCACAGTCTGATCCTTATTCTATGTGTCTGATATGTAATTAATCAAAATAAATTAGTGAGTAGAAACATGAAGTGTGAGTTTTAAAATAAAATAGCTTAAATTAGTGACTTTGAACACAAACATTTATTAACTGAAAACAAAATATGCTACTGTTACTATTATGTAGAAAATGCAAAACATTCTATATGCCTAGTTTAAGGAAGTTCTAAGAATGAGCACCATGCTTACATTGAGGCATCTTTATTAGTATGAAAAATATATTTCTTCTGGTTTAATCATTCATCAATATGTGTGTATGTGTGTGTAAGTGTGTAATTTATTCCTTATTGATTTTATGCCAGCCAGGAATACAGAGACAAATAATATCAACAAAGTTATTGTTCATGTAAAGCTTGCATTCTAGTTAGAGGTTGGGGTGGGTCAATAATAGTGGAATAAAGAGAAAGAAATATATTATTAAAACAATTGGAGATAGTAGAAAGTGTTCTGCAGAAAACAAAACCATGCTCATGTGAAGGAGGCCCACCATAAATGCAATTTTGGATTGCCACTCAAATAAATCATTCTTGAGAAGTTTCTAAACATATAACAAAAGCTCCCATATATTTTCAACATTGCCAAAGCCCATCTCAAGAGCAAAAAGTGATAAAGGGCTGAGACTCAGAAAGATATTAACAATATCCATTTGCTTATACTTGTTGACAGAATGGCTAAAAAGTCAGTAATTCATTTATATGACATGCCAAATCATCCCTTTGAGAGAACAGTGATTTACGAAGTTATGTAACTATATTACTAAGAAGAAAATAATGCTTGAGAAACTTTAATGCTATTTGGTGAACTGACTTAAGAAAACTTTGCACTTTAGCCATGAAAGAGGAAAAAAATGACCATGGTAAAAGAAGTGAAAAATGACAATCTGGACGAAACTACATACTGGAAATCCTGGTGCCTTTTGGGGGTGTAACTTGGCCTTTCAATGGAAGTTAAAATTGGTATTGAAGGTATAGTAAGCAGACATGTCAAGGGTGGAGAGGAAAGAAGCTCTGTTTGAGGTATGGCTCTGGGGCTACTTTTTTGTTCTGTAATGTTCAGTTTTTAAATTAGAGTCTACTCAAAATTGAGCAGTATTAAATTTTCAAAAAACATCCTCCAAAAAGGAATAAAGCATCATTTTTGTGGGTTTGGTAAATGAGCTTTGGTGACGAGAGGCATTCTTAGAGTCTACACATAGCCTTTGCAGTTAGCATGGAAGATCTGATATCTTGCTAGATGGTGTTAGGGAATGAATCCAAGGCCTCATGGGGCTAAGGATTGAATTCAGGGCCTCATTCATGCTAGGAAGTGCTATACCATTGAACTATACCTGCAGCTCTTAAACAAAACTCCATGTTACTTCAGACTATTGCCAAGTAATCGCATATCTTACATATCTAAAGAAGTGATAGGGAAACATGCCAATGAGAAATATTGCCATATAACTAATTACCAAGCTATAAACAATGGAACATAAATAAACTTGGCTTGATGAAATTTTATGTTCTGTGAAGGTGGCTGTGTACCATACTTTAGATAAGAGATGCTAAATGGAAAGATATTTGTACAATTCCTTCCCCAAAGAGTAATGGGAGATGCAAGGAAACCAGGTCATTTGCTTCATCTTCTTCTGCAATGTCTCCAGGAATTGGTTCAGAATAACTAATTAAAACATACTCGGTGAGTGAATGAATCAAGGAATAAGTGAGTTGAGATGAAATTGCTAGCTTTCAAAAGAAAATCTTAGTGAAGCCATGACAGCTGAAGTGTTTGACCTATGCAGATTGTTTGACAAATTATGAGTTTCCTTAAGAAGTTAATCCAGAAAGAGTGAGTGCATTTTAGGTAAAAAGATATTGGTGCAATATAAGGAATAATATGCTAGTGTAATTTCTGATTCAGAGGGATCTGCTGCTAGTATTGTTGGATTTCTGAGTGTCTCCTTGGGTATCTGGAAAATGACTAACAGGTTGTCAGTCCAAATGCAACGTTTTAATAGTGTGTATAAATGCATACATAAGTAACGATAAGAGCTACTCAATATGTGGAAGTAGTGCTCTCCCTCTCATCGTAAATATTCTGGCATGGCCAAAATAGTGACAAAGCTTGGGCATGTAGCAAGGGTTAAAGCATAAATGGGGGTTAGGCTAATAGCATATAATTTCATTCTATTATAACTTTGGTCTTCTAGAATTCCATTAACTTGGAATGCATATTTTGACAACATTGAAGTACCTCTATACCCAGTTAATGGGGGACTCTGACCTCCCCAACAGGCATTTCTCCAAAGAGGAGTCTTAATTCCTTGGTTAATAGTAAGAAGAAATCCACCTTCTCTGTTACAGCACATAGGGCAGAACCCTTTCATCATATTGGATTAAACGTAAAGATCCTCTCCATTTTTTCTGGAGAGCATCTTCATCTTGAATGCAACCCTGTTAAATGCATTTCAGAAAATGCAGGTTTCTGGCCAATAATAGAAGCTTCACTTGGGTGCATAACTTAAAAGTTTCTTCCTAACTAATGCCAGATTCTGATGATTGTGTGGAGAACTGACCATAGAAGTGGAGCCATAGACAACAGAATGCCTGTTGTTCAATGTTCCTTAAGTGTTATTCCTGAGAAAGCTAAGTATTGCTCTGGTGTGTGTGTGTGTGTGTGTGTGTGTGTGTGTGTGTGTACTCTCACTATGGACAGATCAGCTAAGCTAAGAGTGAAAGCAATGTTGGCTGTGTCCTTGGTTCCTCTCATCCCTCCCAGAGAGATTATTTGTGGAACAAAATAACACTAATTGTTTTTCTCAGGCAAAAATATTTTGAAACTGGACCACACCCCTAGCACAAGTATCTAGCCCCTTTTTCTACTCAGAAGTGCTTTCTTATATAAAAATAATCTCTACTGCAGTTCCTTACTGTTTCTGGACGTGATTCTATGTCATTCGGATAATTGCAGATACCCATCTTTTCATTTTAACTCCCATCCACACATTAATCAGCAGAAATATAATATCAAACATTTCTATTTATTTCTAACCTAAATTTTATTGGGCTTTAGAATGCACTAATGATAATAATTTGCAGAAAGAAATAGATGTAGAATAATAAAAGATCACTAGAGAAGAACCAGTTGAAATTTCCAAACAGAAATTTAAATACCACAAGTGCAAAGGTACATGAACAAAAGAACTCTTATAAAACAATAAACTTCATAAACTCTCAAGAAAAATGAGACAAGGAGAAATACAACCTATATAGCTTTCTGTAGCTTTTTATTTTATGTAGTAGTAGTCATCACTTTCAGGGTGTATCATTCCAAAGTTGCATCATTTTCATTTGACATAGTACCATGGGACTTGCCAGAGTTACCCAGGGAGTTCTTAATAAAAACTAGAAACAAGTTTCTAAGCCCTTGGTATTCTAAATCCACAGCAGATGTATGTATCCTTGTAAAAATTTATGATACCTGTCTAGGGATTTTCTCATCTTACATTCTATTCTTTGACTTCTTGTTACCTAAAGGTCCTTTCCAAGTTCTAAGCTTCTCAGAGTGCTGGATTCTTGGCCTAACCAATGTACTATTAAAATTCTAATATAGAAGCTGACATAGTGCTGCATGCCTGTAATCCAGCATTTGAGAGGCTGCAGCAGGAGGATTATCACCGTGAGTTCGAGGCCAGCCTGGGATAGCATAGCAAAACCCTGTCTGAAATGTTCCCCTCCCAAAGTCTAATGTAGGAAAGTAATTAATAGGAATGATAAGGTCAGTTTAAATTGATTCATTTATTTTATATATGTGTATGCATTTCTTCACAAAAATGAAATTGAATAGCACTCTGAAAACACCAGTCGCAAATATACTCTATTTTGGAATTTATGAAAAAGAAGCATAAGATAAGAATTGAAATCTTTCATTTTGCTGATGTTTTAGGATCAGTTTTCCTAAATGCAGGTTAGTGAGGCTTTGAGAAAGCATTTGCCAATGATATGGCAAAAATAAGGACAACAGATGAGGTTTTTTTTTTATAGTTTTTCAGATAAATTTTTGAGATATTTATAAGTAACATAGATCCTTCCCACTTTTTGATGATTTTTCTGTGGCAGTCCCCATTGATATGAAAATAAAGTTCAATTTTTGGAGTAAGATCTTGTAGTTTCTTAGTTGTTTCTAAGTTAGAAATTCTCCCTTGCCTTTATGTAGTTACGTTTATGATGTTCAAGTTTCCATTGATTTCTCAAATAATGATAACTCTGTGCGAACACAAATAAGATACAAATAAAGCTCAATTAACAGGAATGAATGAGTTTATTTGTGATTTTTTTTTTTTAACCAAAGACTATTCTTTCTTATTCCAGGCCCATTTCTTATCATGGTGAGACAGTATATAATTGGGTTATTTTTAAAAGATATAATCTCCCTATCTCTATCTTTTCTTTGGGAAGTTTAATCCATTTGCAGCTACGGTAATTATTGAAAAGAACAATCTGTCATTGCTTTCTGTATGCTTACAGATTTCTTTGTCTCTCATTTCCTGCTGTTTGATTTTAATAGTGATATAGTTTAGTTTTCTTCTACTTCCTTTAGTGTACATACTATGTCTATCTTCTTTAGGAATATCAGAAGGTTTTCAGTTAATATCCTAAAGTTATCACATTCCAATTTGAATTTATGCCATCATAAGTTCAACCACATGTAAGAATTCTGCTCCCTTACATCTCCATCCATACCTCTTTTCAGTTGTTGATGTCACAGAGTTAAATCATTATGAATTGTATGTTCAAATGCAGCTGTTATTTGGTGTTATTTTGAAATGCAGTCATGTTTTTAATTATGTAGTAAACAACATATAAATCTTCAAAAGAAAGTTACAATAATGTTAACTTTCATAGCTGTCCATGCATTTATTTGTACTGTGATCTTCATACACTTTCAAGTTACTGTCTGAGGTCTACTTACTTTAATTTGCAGGTATTTGGTCTCCTGTTGGCATATCCAGCAAGACAGGTCTTCTGCTAATGAACTCCCTTAGCTTACATTAGAATGGAAGTGCCTTAATTTCTCCCTCACTTCTGCAGGACAATTTTTATTGGCTGTGGGACCAATGGTTAATGAGGGTTTTGTATTTTAGCACTTTAAGTATATCCATTCACTGCCCTATCAACTATAAGCTTCCTGGTGAGAAATTCACTTTGAGCTCATTAAAGAATTTTTAGATCCCTTGCACATGAATGGTTCAAGATTCTTCTTTTAACAGTTTGGTTATAGTATCTCTTTGTGGGCCTCTTCAAATTTACCTTACTTGGTGTTCTTTGAGATTCTGGATGCTTATGTTTACATCTCATAAAATTTTGAAAACTTTCAGACATTATTTCTTCAAATATTCTGTATATTCTTTTTATTTTCATCTTTTGGTTTTCCTACCATGGGTATGTTGGTCTGCTTTATGGTGTCACCTAAATCCATTAGACTTTATTTATTTTTCCTTAACTTAATTTCTTTTTGTTCCCCACTCAGTCATTTCATTTGTGCTTTCTTCATTCATTTGCCTGCTTAAACAAGTTGTTAAATCTCTTAGTGAATTTTGATGAGTTATTGTTCTTCTCAGCTCTAGAACTTCTACTTATGTTTTATATTTCATTATTGACAATATATTTAACTCATACATTATTTTCTTGACATAGTTTACCACTCCCTTTAGGTTTTTAAACATTGCTAAGACAATGGTTGGGTCTTTCTCAGGTACATAAATCTGCCATCAGGTCTTTCCAGGGACAGTTTCTGTTTTTGTGTTTCCTTATTTGGTTTTTTTTTGGAGTGGACCATGCTTTCCTATTTCACTGTATGTCTTGCATTGTTGCCATTGGTAAAAAATAGGCATCTGAATGTAATAATACAGCAACTGTGGAAATCAGATTCTCCTCTTTGTCCAAGATTTACTGCTTTACTTGTTTTGTTATGTTTTTGATTGATGCAGGCTGTCTCTGTGCTGAAGATCACCTGAAGGGATAAGCATAAAATATCTTCAGGTGTTTTTCAAGAAATGCTTGAGCATGCAGTCACTCTTCAAATTCCACTGTAGTTGCTTTTCAATATCATAGTCATTAATATCTGGGTCTAAAAAGAAAAAAATGAGAACAATCAAGATGAGAAAAAAGATGGACATTTTCTAAATCCCCTGGATTTTATTTCAGCTGGAGGGAGGGCTTGCCACATTGAAGAGAAATTATAATAATAGCTCTCCAGCTCTACGTACTTGCCTTCTTGCTCAAAAGCAGTGATGGGAAGTAGCAATCAGAGATCAGAACACCAGACACCAGGTCTTCATTGCATGTCTTCCAGAACTCCTTGAGGATGTATGGAAACTACTCCAGGAAACACATGGACATGTGTCGGCTATAGAGCTCTAAATGAGGAGTAGGTAGCTCGTGATGAGCTAAAAGCAGAAATTGACCAAAATCAAACACAAATTATCGCACACACCTTCCTTTGGAATTCATAAGTCTCCAAGAAACTGTAGAGTTCCAAAATATTTACACCAGGGAGATTGCGCAAATGTGTTTTTTGCCTGGGTGGTGAGATGGATCCCTTGTGCATCCTACCGAGCCTCTGTTTGAGAATCCTCCTCCTAGCTTCTGATTCCGAGTCTTCCAGCACATGTCATTTGATGGAGTTCATGTGTGCTGTGAAGATATGTGCACATAGCTACATTTCCTGGTGCCTCTCAGGATGCTCCTGAGAGGCAAGAGCTGGGGTTTGACGGATGGAAGTGGTTTTCCTGCTTCCTCTGTAGAAGAAAATACTGACTTATTGCAAACGGATGCACACTTCCTAAGGGAAGTTTTCCAATTTTATGTGTACTTCACAAATATAAGAGCCTTCTAGGGTCCTTACCTGTTCAGGGACACAATCAGTTGCTCGATACTGGAGCACATGTTCCCACCACTTTTCCCTGTGTGTGGTGAAAGGGCTGGTGAGAAGGGCCTAAATTCGGACTCTGGGGAGTTCTGATCTTCATTCCTTCACTTAACAATTTGACAATTTTGGGGAAACCATTAACTCTTTATATTTCAAGTTCGTGTATGTCAAAATGGGAATAATAACAACTACCTCAAGGACGCATTTATGTACTTTAGTTTGGAAGTAGCTTATTTTAAATGAGATGAAGTACACACAGGCCTAGTCCCTAGCTTGGCTTTCAGAAATGACAGCTCATTTCCCTCTCAGAAGCTGTACTATTTTGTTCTAAAGTGTGGTTTCCCAGGATGATGTGATAATGAAAACAGGTTATACAGCCAGGGGTCTGCCAAGCTCTGCTTTGCTAATTGCATCTGCTGTTTTTTAAATATGGCTCAGAAATAAATTTCCTTTCAGGAGTAAGCTTTAATTTGTAGTCTAATCTAAGATAATGAGGTCCTTTACTTGACTTATTCTAATTTGCAAAGAGTTTCATTTGTCAGGCATTTGTCTTTTCCTTTTGATGAATAAAGAGTTATATGTGTAGTCAATAGTAACATGGCATATTTCAGAGCAGAGTGTTATTTGATAATTCTACTCATAGAGCAAAATTCAATCTCTATGTCATATAAGTCATGCTCTGCTTTGAATGTTCTTTGTCATCCAAAATTCATGTTCAAATTTATCATTTGTTATGTCTGAATATTCTACCAAAGCCAAATGTGCAGAGGTGGGAATTGTGGAAGGAAATTGGATTATGGGGCCATTAATACCTGTTTTTGTTGGAAGGTGGGGTCTGGTCAAAAGAAGTGGGTTACAGGGGGTGTGACCTAGGTTGTATCTCTCTCTTCAGCTCTTCCCTTCTTTCTCTACCTCCTAGCTGCCAAGAGGTGAGCGGCTTTTCCTCTGCTATTCCCCTGTGCTATATTGTTTCTTCTTTGGAGCAGGCCATCCTGGACAGAAACCCATAAAAACTGAGCCAAAATACACCTCCCCTCCTTTATATTGCAGATATTGGGTATTGTGTCTCAGGGATGAGAAAGTTGCAAAAACGTATTTTGATATCAGGAGTGGCATCATTGTGTCATTCTGCCTATCTGGTTCAAAAGCCATTGGAACTGGTTGTGAGTATGGAAAGGTTTTGAAATGCCACCAGGAGAAGCCCTCGAATCCTATAAGCTGAGCTTGATGGGAGATTTTGGTTAGAACTCAGGAGACCAAAATGCTGATAAAAGGGCCAATGACAAAAACAGGGCTTGGGAAGTTTCACCTGGGAAGAGGGTTTGCACGAGGAGTTGGACCCCAGGCTATGGGTGTTATGTTTTGGAAGAACATTTGTCAACATTTTTCTCATGTCATGAGACTTTTCAAGACACTGAAATGAAGGAAATCAGATTAATGTTCTGGCAGAGAAAATGTCAAGACAATCCAGGGTTGAGGCTGTGCAAATGATGCTGTTGGGGGCTTTTAGTCAGGTTTCCAGTGAAATTCAGAAGCAAAAGCCTATTTTTAAATTTTTAGTTTCACCAGAAAGGAAACACCTGTAAAGTAGAAGCAGAGGAGCCTGGCTACTGCTACAGCTAGCACCAGGCCTTGGTGTCATCTACGTGGCCCCAGTTTTTTGGACATGCGAAATACAAGAGTTGTGGGGTCAGGTGTACTTCCATCCAGATTTCAGAAGAAGGCCTGGGAGGAGAGGCAGTGTGTTCCTGCAAGGGCAGTGTGTGAAGCTGAAGGGCTGAAGACAAAAGTACAGTCGATATTCCAAGAAGTTAGAGAAGTCAGGAACATTGAACATCCTAGAAGAGCTGCGCAGAGTGAGCAAGAGCAGCCTAAGACAGAAGCCATGAGGGCTACAACACCCTGCAGTGTCTCAGGGGTTAGGTGCCCAAAGCCCGTGGAGTTCACATTTGGCCGCTGGGTGGTAGGTATGGATTTAATGATCTTCCTGCTGGGTTTCAGACTTGCTTTGGTCTGATTTCTTTCTACCTGCCTGTTTCTCCCTTATGGCATGAGAACAATTACCCTGGGGATTGTATGCCTGCCATGCATGCATAACTTACCTTTTTATTTTATAGGGACTCACAGATGAGAGTTTGCTTTATGTCTCTAAGGAGACTTTAGACTTGAACTGTTCAGCAACGCTGGGACTCTTAGGAATTTGGCAACTTTTCTAGATGGGCTAAATGCATTTTGCTTCGAGAGATGAACATGAATCTTAGAGGAGTAAAAGGAAGAATGTTGTGGTTCATATCTGGATGTCCCCTGAAGCCTCACGCACTGAGAGGCGGGGCTTGTGTAAGATGATTGGATTATGGGGTGCTACTGCTGCCTTGGTGTTGGGAGGTCAGGCCTGGTTGGAAAAGGTGGATTACCAGAGGGTGACTTGGAAGGGTGGACCTTCCACTTTCGTTTCTTCCTTCTCTCTCTCTGCTTCCTGGGTGCCATGAAATAAACACTTTTTCCTCTTCTACGCCTCTCTGCCATGCTGTTTCTTCTTCGGAGTTGGCTGACCACTGACTGAAACATCTAAAACACTCGAGCCAAAATAAATCTTTCCTCCTTAAGTCGCAGGTGTTGAGTATTGTGTCTCAGTGATGAGAAAGTGACTAAGATACCACTGCTGCAGTATTAGGAGTTGGAGCTTTCTTATTTGACAATATCAATTATACATTTTGATCCTTATTAAGAACCAAGATACATCAGGTAAAGGTACAAGATCCTAATGATGAATGTAACTGTATTGTATAACTAACATGTACCAATAAACTTAGTGGAAAAAAAAAGAGTTGGAGATTTGAAAATAATGGGGCCATAATGGCATCATTCTTATCAGTTATGCCAATGCTGTCATAACAGAGTAAGTCTGTTTCACTTTTGCCTCTGTTGGCCCTTCTCTTATGTGAAGACCTGGCCTTCCTCCCCTCTGGAGAACACAGATGGCATCTTGGAAAAAAATGGCTTAACCAGACACTGAACTTTCGGTACCTTGACCTAAGACTTCCAGATTCCAGAATTGTGAGCCAATTTTCTGTTAATTATAAATTTTCTGGTCTCATATATTCTGTTATACTAGCACAAGAACTCTAAGACAAGAATCGTATTTTGGAAATGTCCAGATAAGATGTATATTCTATATCTCAGGAATATCTGGAGACATTTTTGGTTACCTGAACTGGAGTGGTGCTACTGGCATCTAAAGTGTAGAGTTCAGAGATAGTGTGAAATTTTCTGTAACGCACAGGGCAGACTACTACAACAACAACCAAATCTGCTCTTAAATATCAGTAATGCCGAGGTTGCATTTTTGGGGGTTTTGGCTCTATCACTTAAATTCTATAATTCCATAAGAGAGTAACCCACCTCTTCAGAGCTTCAATAACCTCAACAGGGTGGAACTAGTGGTATAAAGGAATTATGTATGTGGTATCCTTAGCATAATACCTTTAGTATGGGAGCATTGCGTGAATTGTGGTGTTACCATTGTCTACATCTTCATTCATATCATCATCAGCACCTCTCATTTCAGCCTGGCTTACAGTCACACCTCTGCTACGACCTAAGCTGTGTATCCATGCAAAGCTGCATTCAATGAGAACCATCTGCTTCTATTAACCAACATATGACACCATGGAGGGGGACAACTTGAGGAGTGCAAGGAAATCAAGCAGTAACAGAAAATGATATTTCATCAGCTTGGCCTAAATTGCTATTTCCTTTTAGGTTGATTTTCATGGAAATATATAAAGTGGGGTGACATCGGAGGAAAACGTCAATCTCTAAATGAGCTTGCCATTGACAGATATGCTATACTATAGTATTTTTCTTCCATTTTTTTCCTCCCAAACAGTTTTCATTTATCTTTCTTTGCTGTTCCTGAGAAACTCAAAGATTCTGATGCTTTATACACTTGTTCACCACAACAGTTTTACTATTTAAATGAGAAGAATGTTTTTCTGATCTACAGTAAAGTTCTGAATTTGGTAGTTTTAGAGGGAAATTGTAATCAACCTCAAATTATATCCTTAGCATTCAGTGTCTCTCTACCTCCTGCATCTAATTTCATGAGAGCTTTAGTCTCAGGGTCCCCCATATCTGAAACTGCTTGCCGGGAGCCACGAATCAGTGTTTTCTCTGGTTGTAACAGCAGCATAAAGGATGCCTTTTTTTCTAGGCATCTCCAGTCCTTAAAGGCAACAAGTGTATCTTAGTTATCTTTGAACCACTCAGAACCTAGAATACAATCCTACATTTAGAAAATGCATAGAAAGTATTAGCTGAATTAGATTTTCCAACAATGTATATTCTTAAGTTGAGGATAGATACTCTAATTAAAATGTAAAAAGAAAAGAGTCTAAGAGAAAAAGTGCCTTCAACTGCATAGCAAATTAGCACTACGTGTTGGAAAGACTATCATTTCTCTAAAAGATAAGGTGATATTTGTCTGGAATGAAAGCCATTTTTGTTTGTCCTTAATCACTGGAGAACATTGTCACCTGGTCAGTCACTCATAGATTGCAAGTGTGTAGTGTGAAGTGTTCACAGTACTATATAGTGCCCTTGTAGAGATAGTGTAGGATTGCAAACACTCTTGCCTTCAGTCTTCACAGAGACTTGAGGACTGACTTGGCCATCCTCATAAAGCTTAGCAGATTGCTCTCTGTCTTATCTTAGCAGTACCAGGTACATGGTAGGCATTTACTCAGCATAAAGGTCATTTAGCTGATCAAGTGATCTGAGCACTATGTATCCAGGAAATAAATGTCTACAGAAATAGACAAGGGCAAATTCAATTGTGGTAGAGTAGAAAAGAAAAAAAGTATAGCCCACCTTCACTTATGTTATGGAAACATTATTCTAAATTTTGAACTGAGTTAGTGATAGACATGATCTCAAGACTTATATTTCAAGTTCTTGGTTTTTGATTGAATGAAGAACATCTCTTCAATTAAAAAGCAGAAGGTGTATACAATTTCTTCCAAAAATAACATGGTGATTAATTTTTGTGTACCATGGTTTTAATAATTTAATTATGATGAGAGGTATAAGGAAATTTGCCATCTGAACCATTTTTAAGGGTGCGTACTATTCATTGGTGTTAAGGGTGTTCACACTGTTGTGCAAGAATTCTCTTTTTTATTCTTATGAAACTGTAACTCCTTGCCCACTAACTCTTCATTTCCTCCTCTTCCCAATTCTTGTCCAACACCATTCTGCTTTCTGTTTCTATGAGCTTGACTACTTTAGAAACATAATATGGGTAAAATCATATATGTATTTTGGGGAATGGTCTATTTCACTTATAAATCCTGTGGATTTATTCATGTTATTAGAAAGGGTGAGATTTACTTCTCTTTTTTCTTTTTACCTTTATTAGTACATGTTTCCAGTACATAATGATTACATGCACTGTAGGGAATTGGTACAAGTATAGAATACATTTCAAATCTATTTCCCCCTTCCCTCCACCCTCTTTTATTTTTTGAGCATTAGATTCATTTTTTAAAATTTTATAAGACTTGGTAAAGTAAATTGTCATATATACAAACTGAAAACCAGACTAATATGCCAAAGAACATATAAAATATGTGAGGCAATTGAACAGGTCAATTAATATTATATTGTTTGTATAGACCACATTCTCTTTACCCATTTGTTATAGCTTACATAAGAAATGCTCCGCACAAAGCGTCCTGTGCTCAGAGGTGGGCTTTTAGGAGTTTAGTTGATCATAGGCAATCAACTGATGACTCCATCATTGAACGTGCTGTTAGGTGTTGAGGCAAAGGTGGGAGAGGTGGGTCACTGGGGATGTGGCCTGGAAAAAATATATCTCCCTTGATAGTTTCCCTTTTCTTTCTGTGTTGCTTGGTCATCATGACATGAGGAATTGTCCTCTACCAGAATCTTCCACCATGCCACTTCTGATTTGGAGCCAACTGACCAGAGATGTTAGCTGTGAGGCAAAATAAGCTTCTCCTCCCTTATGTTGTGGGTATTGGGAATTGACTTTCAGCAAGAGAAAAGTGATTAAGGCAGATTTAGATATCAGGAGTGAGGTTGTCGCCATGATGATACCTGATCATGTGGTGCAGAAGCATTTGGAACTGGTTTACAGGAAGAATTTGGAAAGGTTTGAAAATATTGTCTTTAGAAGCCTTAGAATGCGATAAGCCAAGCTTTATAGGAGATTCTGGTCAGAGCTCAGAAGACCAGAATGCTAATAGAAATGCAGTTAAAACCTGGCTCAGGTGGTTTCAGCTGGGAACAACGACTGCATTGGCAGTTGGACTAAGATCATGTGTGCTACACTCTGGTAGAAAAATTGCCTGTAATTTACCCATTTAATGAGTTTGTGGAAGACTTAGATTGAGGGTAGCATACTAATTACTCTAGTGGAAGAAATTCCAAAACAGTCCAGTGTTTGGGCTGTGGCTTGACTACTGCTGGTAACTTTAATCAGAGCTACAGTAAAAAACAGGAGCAAAAAACTCACTTGAAAAGTTTTAGAAGTTTTTATAAAACAAACACTTGCAAAGTTGGAGCAAAACACAGCCTGGTTACTGGAAAGAATAGTATTAAAAAGAAGTCAAATACTTTTCATCACAATCATAGGGAAGATGCCGTGAGGGCATCAGGACTCAGGAAGACCTTGCCCTTCATGGATGCAGAGATACAACATTGAAAGCCTGCTTTGAGAAGAGAACCGCAGTGTACCCTGCTCCAGATGGGACACCTATGGGAATTAATTAGTAGTACTCAGCTCTCCAGGCAGCAAGAGCCCTCTGTCGCCATGATAAAAGGGATCCTGTCTATTGCTCACGCAGCTGGCAAACCTTGGCTACATCCATGTGGTGCTAGTTATGTGGGCATGCAGAAAACAAGGGTTATGGGGTCAGGAAGACTTCCACCTAGATTTCAGAAGGCCAGATAGTGTGTCCCTTAGCGGGCATTGCATGAGGCTGTGAGAGAAAAGCCAAAAGTGAAGGACATTGCAGATGTCAGAGAACAGGAAGCATCTGCTGAGGAAAGGTGCAGGCAGTGAGCAAACCCAGTCTTTGGGAGAGTCCATGACTGCTGCAGCCCACAGTACTGTATGAACATGGCCACCAAGTCCTTTGCAGCTCATGTCTCACCACTTCTTGCTCCAGGGGCTGGACTTGGAATTACAGAATTTAACGTTTGTCCTTCTGGGCTTTGGTCTTTCTTTGGTCTCATTTTTTTCTATCCCCCAATTTCTCCTTTTGGCATGGGACTATTAACCCTTGCCATTGGATGTCCACATTGCATAGCTTTATTTTTGGTTTTTGCTGAAGTGTACAGCTAAAAGCTCGCCTTGAGTCTCCAAAGAAGATTTTGGAATTGGACTTTTCAGCAATACTGGAACTGTTAAGACTTTAGTGACTTAGAGAATGACTAAATGAGGTGGACATGTGTCTTTTGGGAAGCAGGGGTATAATGTTTCAATTTATGTCTCAGATGTTTCCCAAAGCCTCATGTAGGATATAATTCTATATGTAATTCTATTTTTCATTCTTTGAGATGCCTCCATAATGTTTTACTATAATGGCTACATCACAAGTGTCCCAGTTTCTCCTCATCAATATTTGTTATCATATTTTTTTCATTTATTGTGGTCAATCTAATTAGCATGAGGTTATATTGTGTATTCCACTTGAACTTTCCTCGTGATTAATGATGTTGACCAAATTTTCATGAACTTTTTGGTCATTTGGGTGTCTTCTTTCGAAAAAATATCTATGCAAGTCATTTTTACTTGCTTTTGTTTTTCACTTTCTTTTTAACTAGGTATTTTGTTATCAAGTTTTAAAAGTGTTTTAAACACATATTCTAAATATTAATTCTTCATGAGACATATAGTTAACATTTTTCCATTCTGAAGGTTATTTTTAAAATTTACTTTTATTTTATTTGATATCCAGAAGTTTTCTTAAAAATCTGTCATACCATGTGTTTATTTTTTGTTTTGTTGTTTGTGCTTTTGTCATATCCAGGAAATAAATCATTATCAAATTAAACTTCAGGAACTCGTTTCTCTGCCCTGTGTTTTCTTCTGAAGTTTTAGTTTTATGTTTTATGTTTTGGTTCTATTTTGAGGTTTTTCTTTCTTTGGTTTTTCTCTTTTTTTATGTGGTAATTGGTAAAGGCCCAATAGTATTCATTTATGTATGAATATTTAGTTTTTCCAACATCAGTCATTGGACAGGTATTCTTTCAGTATTTTGTGGCATTGATCCCCTAAACAATATTATAAAGCTTATGAGTTGATAATGAAACAAGCAGAGTCATATGTTTGGATGAATATATTGCTTTTGTTTTGGATGAACATTTGAGCTTATAAGAACTGCCATATATTGCTCAAACATGGCAAAGAGCTAAAGCCATCAGCCTTGAATTCTCATTCTCTCTCCCTCCCTCCCTCCCTCCTGAGAATGAAACCTAGGACCTCACACACTCATGATGCCATAAAAGTGCTCTATCACTGGACTATATCACCAGCCCAAATTCTTCTCCTTAGTGATTACTTTTTCATATGCTATTAATGAAATCCTTAGTAGAGCTGATTTTGACCTCTAATAGAGATGTACTAATTAAATGTATTTAACATCAGATGTTCTATATAAATTGCGTTTCATAATATAGCTCTGAAATTAGCATGTGTTCAGCCCTTACGAGATCAACTAAGACATTTTAAGTGGCATGAATTAAATGTGTTCTGTCACCCAATGTGTTTATATTGGTGTAGGAGATGATGGATCTAATTAATTCATACTCTATTTCCTGAACTTCTATATTGTGTTCAACAGTATAATGCATGAAATATTAAAGAGATATTTTTCTTCTAAAAGAGTAGGTAGAAAGAGTAATACATGAAATTAATTATAATATGTGATAAAACTGAATATCAAGAGCTGCATATAGGTGAAGGATGAGCTCAGAATAGAGGAGGTTCATTTCCGGTGAGGACTCTGAATGTTTAGATGGAATTTAAGGATGTTAAGAGTTTGATGTAGTATTAGCTGATTTTATTGAATGCTCATGTCATGAGGTACTAAGTGCTCTGACAGTTAACTAATTATTTTTTTAACAATCTGTCATATAATCATATGTTGTTGGTATTATTATTAACCCATTTTATGAATGTGAAAACAAAGGGCCAAAGGGTTAAACCACTTACTCAAGGCCACACAGAACCATGGTATTAAGTCGGTGGTCTAACTCTAAGCCTAGATTCTGACCACCATGCCATAAGGCATTCAAAGAGAGACATGGACATGAGCATAAAATCAGGGTCACAATAATGTGAGTGGTGAATGAGAGACAGCAGAAAACAAGCCATAACAGAACCCAATAGGAAGTGGTTAGAAATGGATATTAGACGAAAATTACGGCAGAGTGAGAGGGCTGTATATTTGGTCTATATTTTGAGGGAAGTAAAGAGCCATGAGAGTTGCTTGTGTCAGAGAGTAGTTTGTTCAACCACATGATGAAAATCAAGCCTAGAGTATGGAATGTTGCGAAGTCACAGATATGAACTCACCTATGTGGTCTGATTATGCTCATAGCAGTGAGATAGAAACTGAGACTCAGAGACACTAACACAAAGCAGTTCCTAAGTTTCTCCGAAGAGTTAGTGAAACCAGATAAGACAGCCAGCATTATTGTTCTAGCTTTTATGGGTCCAAAATCCCTGTTTTTATTTTATTTTGCAAGAAGTGACTTGCAGGGAAAGAAGAGATGGCAGATACTCGATTGCAATACCACAGGGAAACAGATATTAAAGGCCTGCATGAGAAAAGCAGGCAGTGGTTATCAGGGCATGGAACCTTCAGAATCACATTATTTCCAAGTTCAGTTGGGTCTGAGGAACCTGGAAAGAGCAAGAACAGAGACTATTCTACAGTTGAGGTAACTTTGCAGATACTGGAGGTGTTAACAAGAATTGAAAGAGGGGATAACAAATGCATTTGAGAGCACAGAGATGAATTCGATTTTGGATTATCTTTCAGATGCCAGACAGGGTACAGGTAGGCATGTCCAGCAAGCAGGGCAAGCATGTTGCAAGAAGTTCAGAAAGGGAGAAGGAAGATATGGATTTGGAAAGTGATATTTTCAGAGAAGAGAAAATTGTTCCTGTTCTCTTTTGAACTTAATTGAAGGATTTTATCATACAAAATAAACATGGCTTGATATTTAAAGTTTAACAAACTGCAGATTTGTGAGCAAAGTGAATGCAGTTGCTTTAAATTGCCAGGTTTTGCAGTGGTTTGTTAACAGCAATAAAACACTGGAGAGAAACACAGGAACATATTATGGGTTTTATATATGGTGACTTCTATTTTCCTTTTCTTGCTATATTTCCTATTATTATCAAGGTGGATGTGAATTTTTATACAGTTAAATGAATAAGACATTAGAAGAAAAAGCATGTCCAGACAGAGATTTGTGTCATTATCTCTTCTCCAAAATGTTACAAATGATTTTCATGGCTAAGTCATCCACAGGCCTAAGGACTCAAACAAAAAAAAGTTGGTTTTGGCAATAGTGGAGGTTTGAAATAATAATAATACATATATACACACATATATCTACATAGTTGAAAAATGGAAATGAATCATTGTTATTTTCTCTGAGGTAATATATACTATTTCATTGTGGGTCATTTAAAATATGACAGTGTATGTAAGGAAGGATATAAATATAATTAATTCATTCCCATGACTGTTGGCTGTTTTGACTTTCAGTATTAAGCCAAATGAGTGGAAGAGTTATGTCTTATGATTTAACACACATGAAACACATTTACATATTTGTTTCTTTATTTTCTCTTCTCCTAAATCATAATAAAGAATGTGATTATTCTTGCACTCATTACACAAAAGCCTTTAAATCGCCAACATATGTAAAATTAATGGCACAGGTTAAAGGGAAAATGATATTAATGAGACAGAGAGTTCATACGCTCATTAGATTTGAGTGTACTGAAGGAAACAACAATATGTTAGGGATTGGTAAAATCATATTACAGAGGCAATCAATATAAATGTGACATTTTTGTAGTGAGTAATTAGTATAAATAATGCTGACTTCCTTTTAAATACTCAAATACTGAAGAATATAGTGGAATCAATGGTGGGAAGCAGATGGATCATTTAATTTATTTCTCAATTATAGCTGACACATTAGTTACAGAATTTTTCATGTCATCTACTTTTTTACGGTCCATTTTACAGCTGTGTTTATTGTTGTAATAAATAAATACATTATACCCTCTTATTAGGGCAGCAATGCAAATTCCTTACAACAAAGCGCTCACATAGTTACATGAAGCAAATAACCCAAATGGAACATAAGAGAGAATTTACCCAATAAAAGAAAAAGCTCTGAGTGTGTTTGAAGCCAAAGAGAGCAAAATGTCCTCATAAGAAATTGGTGACATTCTGCTCTTTTAAAGCGTTTTTTTTTTTAAATCAATACTTGAGAAGATTTATGTCTCATATAGACTTTTTAATTACACAGACAGATTTATAATTTTTGTGTATGTTTCCCAGCAGCACATTAGTATTCTCCAGTTACCATCTGGAATGCAGAGAGATGATGAAGTTATCTCATCAGTTTGAGACCTGTACTACAATCAGTGCAGAAAAGGCTGACAGGAAATAGTAAAAACTTGGTATTTTAAAACTTTATTCAGGGTGTTAAAAAGATGGGCACATATTTATAAGTAAAGAGATGGATGCTTCTATTTTCTCAAAGATGCTCTGTGAAAGAGGAGTGGAATAGGTATTTGGGTACCTTGGCCAATAGTTCATCTTTCCTGAGCACCTACAGTTTCCCTAGCACTGTGCTAAGAATGGATGGGATCAATTGCTTCTTATGTTGACATGGATTTACAGAGATAGAAGTGTAATTTGGAAAACATACTCCTAGGTTATTGGATTACATCATTCAAATATGTAACTTCGTGGACATTTTACCCATTTATGATTTCGCTTGGCTATTGTAGCCTTGAATAATTGTCTATGTAGGTGTCTATTTATGACTTTTGCCTTTAAAAGTCCAAGATAAATTAAGATGTAGGAATTATTAAAGAATTGCACTTGGAATAAATAGTGACAGGGAAGGTGAACATTGAAAATAATGAACAATATCGTAAAAGCTTCAAAGGGCAGGCTTTGAGTTTTTATTTATGTGTGTAATCGTGGAACATAATCTATGAGGTAATGATGTTTCAATTGAGATGTGAATAATGTATTAGGCAACAGGAGATGGTGAGGAAAAGAGAGGCAGAACTCTAGTTTTAGGAAATAATATGTGTGAAGATCCTATGTAAATGAGAGCCAGGTAGCTAGTAGAAACTCAAATCTAGTATGTGTGAATTATGAATTCAGAAGAGTATGTAGATAATTTGGGGGATAGGAGTTGGGGGATTTGCTGGAGCATGAAATACAATAGTATGCATAGCAGAACATATTAGTGGAATAAGTGAATCCTCACAATTCTTATTTCTGCTGTTGACTTAACTATGTAATATCTATTTGCAAAAGTCTGATGAATCACAAATCATTTTCACTCCTTCAAAGAGAATTATTTAAAAAGGAGAAGGTAAATACTTTGGATCCAAGAGAGAAAAGCCAGGGAGGCTTCTCAGTGAGACTTTCTTTTGTTCTGGAGAATTTATCCCTAATATTTTAGTAATTCTTGAAGACTATAAGGTTCCAGAACAAAGTAGGCCTTTCCAGCCAGCTCTGTGTAGAGTGAGCCTGGACAGTCAGTTCTATACATATGAGCTAATTATAATGTGCTATTTCTACGTATCTACACTCAATGTCTTCGGCTTTGATTCTTATCAAAATCACAATTTCTTTTCACCTCCTGGATACAATGCTTGCTCAAATTGCAACTTTATCTTATTGCATTTGATGGTGAACAGCCTCATTTTAACACTGACAATTGTGTAAAGCGAACTTTGGCTTGCAGTATGCATGCTAATATAAGGCTAAATCAATCAAGAAACACAAATTCACTGAGAATGAAAAGGAGCACTTTTTAGAGAAAGGAGAAAAGCAGAAATCTCAATTTGAGCTCTATAAAATCAACATATCACCTCAGAAACTGCTGTTAAGTGGAAGGGTTGGTGGAGGGGCATGTTCTGTTGGGAGCGGGGGTTGTACTTCAGTCCACTCCAGAGAACCACTTCCACATCCACCACTGCTTGCCATCTGCACACTCTCATCCAAGCCATTCTTTGACAGTATTTCAGATTGCATTGTGACACTTGCCCACTGTTCTGTTATGAAGAGGGGACCCTGCCACTTTCAACCATTGCAAACAAGTTGAACAAGCAACCACCTTTAGAAACGGGATGCATTCAAATTTCACATTGTGCTACACTACCTGGAGCCTCACAAATGCATAATTAATTTCTATTCTACACCTTCCCCTTCCATTCCATACCTGCTATTCTGTCTATATCTCCTCTATGTTGCTTCCCTCATGCCTTCAACTCAGAGCTATCATTCTTGGCCTCCATTTCAGAAAACAAAGCCACAGCTTCCTTTTCCAGGCACATTTTCCAGTGCCTAGTACCACTCTTATGTTTTAAATATGATTGCATTTTCCTGGGCATAAATGGATCATAAGCTGTAGTTAAATTCAATGCAAATCTTAGGAATTCCATAAAATAAAAGGGTATGCCTTAAAAACAACAACTTTTTAGATGTTTTTCAGACCTATAATTTATTTTTACAAAATATCCTGTATGGTAGAATTTCATAATGATTTCATTTTTAAGATGAAGAGGGTGGTATCCAAGACTGCATAACTAGCAATAACTCAGATATTCTGAGTCTAAACCTTTTCACACTCCTTGCAAGTGTGTTTTACACTTTTATTTTTATGCCAACAAGGATATTGATTCATGCAGATATCCAATAACTGTGATTATATTACAAGACATGCATGCACACTATTACAAGGCATGTGTGTACACTACATTCAATAGATAACTAATACACGCTGCTTGCTGGGAATACAAAAATGAAACAAACTGTGTCTCTTCTGCCATCAAAGTATTTGCAGTCTGTTAGAGTCCTGTAAATAGGCAAACTCTAGTGTTAACATATAAAGGTAATTAATGAACACAAGAGATGTTGGGTGGATTACAGCTAAGGATAGTGATTATCTCACCCACTCCAGGAGAATTAGCTATGGCTTTACCAAGGACTTTACAAATTGCTGGGATTTGAAGGATTAGTAGGAACTTGCCGGGTGAATAAAGACAGCTGAACAATTGCTTCAGAGAAAGCAGTGTGCACAAAAGACAGAGTCAAAAGCTTCCCTATGTGCTATGAGAGCAATGAGAACTAAATGGTTGCGCCTTACGATCCACGGTCTGAAGCAGAAGCATTTTATAAAAGGAGACTAGGGGAGTTAGGTAGGGGCCAGAAGAAAGACATTAAGTTTTGAGTCTAAGTATTAATCCTATAAAATCCCATGATTAAAACTTATTTTCATCCAGGTAGCTACAAATTCATTAACAAAGGGGAGTGCTTGCTGTAAGAAGAGGTGACAACAATTGTCTGTGTAGATTTTTGAGGCCTACAGTAGATGATCCACAGGTTTTATACTTAAATGAATGTATCCAAACTATGATATGAGACAAAACACATGCTTCTCATTTTGAGGATGACTAATCTAAGCCCAAGTGAAGTCTTAACTTGCCCCTCGTTATAATGTTGGTAAACAGCAGAGGATGACTCTTCTCTAGGATCCAATTCAGAAGTTCCCTAAAACCTGTGGTGATGTGGAGGCAGGGTCAGACAACCGCCAGAACACACCCACAGGGGCCTAACTGGATGAGCTCTTTCTGACAAAGCTTTGAACGGTATAATGCAAAACTAGTGGAATTGAAGGGGAAATATTCAAATACGTAATTGTGACTAGTGCCTTTCATACTCCAACAGTAAATAAAAGCAGTGAGAAAACAAAAGGTAGAATACAGAAGACTGGAACAACTCCACCAATGAAGTAGACATAATTGACTTTTATTAACCACTTTACCCCACAATCACGGAAGAGACATTCTATCTAAGTGCACTAGGACATATAGCTGGATTAGCCATATTCTGGGGCACGATTTTGTTAAATTAATTTAAATAACCGAAATCATCCAAAATACCTTCTTTCACAATAGAATTATGTTACAAATGTAAAAAACTAAGATACCTGAAAAACCCTCCACTTTTGGGGAATTATACACCACATTGCTAAAAATAAAAGTCAAAGAGGAAATCACAAGATAAACAAAAAAGACACAAAATTGAATAAGAATGAATAAAAAACATACAAATTTGTGATGCAGCTGAAGTAGTTCATATAGCAAAATCTATGTTCTTGTTTATTCCAGAATAAATGAGTGGGGACAAAACACTGATCTAAGGTCTCACTTTAAAACATCAGAAAAGGGAAAGTGAATTCAACCCAAATTAATTGAAAGAAAAATATTACAAAATACAGGCAGAAAAATAAGAAAAGTAGAATAATTTATTACTTAAAAATAAATAAATTGATTAAAAATTTAACTATATTAAGAAAATAAAGGAAGACATTATTAAAACCGTGGGTAAAAAATATATCACTTGAATTTATACACATTAAAATAATAATATATTATAAATGGACACCTGCCAATAACTTTAAAGTTAAGATTAAATAGAAAAATTATTTGAAAAGTAAAAACTATTAAAGCCTACAAAGAAAACATACTTTGAGCTGGCCTATGCTTATATAAAAATAACTGAGTTAATAGTTTCAAACATTCTCACAGAGAAAACCATAGACCAAAATAAACATATTGCATAATCCTACTAAACACTTAAGGAAGAAATAATGCAGATATACACAAATCCAGAAAATAGAAGATAAACTAGTTGGAAATTCACCTTATGAAGCCAACTTTAACCTGATACCAAAAAAGTAAAAGAGAGACAGACAAACAAAAAAGAGAACATGGAACAGTAAGAAGGAAAACTATGCTAATGATAGCTCTAGAGACAGATGCAAAAGCCTTTAGTACAAATTCTAATTAAATTGAATCCAGAAATATCAAACAATTACAGTAATACCTGAGTTCACCACTGCTTCTGTTCACAAACAATTTGGTTCTCAAACAAAAGCATTGAATAAAATTTTGCTTCCATTCACAAACTCCACACTGGGGGACAAACATGACCGTGGCCACCTTCTCCACAAAAACATGGCCATCTTCCCCCAAATCATAAAAAGATATTGTTTCTGAATCAAGGTATCACTGTAATTAATGACCGAATGGAGTTCATTTCAGAAAATCACACAAAAGCGATATTCCAAATTGAAAGACTAAAAAGGACAAAAACTTAGCTGATCAACAAAGTACTTCTATTGGTAAAGGATGAGCTTTTGTCAAAAGTTAACCATCGTTTTTGATTAGATAAAAAGCACTCAACTACTACTAAACCTAATAAAGAGTGTCTCAAAGCACCTCGCTGCTAACATCATATTTAATGACAAAAGATATAATTTTATTGCCAAAATTCTTTCTACATCTTGTTATATGAGAAAATTAATGCATTAATATTATGTAAACGCATATATTTTTAAAAATTAGAGATAGATGTTCCAAGTATAATTCTGAAGTACAGTGAAAGTGTGGCAGAATTTTTTCACTCCCTCTGATTTACCACTTTATTTAGTTCATGATCAAGCTGCATGTGCAATATCAAAGAGGCTCAAAGATGGACTCCTTAATTTCTGACAGGAAAGAATGTTGAACATAAAATAAAAGGATAGGCAAATCAAAAACGGGAAATTGCAAGATAAAACCTTGAACAACAGGAGGGGATAGATGCTAAACTCCACTGTCCCAGGATTAGAGTGAAAGCATATCTTGTGACTAAATAGTACTTTAGGACCAAAACTAGCTACACTCATGCGGTTTTCCCCCTATTTGAGTCAGGCATGTTACTATACCCATGGTATAGCTTGGTTTTCAGACAGGAAATAGGTAATGCAGACGAAGCTATGCTGACAAGCAGCACTTTCTCCAGGTAATCATAGACTAGGGCACAAGGGTCTTAGACAATATTGACCCTGGCTTCTACCACATACTGAATTTTGAAACTCATCTTAATTTCTATATCTTCTTGCTGATGTTTTGAGAATAACTGCTATAGTTCTCAGTGGTGGTCTGGAATATGGTTAGTGCTTTTCCCCTTTGAACGCGTAGCTTGAATACAACTTTTTGATAATTCCATAAAACACAATCACATAACATTTTCATGCAAAAACATTTATGAAAAGCCACTGTTGCTGCTTGGAAAATAGGCAGGCATGCACAGCACTTCAGGTATACTTGGTTGATATCACCATGGAAGAGCATATTTTCTCCAAATTTGCCTGTCAACTACATTGTCAACTATATCATTTCTGTGATCCACCCTAACACCCAGGAGCGTGATTTGAAACACCATTTTTGGTATCAAGAAACAACTTTCTTTAGTAAATATAACATATGCCATGGTTCTTACTGTTTTCCCCTTAGAAGCAGACTAATTAAGAATATTGGAATGTAGTCACTGATTTATTTTCCATAGCTGCCACTAAGCCCTTTTTTGGGGGCTGTTATCCATGGTAACTCCTACTGTCTAATTACCTTCTTCAGCACCTCTGACAGGCAAAAAGAAACATCTCGCTTCAGAAATACTTCCAATTTAACATAAGAAATCACATTAATTGGCTTTAGACCCTGCTTGTAACCATGTTTTAAAGGCAAAGAGTGACTTGCATATTTCTGTACGTTTTTTAAAATGGAAGACAGGAAGCTCATTTTCAAATTTTCTGTTAACTGATTTGTTGTGGGACTTATATCTTTTGAAACTGTGGTATTTTCATCCTTACATTAATGATCCATAGAAAATAAAATTCAGATGCTGGAATTATTCCATCTGTTCAATATTTCCTATTAGGAAGAAATATAAAGCAATTATTGGTTTAAATATACTACAGAAAAGCTGAGTATTTCATGGTAGATAATCTATATATTTTCATCAGTGATTACATAACCAATGCTTTCATTTGGTAATAATTCTTTTTTTTCCCCCTCTAGAAATGTGATCCAAGCATTTGGTTCAAGAAATACTTATTGGACATTTGCTATGGTTAAAAGAAATCTCTCACTCTTTCCAAACAATCAATAAGGATGATTTGGAGAAAATATTTCAAAACAGAAAAGAGTAGCTCTTTTTTATTGCAATTGTCTTATATGATACCTGTTTTTGGTAATCTATATCCCACAGTTTAGTATAGGTACAGTTGTGAAAAGGCCAGAAAATTTAAGTAACTTATTATCCATGCAAGCTTACAAGTAATAGAATGAAGATGGAAGCACAAATCAAATCTGCCATGCCTCACACTCATACTCACAATGACTGTGTGCTGTTCAGTGCACACATACATGCAAGTGAGTGTGTGTAAACACAGTCCCTCACACATAACACAGTGCATACTTACAGGCACATGTGTACCTTCATTTATGTAGCCACCCTGTAAGAAGGAAGACGTAGCAGTGCTTAAACTAAAGATAATGTTGCTAGGGTGAGAAGGAAATGAATTGTTGGCAGAGATATTACTATGAGCAAAGGTTTTTGTTTTAATATTCTTCTGCAGCTAAATCTCAGTATACGTCAGTGTCGTTTGACTCTATGAAAGGACAGTACTAATACAGGATGCAGGATTCATATTTTAAAGCAACAATGCATTGTGTTAAATCTTCGGTACCTGAACCAAGAGATTCAGAAGCATACCATTTAAATCTAATAAGAAAATATTGACCTTATTAATATTTTATTAAATAATGCTAATTTTGTTAATAATGGTAAGCAATAATGCTATATCCAAACTGGGTAGTATCATGAGTTATTTTTAAAATTTACATACGTATATACAAATAATATATCAAGTATGCTAAGTTCAAGGGAATCAGTGAAAACGGTACAAACTTTTCCATTTTTAAAAGATTCTTTTTAAAGGTGTTATCCAGGGCCGGGGATTTAGCTCAGTGGTTCTGCCACCTGCCTCGAAAGCGCAAGGTCCTGAGTTTGATCTCCGGTACCAAAAAAAAAAGGTGTTATCCATGTGGTTTGGGGAAAAAATTGCTTTGATTTGGAAGCACAATTGTATAGTAACTTGGAGATGGAGACATAGTTGTAGGATTAAATAGAATATTCTTTTTCCTAACATAGAGTAGATGCTTAATAAATCGATGAAAGCTTGACAGTAGATTATGTTACTATTTTGTGGTAATAGGAATTTTTGCTAAGATTAAAAGATCATTGTGCCCAAGCAAAATATCTATTCCATGATATTTTATTTTAAAATACAGTTTCTATGGCTATTTCATAGTATTATGAATAAAAAATAAACCTTTCATTTTAGTTACTTAGGAAATACCAATTTTGGCAAACAGTGCTGAAATTATCATAATAACATGTTGTACTTTAGATTGCAAGCAAAAATAACTACAATAATCTTTTAAGAAGAGTTATTTTCTTCCATTTTCTCATGGAGAATTTCAATGAGAATAGAATAATTCTTCCTTTCCCTTACTTCCCTCTTAGAATGTTATTTTAAAAAAAATTTGGAGAAAAGGATTCTTCATTCTTATGGTAAAAACAGACTGAGGATTTTATATCCAAAACACTGCAGATGGAAAAAAAATTAATTGTAATTGTATTGAGACAGTGTGGTTTCATTAATACTGATAAAAAATAAAAATAAAAGCAGGGGCTGCATTACTTTTTATCATTAATTAAGTTTATTTGCCATATATATATATATATATATATATATATATATATATATATCACATTCAGGATATGGAATTTGTACCAGTACATGATATATCTTGATTTATATTTTCCCATTCCCTTCCCCTCCCTTTGACCCCCTTCCTTTTCTAATTAAAGTGTTTTGTTTCAATTTTATCTTTCTTTTCTTATATTTTTCTTTACCGTCCCTTTCTTGCTTCCTTGCTTCCTTGCTTGCTTCCTTCCTTCCTCCCTTGCCCCTCCCTTGTGCCCCTTCCCATTTGAACATTTTCTTCCTATTTCACAATATCTATTATATATGTGGCCCTTGTTTACATTTTCATTTTCCTACACTAGAGAAAAAATGAAATATTTACACGTGTGTCTGACTAATTTCACTTAAGAGTAAGGTCTCTAGATGCATCCATTTAGCTAAAAATTTTAAGTTTATCTTTCCTTGTGGCTGAGTAATACACACATATATATATACACACATTTTCTTTATCCATTCATTTGGTTGACAGATATCTGAGTAGTTCCCAAGAATAAGCTATTACAAACTATGATGCTATGAACATAGGTGTTCATATATCAATGTGGTAGGATGCTCCTAATCTTCAGAAAAATACCATGAAGAGGGCTACCTAGGTCAAACAGAACCTCTAATCCTAGTTTTCTGAGGAATCCCCACATTGATTTCCACAGTGGTTGCACCACTGTACACTCCCACCAGCAGTGGAGCAGGGTTCCTCTTTCCCCACAGCCCCTCCAGAATTTGTTGTTGGTTGATTTCTTGATAGCACCCATTCTTTCTGGAGTGAGGTGGAATCTCAGCATTGTTTTGATTTGCATCTCTCAAATAACCATGGTGTTGAATATTTTTTTCATAGATTTATTTGTCATTTGTACTTCTTCATCTGAGAAGTGTGTATTCATCTTAGATGCCTGTTTTTGGATTGAGTCTTTAAATTTGGAGAGTTTGATTTTTTCAGGTCTTTATATACTCTAGATATAAGTCTTCTGTCTGAGGAACAGCTGGCAAAAAATTTTTCCAATGCTTTTGGTTGTCTTTTTACTGTTGGTGGTTTCTGTGCAAAAACTTTTTAATAAGATGAGATCCCAGTTGTTGACTCTTTGTAATATTTTCCGTGCAATCAGGGTTTTCTTCATAAAATCTTCTCCTATACCTATGTATTCAAGAGTACCACCTATTCTCTCTTCTAGCAGATTTCGTGTTTCTGTTTTAATATTTAGATCTTTGATCCATTTCAATTTTAGTTTAGTGCATGGTTAGAGATATGAGTCTAGTTTTAAACTTTGGCATGTGGACAGCCAGTTTTTCCAGCACCATTTATTAAAGAAGCTATCTTTTGTCGAGTGAAAGTTTTTGACCTCTTTGTTGAAAATAATATGGCTGAGTGTGTTTGGAGTTCTATTCTGTTCCATCGATCCTGAGGCCTGATTTTTTGCCTGTACCATGCTGTCTTTAGTACAGTATCTTTGTAGTATAATTTCAAGTCAGGCATCGTGATGCTGCCTTCTTTGCCTTTGTTGCTTAGAATCATTTTGTTATTCTAGGTCTCTTCTGCTTCCAAATTAATTTTAGGAATGTTTTCTTTAATTCTGTGAGGTATGCTATTAAAATTTTGATTGGGATTTCATTAAATCTGTATAACAATTTTGAAAGTATGGCCATTTTTACTATGTTGATTCTTCCTTCCCATGCACAAGGGATATCTTTCCATTTTCTGACATCCTCTTCAATCTCTTTTTTCAGAGTATTGCAATTTTCACTTAAATATCTTTTACCTCCTTTGGTAAATTGATTCCTATGAATTTCATTTTTTTTGTATTGACTTTGTATCCAGCTATGCTACTGAATTTGGTTGTTAAATCTAGACATCTTTTGTTGGGGTTTTCGGAGTCTTCTATATAGAGTGTCATGTCATCTGCAAATAATGAAATTTTTTTAGCTTCTTCCTTTCCTATTTTTATTCCATTTTTTCTTTCTCTTGCCCCAGCCAATTTTTCCAGAACTATATTGAATAGGAATGGTGATAGTGGACATCCTTGTCTTGTTCCTAATTTTAGAGGGAAAACTTTCAGTTTTTGACCATAGGTATGTTGTTTCCTATTTGTTTGTCATAGATGGCTTTTTTTTCAAGTTGAGATAAAGACAATCTATTCCAGTTTTCTGTAGGGATTTTATCATGAATGGGTATTAGATGCTGTCAAATGTTTTTTCTGTGTCTATTGAGATGATCATGTGATTTTTGTCCTTGAATCTATTAATATGGTGTATCACAATTATTGATTTGCATGTGTTGAACTATTTCTTTCTTTTTCTTTTTTTTGGTACCGGGGATTGAACTCAGGTCCTTGCTCTTGCACAGCAGGTGGCGACAACACTGAGCTAAATCCCCGGTCCCTGTGTTGAACTATTTCTGCATCCCAGGGATGAATCTTAATTGATCATGTTGTATAATCTTGATGATTTGCTGCATTCTGTTTGGCAGTATCTTATTGAGGATTTTTGCGTCTATGTTCATTGGGTAGATTGGCCTGTAATTCTTTTTTAGTTATACCTTTCTCTAGTTTTGGTATCAAGGTAATACTTGCTTCTAGTAATGACTTTGGGAGCATTGCTTACTTTTCAATTTCATTAAAGAGATTGAGGAGTAGTGGCATTAGATGTTTTCAAAATTTCTTGTAGAATTCACCAGTGAATCCATCAGCACCTGGGCTTTTCATTGTTGGTAGGTTTTAAATTACCTCTTCAATTTCATTGTCAGTTATTGGGTTATTTAGAATTTTATATCTTCTGGAATCAGCTTTGGTAATTCACATGTATCTAGGAGTATGTCCATTTCTTCTATGTTTTCTATCTTATTGCAATAGAGTTTCTCGAAATAAGTGTTGATGATCTTCTGGATTCCTGCAGGATCCTTTGTAATTTCACCCTTTTCATTCTTAACTGCATGATTTGAGTTTTTTCTTTCCTTTTTTTGATAAGGTTACCTAAAGGTTTATTAATTTTATTTAATTTTTCAAAGAACTAACTCTTTGATTCATTGATTCATTGTATTGTTTTCTTAGTCTCAATTGTATTAATTTCTGCTTTAATCTTTATAATTTTTTATACAAGCTTTGTAATTAACTTTTTCTTCTTTTTCTAGAAGTTTGAGGTTCAACATTAGGTTGTTTAGTTGAGCTCACTCTGTTTTCTTGATCTAAGACTTCACCACTAAATGTTTCCCTCATAGGAATGTTTTCATTGCATTCCATAAGTTTCAGTATGTTGTATTAGCATAGTCATTTAATTGTAGAAATTGCCTAATTTAATTTCACCTGTGACTTATTGGTTGTTCAGGAGGGTGTTATTTAATTTCCATGTGCTTATTAAGTTTTGTGGGGGTTTTTTGGCAATGATTTCCAATTTCATCACACTATGGTCTGATAATATTCTTTGGATAATTTCAATTCCTTTACATGTACTTATGCATTTCCTATAAGGTAGTATGTGGTCTATTTTGGAGAACATCCCGTGAGCAGCTGAAAAGAATGTGTATCCTGATGTTGTAAGGTGGAACACTCTGTAGACGACTATTAGGTCCATTTGTTCACAGGTTTGGTTCAGTTCTGAAGTTTTTCGTTGATTTTTTTGTCTATTTGTGAAAGTAGGGTATTGAGGCTCCGCATTACAAATTTGTTGGTGCTTATTTGACTTTTCATGTCCATTAATATTTGTTTTATAAAGTTGGGTGCACTGGTATTTGGTGCATGTATACCTATGATTGGTATCTCTTCTTTGAATTTTCCCTTAACAAGTACGTATTAACCTTCTTTGTCTCTTTTGATCAGTCTTGGCCTGAAGTTCACTTGTCTGCAAATAGAATAGCTACCCCTGCTTTTTTCTGGGTTCCTCTCACAGGAAGTATTGTTTTTTCATCCTTTGGCTTTCACTCTATGAATTTCTTTTTGAGTTAAATACATTTCCTGTATGCAGCAAATTTTTGGATCTTATTTTTTGATCCATTCTACCAGTCTCCTGCTTATGATTGGTGAATTGAGACCATGTACATTGATAGTTATTACTGATACATATTGGCTTATCTTTGTCATATTATTTTCCTGTCAGTTCCCTGTCTTTCCCTTCTATTTAATTGCTTGCCTTGCCTGGTTCCTTCTTGGTGTTCTTGCAATTGTGGTCTTTGTTATCTTTTTCTAAAATATCTTTCAGAACATTTTGTAGAGCTTGTTTGGTGGACATGAATTTCTTCTGTTGTTCTTTGTCATGGAAATATCTTATTTTTCCACTGATTCTGAAAGATAGTTTTTGAAGAGTACATCAATCTGGGTTGGGGTTTGTTTTCTTTCACAACTTGAAACACTTCAGTCCAAGCTCTCCTTGACTTAAATGTTTGTGTTGAGAAGTCTACTTCTGATGGCTTCCTTTATAGGAGATTTGTTTCTTTTCTCTAGCAGCTTTTATATTCTGTTCTTATGCTGAATTTCTGGGATCTTGATTATTATATAACTTTGTGTAGATTTATTTTGGTCATGGCTGATTGGAGTTCTATATGCTTCACTTAACTGTATGTCCAATACTTTTTCCATGCTTGGAAAATTTTCTGCCATTACTTCTATGAAAAGTTTTATGTCCTTTGCACTGACTCCTGCTTTTTCATTGAATCCAATCTATTTTAGGTTGTTCTTTTTGGCATTGTCTTGCAGCTGTTGGATTGTTTTTTTCATGGTCCCTGATATTTTTAAGAGATCTTTCTTTTTGTGATCACTAACTGCAATCCTGTCAGCTAGGTCTGATATTTGGTCTTCGCTTTTGTTCATTTGACTTTGCAATCTTTCAGTGGCATTTTTAATTTCCTGCATATGCATTTGAATCTGTTTCATGTATTCTTCCATTTCTTTCCTATGTTGGGCATACATAATTTCCATTATTTTCCTAACCTCCTCTATTTTTTAATCTATGTGTACTCTACATTTGCTGAGCAGGTCCTTCATTTTGATTGCCATCCTTTTTTGTACCTGAGAGATTATTTCTTCTCTGATTTTTCTCTGTTGATTCATTCATCTATTTATTTACTTCTGCTGCTATCATTTCATAAAATTCCAGTGGGTGGCTTCTGATTTCTTCTATCTCATTGTCCCCTGGATTTGTTCTGATGGAGTTGGAGGTCTGGGGATTGCATTTTGCTTCTTTACCTTGTCATTTTTTAAAATTTTAATTTGTTTTCTATTGATGCTTGTAAGTTTCTTATGTTGGTAGCTTTATCACTAGTATTGCGGCTTCCCTAGGAAATGTTTATTCTTCAGAGATATCTTCTAGGTGTAGCTGGCTCTTGGTCTTTCTGTCTGCCCCAAGATCCTAGTTTCCCAATTTATTAGGGATGCAAAGTGCTATTTGGCTCAGCTCTCAGTCCTTTGGTACTGGACTATTGTGATGAGTATGACCCCAGACAATCATAATGTTGTCATACAAGGATGAACAACTGATTACAACAGGTATTTCATCTTGGTTAAAGTACTGCAATTGCAATAATATCATCAAGGAACTTGTCTGCAATGAGTTTCCCCTTGATAGAGTGATTTTACCTTATGTGTGTGGGGGGGGCGGGTATTTAAGAAGGATGGGGACAAAACAGTGATAACTGAAAAATAATACAATAGAAGCAAGGCTGAAGGACAGAGGATGATCACCCAAGGTTTGGGAAACTGGAGAAAAAGACAAGAGAGAAAGAATGAAGGAGGACTCAAAAGAATATTGAAGCAAACTAGAAAGACTAGCAGCAATGTTCATTCATATGAAATAACAAAAAAGCCAAGAAAGAAACAGGATGGGCAAAACAAAACACAATAAAAGTCAAAACTTAAACAACTCCCCCCAAAAAACTGACAGAAAAAAAGGAAAATGAAGTACACTAAAAAACAAAGAGAAAAAAACAAAAAAGGATCCCTCCGGTGCCCACAGTTCTGTGGTCCTATCCGAGTCAGAGCCTCTGTGTGTACCAGTAACCCGCCAAGTCTGCAGTAGGATCTCTGCTGGGTGTGGGCTGATCTTGGCCTCTGGATGTGGGCTGGGGCCAGTCCTTAGCCAGCAGCTTTCTGGATGACCCGCCCATGTCTCCTTACCCCGGTTTTCTCTACGTGGCTCTCCAACTGCTGTGGCGCCCGCAGACAGAGACAGCCCCAGGATGGATGTTCTCAGTCCAGGGTGCGCTTGGCCCCTTCTGGACCTTACACAGCCTCCTCTGTTTCACAGCACTGGCTCCTCTCACACACTGTCCTCCTTGTCTCAGCTCACGGCCCAAGGCTGCTTGCACTGCTGGTCAAAAGTGCAGACTTCCAGGTCCAAGGGTGTTTGTGCCTGTGCTTGCAGGGTGGGGAAGTGCTAATTTTCTGCCCCTTGTCCCCACGACCAAAGCTGCTTTGGGCCACTGGTCTCAGGGTTATCTGCAGTCTAAGTTCCTCTCACACTGGTTGCAGAGCAGGAGGGGTTGTGTTGTTCTACCAGATATCCCTAATGCTACTGTCAGTCTCTTGTTGTCACTAGAGGTTCCAGCTAGTCACTGTAGTGCTCAATGGAGAAACAAAACAAAACAAAACAAAACTGAGAGACCGTAGGGGAGAGAGCAGCTTCCCGGTCACTCTCCCCTGTGTGGGCTGGTGGAATTTGTTCCCATGCTGCAGCGCCCTCTGTTGGCAGGAAAGCAAAAGAGGCAAGGGCCCTTATATCCCAGATCTATCCCGTGTGGATTCAGTTTGCCACACACTTGCAGCCTCTCCTTTTTTGGGGATCTTCCTGGGAATCGAGGAGTTGTCGTAGAGAGAATCAGAATCAATTTTGCTTTAGTGGCAACTGCTCAATGATTTGCAGAATATAAATGTATCTTGACCTGGGACAACAGTAAATAGACTAATACAAAATACAGTTAAGCTTGATTCTAAGATGATAGTTAGTGCTACCTAGCTGGAACAAGAAGAGAAGAAAACATTGGTTCAGATGTTATATTGCTAATGCTCTTTATTTTAAAAATCTGTTAATACCTGTGTCATAAAATGGGTGTCATAGGCTGACTTCTGCAGTGAGCAGCTTTATTGAAGAATGAAATTACTTTGCTTCAGAATATAATTTGTTTACTTAGGCTGTATGTAGTGCAAGGAAGTCCTCTATAAAATTTTCATTTCATACCCAGCTATTCAGAAGAAAAAAATCTTTATGATAGTATTTGAAAAACAAATCTTAGTAACTACAAAGGACCACAAACATGAGTGACTGTAACCAGGTAAGCAGGACTCCAAGTTACTGACAAGTTTGACTTTTGCTACATACATATATGGGCATAGACTGAGATATATATTCATTAAATAAATATTTAGTGGTGCTGTTCCAGATATCTAGAATTTAGCTATGAACAAAATGTCCAGCTTAGAGTTAGGGGAGGGGAGGGAGAGATAAACAGGAAAAGCTATAGTACAGCAAAGTGAGAAAAAGAGCAGAATAGTATAGGAGGTTCAGGAAGAAGAGACCCCCACTTCCATTGGCTTCACATAGGCCGCGTAAGGACTGGCTTTTATACAGAGAGAGAAGCATGGGCAGATTTTGGGCAGAGAAGTAATATAATCCAAGTTTTCAAAGGATCATTTGGGCTGGGTACAGGTGTAAAAACAAAGTGTTTTTCAAATATTTTTTAAAATTAAGAAATTTAATATCTTCTCCTCTTCTTTTATAATTATCAAGTCATTAATTTTTTATTCAAGTGAGTCAACATAAGTTACAGAAGCTACTTTCTATTTTATTTCCATGAATTTCAACAGCAAAGATTTATTGAGTTTAAATAATGGGTAAAACATCACAGGGGCTAGAAATTGGAGATGTTAAAAAAAAAGAAAGAAAACCGATCCATGTGTAGCCTCACTGGGAAAAGGAATACATGGGCTGTGTCAAATAACGAGCTCTGAGAACCAGGTGCAGGAAGAGCTCCTACATTCTGCTCTGGGAATTAAGACTTTTTTACTGGGACATGGTGTGAGCCCTTGAATGTGAACGGGATCATTCGCCCAAGCTCTTACATAATCAGAATAACTATTCTGTCTCTTGCACATTTATTTTTTTATAATTCCTCTAAATCCTTTATTTTGGCATCTTGGGTACCCACCAAGTAATCAATATTTACTCCCAAGAGTGTTCGTTTTTCTCTGGCTGTGCACTTATATGCAAGTTTAGATTGCAATCTAAAGGATATTAGCATATTACTTTGGCTTCTGTGTGTGACTGAGAATGAGACTATATTAGAAGAAAGGATAATTATCCTTAAAGGACCAATTTAACTTGTAAAATTAAAAGTTTGTGCAGGTACACAATCATAGGTGAGATCCTAGCAATGCTAAAGAATTAGATATTAAAAAGATTGAGGCCCAAATAAAATGAACCATTGGAATAAAAATCTATCATCAATCATATTTAGTATTAAGAGGAGTCAGCATAATAGTCAAGGCAGATCTTTCTCACTCCTGTGGGAGGATGCTACCTAATTTCCCAGCTGGAGCAAATTTAAATTTAGAATGGAGATTATTGGATAGTTTAAACAGATTTCTGTCCAAAGCTGCATCATATCTCTGGAAAATCTTAGCGAGCCCCTCCGAGGTGTGGAAATGCTCCTTCCTTTAGCAGCCTTTAAGGATAAGGGGTTAATTACACTGAGATTGATGGTATGATTCTTGCACATTTTTGTGTCCATTGTATGAAGGAATACTATTCCAGAGTTTAATCCAGAAGGAAATAGCCTAACCCAGGAGAAAATATAGTGAACAAGGAAAAGAGAAATTTTATAAATGGTGGCAAGAAAATGAAAGATTTTTTTAAAAAAGAAGTTATTTTAAAAATTTTTTATATTAATGAATACTTATCTATGCACATGCACACATGTACAAAAACACACACATGTTAAGGACAAGGGACTGTCACCTTGACCTCCCACATTTTCCAGGGCCTTGGCATTGGGTTGTTGCAAGTGCTCGGTGACATCTTGTGACATAGATTTTTCTCTTTCCTATCTTCAATCCCTCCAAGTAAATTAAGGAAATTTTTATTAACACACTCCACTGTTATTTACAAATAACACTGCCTTAAAGCCTCTGCATCTCTTACTTACAGCATCTTACGTGTTGAAAGAACTCACAGTGTCTCAGTCCTAGAACAGGATGTCTTCTGCTTGTAAGCTGAATGTTTTTATATTACTCTGACCCCTCGAGAGAAATTAACACATTTAATTATTTGCAATTTCATGGTTTATCCCTTTATCTGATAGATACTCCGTGCTCTGCTTTGCCTCTAGTTTGCTGGTGTGTGTCCCCTATTTCCAGCTCCCTGACGTATGCTCACGTTGCTTACAAACACACTTCCCTCAGTGAGTTGATGTGGACCTCAAGGTCTGGATCACACGAGGACTGCGATTTGCTCCTGCTCAGGGTATTGTCTTCCTGAGACGGCTCTGCCTCAGCATAGAAGCTGCAGGACAATCGTGGCCACAGTTATGCCCCAAAGTGCAGAACAACCTCAGGAATGAATTCAGTCCTGACCGCAACATACCATTACTATCATTGCTTTATGTATGCAAGTATCTATGCACGTATGTGTGTGTATTTTTGAGTGACTGACTGATTGCAATGCTAGGGATTAAACTAAGGGCTGCACACACGCTATTGTTGCTACTTTTAAAATCTGTTCTTTGACCCATTTCCCCTTGGCCCTTGTCCTCATTCTGGCTTCATTTCTGAGCTTTAATTAAAAATGGATTCCAAACGCTGTCATCCTTTTGTCTTACTTTTTAATAAGCACGTTAAGGTCCTGAGAAAATAGATTGTTTTCCATTCAATTGATCCTTGGGTGTCATTTTTAGATTTATTTTATTTACAAGGTACAGAGGAAAATGATTGTTACTTTAATAAACATTATAAGACATGACAGAAAATAAAAAATTTGTGACAGGTCACAGAACACCAGCTCTGAATGTATAGGTAGCTAAAAACTGTTCACATGTACAACTCCGGTCAGGAAGTTGTTGTTGTCATTAATGGATACAGGCAGGGGTTACAAGCTGGAGTCAAAGGCAATCACCCTGCGGCTGCCATGGAAGCTGATTCAGTAAATGAAGCTACAGGCGTCTTGGATTGCTCTGCCTGATCCCTGAGGACTCATCGGCTTTCCTCCCATCAGACTTCCAGCCCAACCACTGCTTCCCCAAACCCCTTTTCTCCAGAGCTCCCTCCCCAGGCATACCTGCGTCAGGGCGGCCAGTCTGTGCCTCGGCACTGAGTCCACAGCTGCTTACTTGAAATCCATAGTCGAGGAGCCAAATTCGAATCCTGACTCAACCAACTTCCGGCCTAAAACTTCCAGACTAATACCGAACTTCAGTGAGCCTAGTTTTCTTTCTCTAAAATTAGGAATAGATTACCTGCTCTATCACTTTCTTTGTGCAGATCGATGTAGATAAAGTAGCACAGTATGTGGAGATATCTATGGACTTAGGTATCTCTCTACCTCTGTATTTGATTACCTAATTATTCACATATCTTCTCTGGATCACACCAACAAAAGTTCAGTGTTCAGGAGCGCCTCAAAAATATTAGAGGGGAAGGAGAGATATGAATTTCATATCTCTGTTTACTCGGTTTTCACTTTGCACTGAGTGGAAAAAAACTTACTTAATGACTGCATAGTAGAGTCTTCTCCTTCTCCCTGCTGTGAAAGGTGACAGTACAGAGATTTTCTAAACTCTATAATTTTTTACGTTTTGAATAATTATTCGGTAAACAAAACTTTTATTACTGAATCATGAATCTTATCTCCTTCATCCTCTATTTGCCTATAAAGTCTATTGTTAGATTTGATTAGACTTACTTTCTAATTTCTGTGTTATGGTATTAACTGATACCGCATCAGGCAGCTAGCGATGTTATTGTGCAGAAACCTCATCGAGTCTCAATGGTTATTCACAGCCTCTGGCTAGATTAGGGTTGTCTATCTCTCTTCTGTGACTGTTATTATCATTACGTTTTCTTTCTAACAGATCTGAGGGGGCTTTTTAGCAGCCTAGATTCTCATAAATTATTCCCTGCTAACAATACATGGATGCTTATTTTCTTGTCCACAGTGTCTCTCAAAAGACCTTACTAATGGCCTTGACTAGCAGGCAGGGAACTGCAGTCTGTGGGCTGAATTTGGCCAGTGGCCTATTTTTGTGTTGTTTTCAAGCTAAAGATTTTTTTTTCAATTTTAAAATAGCTATTAACAAACAAATGCCATAGGGCAAAGATCATATGTGGCCTGGAAAGCCTAAAATATTTATCATGTGTCCTATTACAGAAACAAACAATAACTGCCAACCGTTAGACTTCATTATGAGTCTGTTCGTTCAAAGGAAGCCACAAAAACAGGAAAAAAAATGTCAAGTTTTGTTTTGTACTTTCCTTCAGGACCAACTGGCCTCTTGCTACAAATTGTTAACCTCTATTTGTCATTCCATTGTATAGTTTAATCTGCCACATCTAAGTATATTTTTGTTGGATCAGACTCACTATAAAGGAGCAAAAAGGAGGTCTGGAAGTACAGCTCAGTGGTAGTGTGTTTGCCTAACATTTGTGAAGCTGTAGGTACCATTCTCAGCACCACCAAAAAAAAAACAAAAAGAAAAAAATTAAATACAGAATAAAGAGAATTAGAGCAGAACCTGTATGGGAGCTGGTTTCTCATTTCATCTCAATTCATCCTGTGACCTTGCTTGGGTGGTTTCAGTACTTCGTCCTTATTTCTGTCAGCTGTGAAATGGACATGTTTGCTGGATGGGGTGAAGTCTTTTATAACTCGAACATTCAAAACTTAAATCAAGTAAAACACAGAAGTATTCAGATTGGCTTACAGGCCAAAACAACTCAATTGTTGCACTGATTGTGATGTGAGAAGAAATTTTTGGCTTTCCTTGAGTAAATACTGCGATCTCTATCATGACACAATTTTAATCATGGATAATCTTTTTTATCCACGGAACTATGCCAACTCTGTAACATCCATTCATTGATCATGATTTACAGTTTCAGAGTACATCACATCAGAATAAACCTGCCCACAGAACTCAGCCACTATGTTCCAACTGACCCTTTCCTTATTTTTTTTCCAACTGACCTTTTTCTATATCTGTGAAATAACCTTAATTTCTTTGAACCATTAAAAAAAGTGGGACCTGAAGATATTCCCATCACTCTGATCTAAGTATACTGCAGTATTCCTCAGTCTCCTCAAATGTAGCTCTGAAGTCAGTACCCAGAAGAGAGCCACATGGATTCTGGGTATAGTAGAAATATTCATGTATAATTGAATGGCATATAGATACAATGTTTCAAACCTATTTTCTCTAAGGATATAGTGTTCTAAAAAGTTTACCTGTGGTGTTTGCCCTGTTTACCTATCATGACACCACCAGCTGCCCTAGTATCTCTCTCAGGTAATGCCTTAGGTTATCAAACAAATTGCTAATTTTAGTAAAGCTTAAGGTGCTAGAACAGAGCAAAGATGCATTGGAGAAGTGCATTCAACGTAGGTCTAGACAGACAGTAGTTTAATTGTTTTATAAGGATTTCCAATATTATAAATTCTATGATGTCTCACTTTTGCAATTGAAAAATTTAAAGAAAAAATTAATGTAAATGTAAAAATAAAACATGAAACCATTTATAGCAGAGGAATGACTCCTTTCACTATTTTGAATATCCTCAAAGAAACACACTTTTAAATTACTGACATGGATTTATAATGCTATGTCCTGATGTTATTGTTCTACTACTTATAAATGTACAACAGTTGATATCCTATTATAATAGATGAGAATTAATCATTACCACTATATAATACCTCATCTCTAGTTCCTATTTTTCTTCTCTTTTTCCCAAGTTAATAAAAATAAATTACTAGCCAATATTTTATTATTATTATTATTACTGTATATATTACTCTCTGCAGAGCCATATAATAAACTATGATCATATTTATTTTCTTATGACTTGCACAGTTTTTAACATACACCTTACAATTTATTTCTATCATTATTATCACATGATTATCAGTATTTTTTTCCTAAATGGCTCTAACAATTCTGAAAATAATTAATAGAATTACTCCTTCTCCTAAGAACCCCCTTTTAAAGTTTCCATGCTGTATACAAATACTGCGATGTATACCAATGTCTTTCCAGACTAGTTACATATCTAATAGCTTCTCAATTTGGGATTCTTTATTTTTCTCTTTTAGTTTTTTAACTTACCTCATTTGATGAGATTCTTCTCCCATAGTACTTTCTTTAGAAAGACAAATGGAAGCAAGAATCAAAAGAACAACAACATCAAAAGTAAAACAAACACAAAGAGTTACTGTATGTCTGAAAATGTCATCTTTCATTTTCATATTTAGTGACAATTTGGAAGCGTACATAGCTGTGAGTTGAAATCTATGCTGCTGGGGCAGATGTTGTTGCTCCTCTGATTGTCACAGCACTGTAAGTGTCTCAAAGCACTTATCCCTGCCGTTCTGAAATGCCGCACACATACACCTTGGTTGGAATCTTTTATTCTATTTCGCAAATACTCAGTGGACTTCTTACACATGGACTTGAAAATTATTCACTGCTAAAATAATTGCTTGTAAATATTTTTGGAAAGCCACCATCCTCATTCAGAAGTCCATGGTAAACTTGTAAAATTACCCATCATGTCCTTTACATTTGAGCCTGTCCAAGTGAGCCTAGTCCCACGATGTGGAGATGCTGCTTGGTGTGATGGCGTGGTCATCCAACGTCACTGCCCTCTACTCCGAGTGGCTCTCAGTCCACCTGCCTCGCCTCAGCCCACCCTGTTTTCCTTTCCACACATCCAGTTTCTATTTGGTCACCAAGGCCCAGCATAAATTCATGTCTCTGGTGTCTCTGAATGTCCAGCTCTCTTCCCTCTGTCCTGAAAACATGCCACCTGCTCCTCACACTTGGTCACTCTCAACATTCAATGCAGCAGGAAATAGGTGCTATAAATAGATAGCACCCTTACATGGCCTCAGCTCACTGGCTCTCATTTTTTGTTCGTTTGTTTGTTTTTTGTTTTTTTTCCCCCTCTGGGTTATGAGATGAGCTATGTCTCAGTTTGGGATATTTAAGTTTTTAGCAGCTCAGGAACTATAAGCTGTTAAGTACATAATGTCATATGATTTTATTCTGTTCATTTTTAGCCTCCAAAGCTCCACTGTGAACTCCGTTGTGTTATAATACCACAGAACATTGTACACATCTGGAGAATAGCTTGCATATTTTGGGAATCTATGCTATACTTCCCTCACTCTTCTTATCTTCACCGTGTTTCCTCAATGACTTTTAGTGGTTTAAAATCACAGAAACTACTGACAACAGAAAATTAACAAAGATCAGGAAACACTAATGTTTTAATTTAATAGACAGTATGTTTTTTAGAATACTTTTTCTTGAATCGATCCTCAGAATAAATGATTCCATTTAGGTCGAATTTTCCCAGAGAAAAGCATCCTGGACATTCCAAAGTACTTGGAATTTTCATTAGAGGACAAGGTAAATGGATTTTAAGTATGTAAAAAAAAAATTCAAATTCAGGTTGGGGAATTAACTCAGTGGTGTTGTCGCTTGCCTCACAAGCACAAGGTCCTGAATTCGTTCACTGTACCAAAAAAAAAAATTTCAATTAGACAACTACATTCTGACTTGATTATGGTGAGTATAATCACTTAACCCTGCAATAAAATGGGGCAGTTAAAACTGTCAGTTTTTGTATTAAGCTAAAAGTTATAATATGGTTTCTCTAATACAATATAAATGCCATAAAACATGTCTATATATAGAAGATATTTATTTCATTTATTTTGGGACTAGGGCAAGTAAAAACTTGTTAGTCAATCTGTTTTCCAATTTAAAGACAATTTAATTTAACTAATATTTAAAATCAACTTATCAAAAGTATACTTTACATATAATAAAACTCAGCTCTTTTTAAAAATGAATTTTATTGGTACAATTTAAATAAACATAGCAATCACAATCATCAAAGGGAGTTTGTACCTGTATATGGGAGCTTGATTCCTCTTTTTCTCCCATTCTCCTTCCTTCCCTCCAACTTCCCCCCCCCTTTTATGCAAAAGGGTAAATAAGGACCAGAATATATAACAGATAATATGAAATAGGAAGAAACTGTTTAAAAGGAAAGAGAAACTGTGAAAGAGGGAAGGGGAAAAGGAAAAAATTGATAAAAGAAGGAACAGTGGAAGTAAAGCTTTTACAAAACTCATCAGTTCTAAGTGCACACTTTAATGCATTTCACAAATATTTATTATTATAAAATTACTGCTGCAATACAGATAAAGAGTATTGCCACCACTACCAAGAGTTCTCAGACCTCTAGCCTCTGGAAACAAATCTCTGCTATCTGGAATTCTGGTTTTATCTTTTTCAGAAGTTTATATAAATGAAATCTTATAGTCTGTATTCTCTTGTGTCCAGTTTTTCTCCCTTAGCATAGTGCTTTTGAGATTAATCCATATCATTTCATGGAATAGTAGTTAGTTCCTTTTCATTGCAGTGGTCCTCTGCTATTAACAAATCACATCCTATTTATCTACTATCTAAGTAAAAAGACATTAGATTCTTTGTAGTTTTGGGTCATTTTGAATGAACCTACTATTAACTTTTTTGAAGAAGTCTCTATGTGAACATGATTTTTCATTATTATTAATTCTTTTATTTTGTTTTCTTATATTTTACTTAGGAGTAGAAATATTGGGTCATCCAATAAATAAGTTTCTGTTCAACTTTATAGGAAATTGTAAAACTACTTTCAAACGTGATTATATGATTTTAATTTCCCATCAGCAATGTATGTGGTGCTTTTTGCTTCAACATATGATAGTGTCAGTCTTGGATTTTGACTATTCTACTAGGGATACAGAAAGCATCTCATTATGGTTTTTCGTGTGATTTCCCTAAAACGAATTATATTGTGAACTTCTTCCTATGTCTGTTTCTGTTTGCATCCTTTCTTTAGTGAAGAGACTATTTGAGTATTTTGCACATTTTCACTTGAGTTAGATACTCGACCTGTAGAAAAAATGTTATTAAACTAATAGAAAAAAATACAGAAGAAAATATTTGTGACTTGAATTGGGCTGAGATTTCTTAGCACCCAAGAAGTACAAATCACTCAAAGTGTTAAATAAGACTTTATCAATATTGTAAAGACTAGGGCCAGGGATTTAGCTCAGTGGTTTTGTCGCCTGCTGTGCAAACGCAAGGACCCGAGTTCGAACCCCAGTGCCAAAAAAAAAAAAAAGACTATATCAAAACTTCTGCTTCTCAAAGCTATCCTCCAAGTCTCAAGGAAATGAAAAGGTAAGTCACAGGTTAGGGGAAAATATTTGTAAAACATGTAAGATAGCATACTTATATACAGAACATATATCACGAACTCTAAAAACTCATTAACAAAATATGCACCTTGAAAAATTCATGTGAAACACTTTTCAAAATAGCTCTAAAATTGTTTTATCTTATCAAGTATGTTTCATTTCTAAAGTATTAAACTGTTTTAAAAATGCATCTACATTGTTCTTAGGTTTTAAATATTCAGTATATATTATTATTAAAGTTTATTATTATTATTATTATGTATTATTATTAAAGTCTATTTAATTGCACTGAAATTTCAGACTTGAAGAGCAGCAGAGTATCTGATGAGATCCAAATTTCACAAATCCCATTAGCAAACATATTATCAGACCAATCCATGAAGTAATGAGTGTTTCAAGACAAAAGGTCTTTAAGTAGACCCTAATGAAGCACTAATAGATGCATTCCATCTCATACAAGTTAGCAGGCTAGGCAGAAGAAGTGGAAAAGGCACTCTGATTTTCACAAAGCACATCTGAAGATAAAAGATCTGCTTACAGTAAATGCCAAGTGCCCGATATTCACATTTTCTACAAATCCTTACTTCCAATAACTTCATTTTGAAGGACTGAGAAGTGTGGTGCTGAAGAGGGAGATGGATTATTTGCTGGTTATGAGATCAAAAAATGAAATATGAGACTGAGAGAGTTCTACTCTCCTAAGAACAATCCTACTATCTCCGATAAGGATCATGCTGGCTCAGGAGAAGAGTGATGTGTGGAAGAGAACAAATTTCCTCTTAGTAGAACCCTCCTAAGAAGAGCAGACACCTTTTCCCAGGCATTACCAGGACAACATTACGTTCCTTCCAAAAAACTAACAGGAAAATGGTATGCATGGAAGGGGAAGGAAGGTAGTGAGGCTAGGTTAGTCCCAAAGAGGGAAAGAATTAAGGGACTGAGATTTAAGATAATACCTAAGGTGTTCTTTTCACTTTTCATGTGTCAAGTGTTTTACATATATTAGCATACGTATTGTGAGACCAGAATGACTCCATTTTGCTAATGTGCGAGGAGAATGACTCCATTTTGTCCAAAATGGAGCAGTCTCCTTTGTTCTTTCAAATTAATGATTAAATGTGCTTAATCTGGGACAAAAGACATGATCTGTAACTCAAGATTCCTAAACTCATGACTCAGCCATCTGTTTGACCTAGAAACACGTGTCCTGGGCCCACTCTCTATAGGACAATCTGTTCACGTGCTGACTGTCCACACAGGGTGGTCATGACCATGAGTCAGGATGTCTGCTGACCATCAGTACGTGACAGTAGACCACTCATCTTTGTCCCCATTTTTCTTGTAAAAACCTATACGTAATCCCCTTCAACCCCCCAATGAGCCTAGCCAATCAAAATTCTACACTTCATACTTGCTAAATGTTAACCAATCATATGGCTGCTAATGACCGAAGCTTGCTGTGATCTCAATAAAAACCCTGCTAATTTGGAACTCGGGGCTCTCAGTCTCGATCCGCTGTGTCGGTGACAATTGAGAGTCCCTGCTTAAGCTTGAATAAATGACCCTCGTGTGCTTATATCGGGAACGGCCTCCTGGTGGTCTTTGGGACTTCGCAATCTGGGCACAACAGTATCAAATACTTTACATATATTAACTTATTTTGTCCTTGCAGCTGCCCTTGAGTTAGATATCTCAGTAAGATCCTTGTGTCACATATCAAAGTAACTAAAGCATAGAGAGATCGGACTATTTGCTTTCTACCCAGATGGTAGTTGTCAGGGTCAGGATTCGAATATAGACCCTTTTAACCTCATATATTTTCATCAGTTATAGAGTGTGTTGGAAAGAATTTGTTACTGACCATAGTTTAAAAAATCAGTCCATTCATGATTTACATTTATTTGATGCAATGCAATCTCAGAAGTCTCTGCCACTGAATTGCGTCTTAAATTGCTGCCTGCTTATCATATGTACATGAAGGAGGAGAGAATTGAGTTATACTGACTCCCCAGGTTTCCAAAGAGATATTAATTAATCGACAGTGGTGGTTGTCATTCTTCACTGAGCACAGGAATTACCTGGGTGATTGTTGAAATGTAAATCACACAGCTCAGACAAAAGAGAGGCTTGCATGGTATAAAAGATTTTGTACTTGCAAAATTTGTATGTTTTGAACAAGACCCTAAATCTTTTTTCCCCGTGGACTCCTACCTTGGGGCCACTCTGTTTTCTTTAGTTGGCTATTGCAAGACATCACTGACTACAACCTATCAAGGCAGGTTTTCTTGTTCCATAAACTACACCTACAAACTCCCCTGCAAACTTACCTCAGTTCTGACCACTCCCTGTACACTTGGTTTGACTTCTCTCACTTGTCAGTTCTGGAAGGATCTTGAGGTCATTTAATTTGTGTATTACTACCATATACATAAAATCTTGAATGGCGGTTTACATATATCTGGAGGCCCTAGTGGAATCAAGGATTAGTGAATGATTGAATAAATAAATGAAAAATATAGTTTCAGATCATGTAAAACATCAAGTGATTGAATTCATTATGCAAAATGTACTGCATTCAAATATTTTCAGACCACATGAAACAAACAAATATTAAACAGATCAAAAGTAACAGAACAGCAGTAACATATGTGGAGGCATAAGCACATAAGACCTAAGAGCACTCAGGGTTTATGACGCTGGGGTCTTTGTCTTACAGTATCGTGTTCTGTGTATACTTTGCACCGTCCACTGTACCTTTGCTGAATAACTAGAAAAACAGGTACATTCATCACATGAAACTTGTCATTATGGTGATCCGTTGATACTACAATGGCACCCCTTACCATATCTCTGCAAAACTTGGTTGCTTCATCACGATTTAATTCACATGCTTAACTCAGTATTCTGTGGGTCAGATGAGTGGTTCCTTCCTCGTTTCCCTCCTGTAGCCAGTGAGACATCCAAGGCTGCTGATCCGGGCAGATTTCTCCCAAGCCTAGAAGTTGATGGCCCGCTGCTGGGCTGATGAAGATGGGGGTCTATGTGTCTCACCACTACCAGACCAGCCGAGTTCGTTTTTACAGCAAGAGTAGATCTCCCAAAGAGTAAGCCAAAGCAGTTAGTCTTTTGTGTGAGATTTACTGTAACAATGGTCTCAGTAACCTATTCACACTTGTCAGTGCTCTTAAAAATGTGAATTTGCAGCTCCTTCCATCAAAAATCAGAGCCTGTTTCCTGCTCCTTAAATCTAAGCTGGCCTTTTGAATTGTATTGGAAAACAGGTTGAATAAATGTAACTCTGTGCTAGTTCCAAGCCTCAGGATTAAGAGGCCTGTCAGCTCTCTTGAAAACCTGCTGCTTCTGTGTGGAAAGGCCTGGACCTGCCTGCTGGACGATGAACAGCCATGCATGGACAGCTCAGGAGAACCACTCAGCAAATCCACAGATTTCTGGGCAATAAAAAATGCTAATTGTTTTAAGCCATTGAGGTGTGGTTGGTATGTTATAGTAGAGTGAGAGCTAACTGCTATTCTTTTGATGACTTGGTTATAAGAAACCAAATATCAATTCCACCTTAATTTATTGGCCAAAAATTAAAAAGCCAACCTAGATATAAAGCATGGTTCAGTGAATTCTCATTCTTAACGAGAGCAGCTGCAGAATCACACTACGAAGGATATGCACACAGGGAGTCATGGGAAATTGGAGCTTTTATACTCAATTTACAAAAGCTTGGAATATCTTTCTCTCCTCTCTCCTCTTCTCTCCCTCCCTCTCTTAAACACATACAAACACACACACACTGATTTTTTAAAAAAGCTTGACATTTTCTTTTATATTTGTGAAGCACAGCTTTTAGCAAAGACCAGAAAGCATTCAATTTGGAGAGGCATACCTGTATAGTTCATGTCAGGATAGAGGATCTATTAGGAGATCAAAATGATGGGGCATCTTCCAAGGGCCTCCCAGAATCACAGTGTGTGAACGAACCCAGTTTTCACTGGGAGTAGAGCACTGCACTGTAATCCCAAAGCATCCCATCATTACACTCTTTGCTTTTTATTTAGAAACTGCTATGTTCCACAATACACTAAATGCTAAATACAGACTACAAGTAGATTAGAAAACCAACTTATGTTGAAGGCCTTCTATGTGCATGATATTCAATGTGGATTATTCCAGCTGTGAGGTAAATTCTATTGTCCCAGTGGATGAAGACTCCCAGGGCTGAGGAGTTAAAGTAACTTGCTGAAGATTACACTTTTGGAAAATGGTTGATGTAGTATTCAAGCCCATAACAATTACCTGTTAAGCTGGAGATTTTTTTTTTGACCCTTTAGTTCATTGTTTATAAAAGCTCTTAGAGTCAAGTTAGTATAACACACATGCTTAAATAGTACTGAAGAGGAGATAATTGTGTGAATTGAAATTCCACTTAGGAAGAAGAAAATAGTTGATTTAAGAGATATTCTCAACAAGCATTAGGTATTAGGTATGATCAGAAAAAATGAAAAAGATGTTCATTAAACCAGGAAGGTTGGAGAAATAATCAGGGTGCATTTCGCCCCTGGTAAAGGGAGTGCAGATGGGTAAACATGTGGTCAAAGAAGAAGATAAAGAAGTGGAGAGACTAGTAAGATGCTCGGAGCATCAAGTTATGGTACCCTCTCTTGAGGATACATGTCACCCTATGTTTGTTTAGGTCTGAATAATTGGTATCTGGGAAATTCCTGCTTTATTCATCAAACATAGAGAAAATCTTGAAAAAAGGAGATAAAGATTTGGACCATGAGATGGAAACAAGGAGTTTCAGGGGAATAAGGGCCCTGACTTTTACAGATCGCAGGAGATGTGAATAGTGCTGGATCTGGTGGTTTGAGCCGTGCTAATGTGAACCTCTGCAAATATTTGAAAAGATCTTCAGATGAGGTGGGGACATGAGGACATGGGGAGCTGAGGAGAGGATCTCCCACTGACATCTGAAATTCGAAAGACAGATCCATTCTGAAGCTTACTCTCAGGGCACTTGAGAAGCGCACACAGCTGGGGACCTGGAGTGTCAGAGAAAAGGTCCTCATTGCTTGCTCTTAAGAAGAGACTTCTCACAGTAAGGCTTAAGTGGAACCTGGAGCAAGAAGCATGTAGGACACTTACGTGTAATGAAAGCAGGGTGAGCTCGAGGCTGCACATAACACAGGATCTTTAGGTATGGATTATTCAAGAATCTTTTTTTTTTTTTTTGTAGCGGGGATCAAACTCAGGACCTTGCGCTTGAGAGGCAGGCGCCGGAACCACTGAGCTAAATCCCCGGCCCTATTCAAGAATCTTTTGTTTCCAGTAGCAGAAGGCTAAGCATGACTGGATGAAGTGGAAGAAAAAATGACTTATGCTTCAGACACAGCAGGACACATTATCATCGAAGATCTCTCTGTGTCTGACTTTCACCTTGCTTCCTCAGTATTTAATTCTCAAACATTGTCTTTATTCATAGAAGAAAGTGGTCATCAGTCCCCTCAGAACTAAATCCATACTACTTGTCAATCCAATCTACAAAAGAGTAGTTGTTCTTTGTTTTTTTCATTCAGTGACTCAACTGGGTTGACTAAAATCCTCATCTTCTAGTTAGGTCAGACATCCACACAAAAGCACTTTGGGATCCACATAGAATGTTTGGAGTTCTATGTCCACCCTACTGGTCATGCCTTTAGAACAAGAGGTACAGAGATGGTGGAAGGTAAGATCACCAGATTAAGGGTATTTAACAAATTAACATCTGCTGGTCAAAGTTCATAGATGCCAACCACCAGTAGACCATAAATATAGTATGTAATGAAGCAGGGATTAGTATTGTTGATTTCTTTGATTAACTGTGCTTGTATTCCATCCCTAGAGAACACTGTGTAATCGAAGTTTCTCAAAAGGCCCTTCTCAATGTCCCTTATAATTTTTCTCTCTGCACATTTTGCTTGTTTTTGCCTTTCTGAATCCCCATACATTTCCTAGATTTCTTCCCATATCCAAGAGTATCTCAGAGAAGGCTGAGGTACTGAAATTTTGCTATACTTTTCTGGACATAGTGCTCGCTGACTGTGAGGGCCGACATTTCATAGATTTCCTTAGAAGAGTTGACATCTCAAACTCAATCATTGTCAATTATTTTTTAGTTAGGAGACATGGGTCTGTAATTGCTCATCTTGGACTTTTACACTAATGTGATTTTATTTTTAGCATAGCTCTTGATCTATTACTGATCCATTCTATTCACTTTAACAAAATTTCTATGTGACAGAAAGATGTTCAATGCTAGATTACATCAATTTACTTGGTACAGTACTTTAAAACATTTTAAATATTCCATATATTGCTTTCTTTTGTTCTCCAAACACATCCATGTAGATGAACAGACTTTGTCATTCTGTTTATTTTGTTATTTATTTGCTCTAAAGTTGGGCTAGTGACTCAATCAAAGCTGGAGCCCTCTTTATAGTATCTGACAGGTAAGACACCACAGAAACTAATTTAACTCAACAAATGTGGTTTGAGCACTTAGCCATGTCAGGTACTGAACTAAGCACTAACAAAATGAAAATAAATAAGATATTCTTGCTCTGGGGGAGAGGTGATAACACAGTGACTATTACTGAAAATAGATTTGTAAAATGTCTGGCTTTTTCAAGATGATAATTAATAAAAATAAGGAGGTATATATGAACAAGTGCACCGAGAATACAGAGGAAGGAGCAAATCAACACCTGGAGGTATCAGCAGAAACTGTCTTAGCTACTGAATAGAAGAAGAATGTTTTCAGGAGCAGGGTAAGGGGAGTGAGAAAGTGCATGTCTACCAAGGGTGGAGGGAAGCATGTGAGACAAGGGGCAGTGCTGTGAATGCCCACCGTGCCCTGGGACTGGAAAATTCAGGCAGACAGGCGAAGACCAAACTTAGCTGGGTTGGCAAAAGAGGAGCTCCTTTAAGTGGCTCTGTTTGTGTGCATACTTACTTATTAATTTACCTACTTATTTATATATTTCCTTATTTATTTAAGGAATTGTAATGATTTACAACCTCTTTAGAAAGGAGTTGGGGTCATGGTCAATAATGAGGGCCCGAGGGGCTGCTCTATCCTATTCATGTGGACAGCCGCTCTAGCCCACATTCCCTCTTGGGAGAACAACACCCTTCCACAGTGAAGCAGTCACTCCTTCTTCAAAAATATTCTCTTGTGAATCAATCTTTTCAGAAGTCTACCTCTAGAGCTCAAGCAGCCCACAGAATACTCTTCCCTATCAGTGCAATCTCTTCCTCGAAATGAGATCTGGTCATTATAAATTTCTCCTTCCTGTTACCACCCAGCATTAGCTTATAGATTGGTACCTTCGGCTCTGCTGCTCTCTTTGGGAGCCGCCTTACACAGTTTGGGCTGCGATTACAAAGACCTTAGCGTGAGTGGGTTCTAGACAGCAGAAATAGAACGCCTTGGTTTTGAGTGGTGGGAAGTCCAGCATTAAGGTACCAGCAATCTTGTGTCGGGGGCCGATCCCGGGAAATGCTGGCATTAGGGCACACTGGCCAAGCCCATGGGACCCTGGGCAGGGGCTGCCTTCACGTTTTGGCTCGTGACTCTCGGGATCAGTCATTGGATAAACAACCAGACAGTGGCTGAAATCAGCAGATGAAGATCATGAGAGGGATTTTAGGCCCCGCTGCGATGCAGGATTTTTTGGTGCTCTGCAGTGAACACATGGATGCATATACAAAATGTGCTAGAGAAACAGAAGAGGCACTTACAGTGCTATACTAATAAATTTTCAAATTCCTAAGTGGAGTGAATTCTGGTGGAAATTCTTATTCGATGTTATCTTCTAAAAGTGTGGTATTATAAAGGAGAGGGTGTGTAGAAGAATAAATCACCCTGATGAGCTAGAATACTAGGCAGAATTTAAAATAATGAGGTCCAATAAGAGGTCCAATAAGAGGTCCATCTGGAGACGGAGCTGGGCGGGAAGCTGGGAGGAGACCCCCCAGATGAGGAGAGCATCCGAACAAGGCAGGCAAACATGCCCAGGTAGGGACACCCAGGTGGACAAAGAACCGAGCACAGGGCGGTTGCAAGGGAGCAGAGCTGAGGCCGGGAGTGGGAGGGAGGGCAGCAGCTTTGAGGTCCCCTCCTCAGTCTCCCGACACCAGGCAGCTCTGTGTCCCCCAGCCAGAGCAGCGGGCTGCCAGCTGTGGGCCAGACCCGGCTGTAGGGCAGGCAGCAGAGAAGGCCAGGGCGGGAAGAGATGGGACAGGGCCAGCCGAGAACCGAGAACCGGTGCTGTCCAGGCCAGGGGAGACCCGAGCCAGCGGGGTGTCCTGGCCCCAGCCTGTACTGGCCAAAACAAAGCAAGCAGCCCGTGAGCTTGAGCGCGGCGGCTGCATCAGGTTCTGCAAGTTGGGGAGAGAAGCTCTTGGGACTGCAGGGGACTGCAGAGGACCTAGGAGGCATGGCAGCCTAGGAGGGATGGACAGGGGCGGATCCAAGGAGACGGGGCCTGCGGAGGGAAAACTCGGGACCGCGATGCCCAGGTCCGGGTCCGCGCTGTGGCTGTCAGGATCCACGGAGAACCAGGCCTTGGACAGCGGGCCGCTCCCGCAGAACCGCCTTTACCCCGGAGGCGCCCGAGAGCCTCTCCCGGAAGGCAGCTCGGCCTCCCCAGGGCCAGGGTGGAGGCCTGCAGGGCGGAGTGCAGGGCCAGCCGGGAGGTGCCCAGCGCTCCTGGGCTCCGGAAGCGGTGTGCGGGATTGGTGTTTGCTCGTTTCCCTGGGCTTTTGTTTTGTTTTCCAATTCTTGTTTATTATTTATTGTCTTTTTAGACTTTTCTTTATTCTTCTCTCTTGGGAGCTTTCGTTTTTTTCTTTTATCCTTCCCTGTTCTTTTTTCTGCTCTTTTTCTTTTCTCCCTATGTTCCCTCCCTTCCTCTCCGTCTCTCATACGGTAAATATACTGGAGGTGCAGAAGAGTAAGAGGTAGCCAGTGCTTTAGCTTAAATAATCCCTTTCATGGTCCTGTCAGGGTAACCCTCACCAAAACCGAGTGGAGTGGATCCAAACAAAACCTACTACAAGCACATTACCAGGTTCCTATAGGCTCACGGCTTCCATCAGGCTCTACTACCTGTGTCCTGTCTATTTTACACCCATGGATATTTTTCTTCTCTCCCTCTCTTCTTATTGACTTATCCCTTCCTTTTCCCCTCTTCGTTCCTTCCTCCATTTCGCCATATTCCAGGTAACACCTAGTACACAGCACCATAGTACAGTCCTTAAGGGTCATGGATAGAAGGGGTGAATTTGTCAAAACAAGTTTTAATGTTCCTAACTAATGCATGGTTGGCTTTTATTGAGCTCTTATAACTAGAAAAATTCTCTCCTTGCAACACGGTAACAAGGTTCAATCCTATTAAACACAATAGTTCAAACTGGCAGTCAGTACCTCTTGGCAACTGAAGCCGGGACCCACCAATGGAAAGCAGAGGGTAACTAAAGAGATCTTCATGCCAACAATGAAGTCTTTCACTCCATTTGACCTAAACACTCAGCACACAGAAAAAGAAAGAAATGTGAGAAAAAAAGTCAGCAAAAGGCCTCCCCACACTCCCAGCTTCCCCAGAGTAGATTAGAGAAGCAGTGATAGGCAGGAAATCAGAACTCAGGAGGGTGAATTACTCCACATGATAAAAAAGAAATCAATGAAACTCAGCATCTTTATATCAAAAGTGTTAGAACCCAACAGTGGAATCAATATATGAACAGATCACTGAGTTCATGAAGAAACAAATAAATAATTAAAAGAACTAACCAAAATCATCCAAAACCTGAATGACAAACTTATAAAATAGACTATGTGCCAAACAGAAATCCAGGAGATAAAGAATTCTGTTGAATTCATGAGAAGCAGGAAGTGACCAATGTGAGGAGACAATATCAGATCTAGAAGATAAATGTGATGCAAGAAACCACATATTAAAAACAAGAGGGCCGGGGATTTAGCTCAGTGGTTCTGCCACATTCCTCCCAAGCGCAAGGACCCAAATTCAATCCCTGGTACCAAGAAAAGGCAACTAGCCAGTGCAGGGTGAGAACCCAGGCAGCGTGAAGCCACCTCTCTGTACTGGGCTCTGCCCACCACGACGAGAAGGCCCAGGGTGAAGACCCAGCACAGCTCAGAGGGTGCTTGGTCCCCACACTCTGCAGGTGACCAGCTTAGCCACGGGTGCCTGCAGCCCACTCCCCACCCTCCACCCCCGGCCTCCTGGCTCTGCTGCTACCTGGTTCCACACTACAGAGGCACAGAGGGTCATAAAGGCCACTGTCCTGAGCCCCATAAGATAGAGCAGAAGTGAGCAACAGAAAGAGGGCCTCTGTCAGGCTCCTTGATGAAAATTGAAGCCCACTGAAAAAGTGAAGAGAATCTCTGCAATAAAGGCACACCAGACCACTGTACTTGGTAAGTTGGAGGGATCACCACCTCCCATTGGAAGATGGACTATCTTCAGGGGAGGGGGAGCTGGAACCTGCAGTAGAGCCTTGTAGAGTTCAACCCTACAGGAGGACAGGGAGCTCAACTTGGGACTTGCAGCCAGAAATTTGCCTGAATCCCACAGATCTGATAATGGCTTGCGGAGACTCATTGACTTATATCTGTACACTGCTGCCCACTTTGTCTATTGTGAGAGCAGAGACATACCCTGAAGTAGGCCCTTCATTTTTATTTTTTGTTATTTGCAAAAAAATCTTTTTTCTCATATTTTTAATTCTTAATTTTTATTTTTTTCTACTCTTTTCAAATTTCTATTTTTCTCTTCTTTTCTTTCTTTCTTTCCTCTTTTCTTTCTCTCTCTCACTTGTTCTCTCACTATCCCACATTGTTCTTCATCTCCCTTCTTGTTCCTTTCTCGACCTAATTCAGATTTTTCCTTTATTTTTATTTTCTTTGCTTTTTCCTTCTCTCAATTATCATTAGTTTTAAAGGAAAGTAAATACAGTATCTAGCTTCCCTATTGCTGTTAGGTGGTTCTGTTCATGTATTTGTTCTTTCATTGTGCCTTTTCCTCTTGCCTTCAACAGTTTCTTAGAGTTTGCATGATCTTCCTGAGTCTTCTGGCCTCACCGTTAACCTTTCCTGATCCTTCTATCTATCTATCCCTCCCTCGTCAACTCCTTCTGACTCCTGATCTCGAGGGTTAAAGATGCTATATTGAAGAGCTTATTCACTATAAATATATGTTGGGTTGGTCCTCAATTTTGATTTAATTCACACAGTTAAAGGTGATAGATTAATAACTTTCACAAATTGTCATTTTCTAAGCTGTGCTTGATGCTATAGTGTTGCTGATTGTATCATTTGGGCTAAGGTGTTGTGATTGCCTTACTGGTCTAATGAAAATGAGAGAGCCTCAGAGTCATTAGAGACTCAAAACCTAAAGACCAGCTATATCTGGAAGACACCTCTGAAAAGCAATCTTTCCACAAAGGGTTCTAAACACAAGCAACAAAGATACTTAAAATAAGCAATTTTGAAGATCAACCCAGGAATTGAACCAAGGACAGTACCAAAAACAAAAATGAGAAGACATTTAAGCAAGGTACAAACTCAGGCTTCCACTCCGCAAAAGGCAAATCCTGGGGGAAACGAGGTGGGAAATATCATAATCAACCACCTGGACACCCTGAACTGATAGCAGAGGAAGTAACAAAACAAATGAATGAGGCTCTAGAAAAATTAAAAAAAGAAATCTCCAAGATAACTACAGAGATGGGGAGCAGAGTGCAAGAAATGATTAGGGGTTCTAGAACAGAAACAGATAAAAAAAATAAATGAGCTCAGAACCATGCTGGAAGCCATGAATGCCCAGCATAAGAAAGAAATGGAAACCATGATCATGCAACATAAGAAAGAAATGGAATCAATGAAACAGATAAAAACAGATATCCAGGAGATTAAAAACTCCATTGAAAGCATTCACAGTAGATTAAGTGAATGTGAAGATAGAGTGTCAGATATAGAAGACAGAATTGTGGTTAATGACCATGAAAACAGAGATTTCTTAATAATAGTAAGGGATCACAATAATTCAAACCAGCAACTGCTAGATGATGCAAAGAGGAATAACATAAGACTGATAGGAGTCCACAAAAAAACAGGAGAAAGTACAATTGACATAAAAAAAAAACTGTTCACAGAAGTAATAGTAGAAAACTTCCCAGACAGAAGTAGAGAATTGGACATACATACAGAGAAGTGAGGCATATAAAACTCCAACTAGTCATGATAAAAAAACATCTGCGGTCCCAGCACCCAGAAGGAAGCCCCCCCCCCTCGCCGCCATCTCAAGCTCCTAGGGCAGAGAAGGTGAGCTGTGGGGGTGCCAGAAGCACCCTCCTCCTGTAGAAATGAGAAGACACATAAACAAGCCTCAAAAACAGACTTCCAGATCACCTCTAGCGACACCAAAGGGAAAGGAGATGGAATACTCTGATACTCAACCACCTGGACTCTCTGAACTGGCAACAAAAGAGGATCTGAGAAAAATGAAATCAGAAATAATTACTCAGATAACAGCAAAGGTTTTGCTCATGGTGAAAGACATGATTAATAAATCTAGAGAGGAAACAGATAAAAAAAATGGAGGATCTGAGGAACATGATGGAATCCCAACATAGAAAACAAATGGAATCCATAAAACAGATACAAACAGATTTCCAAGAGATTAAAAACTCCATTGAAAGTCTGTGCAGCAGAATGAACCAATGTGAGGACAGAATTTCAGATGTAGAAGATAAGATTGCAACTAGTGAGGAGGAAAAGAAAAATTGCTTTAAAATTGTAAGGCAACATGAGAAATCAATCCAGCAGCTGCTAGATGATGCAAAGAATAACATAAGACTGATTGGAGTCAATGAAGAAAGAGGAGAGAGTGCAGATGACATAAAAAAGCTCTTCACAGAAGTGATGGCAGAAAACTTCCCAAGCAGGAGAAAAGAACTTGACATACAGATAAGTGAGGCATATAGGACTCCAGCTAGCCTTAATCAAAAAAAATCTACACACAGGCATATAATAGTATAGTTAGGATTCCAGAAATCCAACAGAAGAAAAAAATTCTACAAGCAGTGAGAGAAAAGAAACAAATCACATACAAAGGAAAGCCCATCAGAATCACAGCAGACTTCTCAACACAAACCTTCAAGTCAAGGAGAGCCTGGAGTGAAGTATTTCAAGCCCTAAAAGAAAATAACTTCCAACCGAGACTGTTGTATCCTGCAAAATTATCTTTCAAAACCAATGGGGGAAATTAGATACTTTCACAACAAAGAACACCTGAGAAATTTCATGAACACCAAACCAGCACTCCAAACAATTCTAGGCAATATCCTAGAAAAAGACAATGAAGGTCACAACCCTATGAGACCCAATAGAGGGAAACCACTAGGCAAGGTAAGAAACTAAAGGGAAAGGGGAAAAAAGAAATAAGAGCCAACAACAGTAAAACATCATGACAAGGATGAGTCAATATCTATCAATTATAACCATCAATGTTAATGGCTTCAATTCACCAATCAAAAGAAATAGACTGGCAGAATGGATTAAAAAGCAAAATCCAACAATATGCTGTATACAAGAATCACACATAACTCAAAAGGAAATTCATAGACTGAAAATAAAAGGATGGAAAAAAGTTCCCCATGCCACAGGTACCCAGAAAAAAGCAGGAGTATCAATCTTATTTGCAGACAAAGTAGATTTCAAACCAAAACTAATAGAGAGAGAAAGATGGTCACTACATCCTTGTGAAGGGAACAATCCAAGAGGAAGAGATGACAATCCTAAATATATATGCACCAAATACGAATGCCTCCAACTACACCAACAAATATTAATGGACAAGAAAAACCAAATAAGCACTAATGCAATTGTAGTGGGGGTCCTCAATACCCCACTATCACAAATAGACAAATCATCTAGACAAAAAATTCACAACAAAATTCTGGAACTGAACCAAGCTACTGAACAAATGGACTTAATAGATGTTTACAGAGTGTTCCACACCACAAAATCAGAATACACATTCTTTTTGGCTGCACACGGGTCATTCTCCAAAATAGACCACATGCTAGCTCATAGGACATGTCTAAGTAAATGTAAAAGAATTAATGTTATCCCCATTATATTATCAGACCATGGTGCAATAAAATTGGAGATCAATAGCATAAGAAACCACAAAACCCTCATAAATACATGGAAATTGAATAACACTCTCCTGAAAAACCAGTGGGTCACAGAAGAAATTAGATAGTTTCTACAAGTAATTGATAATGCCATTACAACATACAGGAATTTATGGGACACAATTAAAGCAGTTATACCAGGGAAATTCATAGCAGTAAATGCCCATATTAGGAAAACAGAGCAAGCTCAAATAACCTAATGTTGAACCTCAAGCTCCTAGAAAAAGAAAAGCATCATAAACCCAAAGCTCACACAAGACAGGAAATTATAAAGATCAGAGCAGAAATCAATGCAGTGGAGATTAAGAGAATGATATAAAAAATCAATGAATCAAAGAGTTGGTTTTTTGAAACAATAAATAAAATCAATAAAATTTTAACCAACCTTATCAAAAAAAAGAAAGAAAATCTCAAATCCATGCAATTCAGAAGGAAAAATGGGAAGTCACAACAGAACCAGCAGAAATCCAGAGGATCTTCAACACCTCCTTCAAGGAGCTGTACTCTAATAAAATGGAAAACACAGAAGAAATGGACAGATTCCCAGACATATAAGCATTGCCAAAGTTAAATGAAGAAGATATAGACATTCTAAATATGCCAATTACAATGAGTAAATGAAAACGTAATTAAAAATTTACCAACAAAGAAAAGCTGAGGCCCTGATGGCTTCACTGTTGAATTCTACAAGACATTTAAAGAAGAAGTACCACCATTACTCTTTAAACTCCTTAATGGAAATTAATGGGAAGCAATACTTAAAAATTTATTTCTGGAAGCAAGTGTTACTTTGATTCCAAAACCAGGGAAAGACCCAACCAAAAAAGAGAACTACAGGCCAATCTCCCTAATGAACATAGCTGCAAATATCCTCAAAAGATACTGGCAAACAGAATATAGAGGGTTATCAAGAAGATCATACAAACTGACCAAGTTGGATTTATCCCAGGGATGAAGGGATGGTTTAACTTATGTAAATCAATAAATGTAATACACTATATCAACACAGCCAAGGACAAAAACCATATGATCATCTCAATAGATGCAGAAAAAGCATTCGACAAAATCCAACACTCATTCATGATAAAAACCCTACAGAAAATTGGAATAGAAAGTCTTTATCTCAACCTGATTAAGGCTATCTATGAAAAACCAACAGCCAACATCATACTAAAAGGTCAAAAACTGAAAACTTTCACACTAAAATCAGGAACAAGACAAGGATACCCATTATCATTACTCCTGTTCAATATAGTTTTGGAAACATTAGCCACACCAATTAGGAAAGAGAAAGAAAGAAAAGGAATAAAGATAGGAAAGGAAGAAGTTAAATTGTCATTATTTGCTGATGATATGATACTTTACATAGAAGACCCAAAAAACTCCATCAAAAGACTTCTACACTTAATTGACAGATTCAGTAGAGTAGCTGGATATAAGGTCAACACTAAAAATAAATAGCCTTCTTGTACACAAATAACAGACTCACTGAGAGAGAAATTAGGGAAACAATTCCTTTTACAATAGCATCAAAAAAAAAGGAATATCTAGGAATCAACCTAACAAAGGAAGCAAAAGACCTCTATGCTGAAAACTACAGCACTCTGAAAAATGAGATCAAAGAGGATATAAGAATATGGAAAGACATCCCTTGTTCCTGGGTAGGAAGAACCAATATAGTGAAAATGGCCATATTTCCAAAACTGCTATATAGATTTAATGCAATGCCAATTGAAATTCCAACAATATATTTCACAGAACTAGAGAAAACAATCCAAAAACTCATTTGGAACCAGAAGAGACCTAGAATAACAAAAGCAATTGTAGGCAACAGAGGTATGGCTGGGGTATCACAATCCCCAACTTGAATCTATACTACAAAGCTACTTTGATAAAAACAGCATGGTACTGGCAAAGAAACACCCCTGAGGATCAGTGGAATAAATTAGAAGATGTGGAAACAACTTCAGACATACTCAACCACCTCATCTTTGACAAAGGAGCCAACCACCCTCCTTGTAGGAAAGATAGCTTATTTAATAAATGGTGTTGGAAAAACTGGATTTCATCCTGCCAAAGATTAAAACTAGACCCATACCTATGACCATGCACTAAAGTAAGATCGAAGTGGATTAAAAACACTAGCTGGCGATTTACCTCAGTGGTTCCGGCACCTACCTCGAAAGCGCAAGGTCTTGAGTTCAATCCCCGGTACAAAACAGAAACACTAAACTGGATGGACAATAAGTTAGGCAGAACTCTTGAAGACACTGGCATAGGAAAAGACTTTATGAGCAAAACCTCAGTTTCACAGGAACTAGCACAAAGAATCAACAACTGGGATTTCATCTTATTAAAAATTTTCTGCACTGCAAGAGAAACTACCATCAGAGCTAAGAGACAACCTACAATGAGGGAAAAAAATTTTAGCCGCTGTACCTCAGACAAAGGACTACTATCTAGAATATATAAAGAATTGAAAAAAATCAGAACCCCCAAATTCAAAGACCCACTTCAAACATGGGCATCTGAAATGAACACACATTTCTCACACAAAGAAGTAAAAGCAGGAAATAAACATATGAAAAAATGTTCAACATCACTGGTCATTCGAGAGATGCAGATGAAAACAATGCTGAGATTACACCTCACCTCAGAAAGAATGGCTGCTATCATGAAATCAACCAATAACAATTGCTGGCGGGGGTGTGGGGGAGAAAGGAACCCTTCTCCATTGTTGGTGGGAGTGTAGACTGGTGCAACCACTGAGGAAATCAGAATGGAGATACCTCAGAGAACTAGGACTAGAGGTCCCATTTGACCCAGCTATTCCCCTTCTGAGTATCTTCCCCAAAGAATTAAAAGAATCATACCACAGTGATATATGTGCACCCATGTTTATAGCGGCAGTTTGTAATAGCTAAAGCTTGGAAACAGCCAAGTGCCCATCAACTGGAGACTGGATAAACAAGATGTGCTTTCTTTTTATAAAATGGTGTACTACTCAGCCATAAAGAACAAGAAACTACAGACATTTATAGCTAAATGGATGCACATTGAGGCGATACTCTTAAGTTAAATTAAATAGGATGTACATGAGTAAACACCGAATAGTTTCTCTAGTATGAGAAAATGAAAATGTAAACAAGGATTAAAATGATTAAAATGAATAATTGATAATTTGAAATAAGGAAGAAAAGTTCCAAAGGGGTAGGGGAAGAGAGGAAAGGTAAGAAGGGAAAGGAAAAATTATGAGAAAAGGAAAACATGGAAACAAAGTCTTTGTAAATAGGGAAAAGTGGAGGGGGTGAAGGGTGCACAGGTAATGGCGAAAAATTAAGAACCAAGATACGTCATGTACAGGTACAAGCACCCAATGATAAATGTAAATGTGTATACCTAAAAGGTACCAATAAAAGAATTCATGCAAAAAAATAAAAAAAACAAGATAATAAACCAACAAGAGAGCAAGAAAGAGTGATCCAAATAAAAAAAGCTTCTGCACAGAAAAGGTAACAACCAAAGGAGAGAAGAAACAATCCATGGTTTGGGATAAAAATTTTGGCAGCTAAGTCCCAGAAATTGCAACGTTGAATTGTCCCTAAAATTTATGATTCTACAGAATAAAGCCAGGTCAACATTTCCCAAAAGGGTTCTACATTTTTCCTACAATAACTCCTCTAGTTCCAATCCCACCTAACATCAATATAAGATATACAGCTCGAATTAGAAAAGTCACCATACGGTCAGCTTTTTATTATTTTTTTTGCATACCATGTCCTTTTTTACCCTAGTCTTTTACCTGCAAACATGCCTGTTCCCTGGGAAGCTCCCTAACAGATCTCTGCCTCTGGTTTACCTCAGACAATAGTTGACTTCACCTAACTTTGTATTTAATAATGGAGAAGTAATATCTAGAATACATAAAGAAAAAGAATAGATCTTCCCAAAATAAGGGACCCAGTCAAAAAATGGGCAACTGAAATATCCAGACATTTCTCAGAATAAGTATAGATAGTCAACAAACACAGGAAAGCATGCTGAACATCTCTGGCCATTACAGAAATGCAAATCAAGGCAACACTGAGATTTCATCTTACTCCAGAAAGAACGGCCATCATCAAAACTTTAATAACAAATGATGATGAAGCTGCAGGGAAAAAGGAACACTTCTGTATTTTTGGTGGGAATGTAAACAAATAAAACCACTATAGAAAATCATATGGAGATTCCTCACAAAACGAAAATTAAAAATTCCATCTCACCAGGTATTCCTTTTCTAGGCATCTTTCTGAAAGATTTAAAGACATCATATTATGGTGATACATGCGTACCTATTTTTATAGCAACACAGTCACAATAGCTAAATATTTGAAGTGGCCTATATCCACCAATAGATGAATGAATGGATGAAGAAAATGTAATATTTGTACCTATGGAGTTCTACTCTGCCATAAAGCAAAACAAATTTACATCATTTGGAGGAATATGGATGTGCCTGAGACCATAATGCTAAGTGAAATAAATCAGACACACAACCTCAAATAGTACACAATTTCTTTTATGGGAGAAACCCAAAGAACATAATTTGGCAAAATAAAAGATAGATAATAGGATACAGGGATAGATCTTTTGCACATGGAAAGAGGATCTAGAAATGAAGTAAGCTGGGAGAAAGGGGAGAAGAAGTTGTATCATGTACATGTACCAACTCCCCATGATGAACATAATAATTATTTACTGCAAGCATGTACTAGTAAAAGAATTAAAGATAAAAAATAAAGTAACAAGGCCCACAAAGCTAAATATTGTGTAATGGAAGGCCCGAATATATTGTTCCATCTTCACAGAAAGGCTCAAAATACTTGCCAACAAATCCAAAGTTTCAGTTATCAATCTTATTTATTCATTTTTCTTGCTTACTTTTTAAAGTGTTGCCATTTACTCTCCCTCTTATGTGGATACCTTAGGTAGGGTTTTAAGTGAAGGATTTTTCTTCCTCTGCTGAGAGTCATCCACATAGGTAAACCTGCCCTCTACACCTTCACTCAAGAAGATTAAAAGTTATTCTTAAAACGACTCCTTTTGTGTAATTCAACACTGGTCCTCTCTTCAAACTGACATTGGACTTAGAGCACTAAGAGAAGTATTCTATAACATTAGGGGGTGATATACATAAGAAATACCTCGAGAAATCATTCTCATCATCCTTTGTTCAATACCCACTGAAGTCTTTTTTCTCAGTCCCGTTTGTTACTTTCAGCTCCAGCTCTTTAAGTCTTCCACCTAATTTTCATAGCCTCTCCAATGTGAATTCAGAACTACTCTTACTATGTTATACTGATCCCACTTTAATTTTGCATCTTGGAATCAGTGAAATCATGCTATAATTAAATCAGTAAATAAGCAAAACTTATGATATCTAAAAAGTGTTTTCCTTGTTGGGAGTGTTACTAGAATCTTCCCAAAATATGGCATCACAGTTGTGAAAATTTCAGGATAATATAAATGCTAATCACAGTGGAAAAGAAACAACTGGTACTCAACAAATATTTATGTTTTTATAAATTACAGTGATTATAAAGCATGAATCTACTTCACTATAACTCTATTTCCTTTGTGATAAGAGAAACTGGGCAATTTACCAGAAAAAAGATTAGGGCACAATGCTTCTTTGTCGTTCCTCTATTCAATTTAAGCATCTTTTATTTACCTTCTGAAATATTTCTCTTTATTGAAAGAAAATATCTTACAATATTTTATCTAATCAAGAATTCTGGGCTTATCGTTTCTAGAAGAATCTGTGGCTCATAGGACAGGAGGAAACATTAATTTTGACCACAGGTCTTTTCTGAGGTTGTTTGCTTTCAGAGTAACCACTAATGATACATTTTAATGACACAAAATGCATGAGCAGATATTTAAATTGAACATTATTAATGCAGATTTAGGAAATCCTAGTAATTTCCTGATGCCTAATAGTATTTGTAGCCATTCCATTTCAGGTGTTTTTTTTTTAAAAAATCAAATAACTTTATTTAAGGGCAAAAATAGAGGATTAGGAACTAATCTCCTCTCCCATGGTACATTATTGTGTAATTTTCTGGTTGCTACTCTCAGATAGTTTTGGTGTATTGTCAGTGCAGAGGCCAGAGCTAACTGATGGATAAAACTAGGTGATGTTCATCTCTTAAAAGGTAGATTCAATCCATTAGGACAGTTGGGAGGGCTCTTTTAGAAAGCCACATGATCTAAAGTTGCTGTTTTTGGAAGAAGCATAAATCATTGCTCTCATAGCTTTCAAAGTCCTTATATGAGCTAATTTTTAAAAACATTAATTGCAGGCAAGTTTTCCAATATGTAAATATATTAAAAGTCAACTTCTTGGGCTGAAGTTCAAGCTTTCATCTTACTTGTTCATTATTATTATAGGAAGTTGAAATGGTTCTTTCAGGTCCACATTTTACTTTGGACAGTAACAAAACATTATATCTGGATTTTTTAACCTTACATCATTGTTATAATCTTCAGAAATAGCAATATATATGGAAGTGTTTTAATAAATTATAAAATCCAGCATTGAGCTGCGATAATATTAGTAGAGTAAAAAATAAACTTTCAAGGTAGTACTTGATATGACAAAATGATAAATGGGTATTTAGAAAAAAAGTATCCCAAAAGTGGGCAGAAGAAAAGGTTGTAAGATACACAGAGGAATATGTTGAATAGGTAGAATACTACATGTATGCATTTGACGCAACACTGATCAGAATCATTGATAATCAGAGATGTCAAGGTTTATTTTGAAAATTTGAGAGTGGTTTCGTATGACAAGTATTTTGTGACTTGGAGAATAGGACTACCTCTTACCTCTTCAGGCTTTCCATTACACAATACCTTTTGACTTTCTGGGCCTCATTGCTCTAAATTCTGGCCAGTATTGTAGTTCATTAGGCTCATCTATTTTATTGTACACCCTCTCTTTGTGCTACCGTACTTTGGAAAATAACATGTCAGCAGCCTATTTCACTTAAGAATTTGCAAACTTATTATTAATATAGCATTATAAGTATCTCTTCTTTCCCTGGCACATTTGTATATGCATACAAGTGTCCTTTGTAGGGAATGGACAAAAAAACCCCATTCTGGATCATATTTAATAGGGCCGAAAATTTTTGTGCGTCTTGATCTGATTTCATGCATGGCCTGGCTGTTTGTCAAATGACTGTTCCTGAAAGCCAAGGATCAGGAGATGAAGGGAGCAACTGTACCAGCTCCTCATGGCCTTGATGAGCATGTCAATGCACCCTAATTGTGGGCTCAGATATCACTCTTTTCTGACTGCAAAGCTGAGGGTTTCTAAAAGTGTTCAGAAGCAACCCTAGGCCTGTATCCATAATACTAACCATACCTATGGTAGCTCCTTCTATAAATTTCTATAAATATTACTTTGGAGGCTCATATTGTATATAGGCCTCAGACTATCTACAGCATCAGCAGAAAAGAGCAATATTCCTTTTTAGAAATAAGCAAAATGACTGATTGGAGAAGGTACAAATATCCTTATTTTTTATGATGTATGGGTAAGTGAAAGTATTAAACCATTCTAATAATACATAAAAATATTCCCATATGGCTAAAGGAAATGAAAGTGTTCTTTCTTAAATTTAAAAGTTCTATAACTGCAAGTTCATCAGAAATATACAGACAACACACATGTGCAGTTAAACAAGCCAGCGTGAACTTCTTCCCTGTCTCAGCACTTACCGTATTTCAGCTCTATTACTATTATGTGACTCCTCAAATGTTATGAAAATCAGTTTTCCAAACAAAATTATGTATCAGACTAATATCTTTTTATGAGTATTGTCATTTTAATTCTCATTTGTTACTACATTGCAGTGTTAATTTTATTTCACTGACATTGCTTCCTGTGTCATAGCTATACCTTAAGCTTCAGTGACAGGATTTGCTATGTCCAGAGATTAAATCTGGATTTGAACTAAGTTAGTAGACTGCCCGCCGAGGAATGCCACCCCTGAGGAAATCACAATTATAGTTTACTTCCTTTAAGTGGTGAGATTTGATAGAGATTTCAAGAAAGAGGCTGCATGACTATAATAGAAATAAAATCTCTAAAAAGTGTATAAAAGTCATATTCAGGCACGTCTTTGTACAATCACTTATGTTCCAGGACCCACATTGTATATCAGTAATGCTACCAATAATTTTCCTTAGTTTTGGACTTGCTTCATGAAGGTGAAACCAGAAATAACATCATTTTATGTTCTGCACTCAATCTGACCACCTTTGATCAATGAAGGGATGGGAGAAATTTGCTAATTGTTTCCATCTTTCATTCTTCAGGTGAAACATTCTGATATATATTTTTAAGGCTCTGTGGAGTATTTGTGAATACTTCCCTGGGATCAATCAGCAGTGGCTCATAGCAGCATCCAACTAAATAATGAGTCTGTATCGATATCTTCTCCTTAATTCCCTTAAGGATCCCATTCCTAAGATAACATCTCCAAATTAGTAGCCTAATGAGAACCTTTGCTCTATATATTCTGATTGATTTTAACCAAGCACATCTGTATGCCTCTTAACCTTTGTCAGGGGCAATGACTACAAGATGCTCAATGCTGGCACTGCCCTCCCTTCATTATTAGCCTTTGGCACTGGAGCAGTGTGTGGCTTCAGAATATGGCTTCACATAAAGCCATATCACTGTTCCAGAAATGCCCAGACTTCATTTTGTATCCTTGATTCTCTAAAAACTCATGAAGTCATTAATCCAGCAACACATTTACTGGTTTTAATTCAAATGAGGGGAAGCAGGCTATATTTATTTATTAGTTTAGTGTCTTTTTCTTAGATGAAACATGGTATTCAGGATTCATCTCTGTATCTCAGAAAAATATATCATTATTAGACTTCACAGTCAGCTGAAAATAATAGAATCCTGATTTTGACTAAACTATATATGTAGCAGACACACAAATATTCTTAAAAACAATTGAGCCCTAAACTAATATAAGGACTTCATCAATGATTCTAATCTTAAAAAATGGCTAGAAATTTTGAGTCTTGGACATTTGAATTTCTTGAGATCTATTGCTTTTTCCACCTTCTACCTCTTAATATTCTCATATGGTTTTGCCTGCTCCTGAAAGGAGATTTCTGAGACTCTAATGTATGTCTTGGCCACTAAGATCTAAACTATTATCTTACTTCTTTCCTGGGCATCTGAAGTAGCTCACTTTATTTCACTGACCTGAAAGAAATAGAGCATGACAAGTTGCAATAAATTACAGACTGGGAAAGGCACCTATGATCTCAGGGAAATGATGACTGGGTGAGTCCATGGAACCAAGAGACCCACAGTAAGCCAATGGGCTGTGTGTGTGTGTGTGTGTGTGTGTGTGTGTGTGTGTGTGTGTGTGTACTTTAGGTAACTGAGTATGAGTGTTAATCCTATCCTCAAAGATCCTAAAGTATCCCTAGGTCTCTGTCTGGTATATGGTCACCAGAATAAATGCCCAAAGTTTTCTGGATGGGAATATCTAGGGAAATCATTACTATGTAAATTTCACAGACTATTGCAAAATTTTTCATTCTGCAGATGGAGCTACTTCCTTAGCCAATAAGATTATGGGTCTCAAATCTGGCTAAGAAACCGAGATTCTTTGGTGGAATAGCCATTCATTGTTAAAAGTTGAAGAATCCTCTTTTTAACAGATAATCTATTTTGCTCTTAGTTAGGCCATGTTTTATTAACCGTCTCTAAGTCTCTTTTGGATTCCAATCCAGATGTGTTGGTTCACATGACAGTCCTGACCTTCTGGTCCCTGGTGGCTTCCTGACACCACCTGGCTTTTACTATTTGCGGATGTTCTCATCCCCATTGATATCGGAGATCCAAGTTTTCCAACAGCTCCCATTACTGTCTTCCCTGGCATCAGAGGACACATTCCTTGGTGCTACTGCTCTTTCCACTGTTACTTTTCCATGGTCTTGGGGAGTAGAGAGACCCCTGGGCTTTACCCTAGACCTCTTCATTTGATTTCTTCTGATCAAAACCATTTATCCATTCCAGAAGGTCCACTTTACCAAGACTGTTATCTCTTTCTCCTCCCACTGCCATCGGAAGTAGTACATTTCTACTTTACTTGGCCTGGATTGTCAGATTTTCTATGTTTCTAGACACAATCTTATTAGTGAGTTTGCATACCTCTGGGGACCTTGCCAGAGTGTTGAGTCTTGAGTATAGAGACAGTGTTCCTTATTCAAAATATTCTTCTTCATTTAAATATACATTCCAGCCTCCTTTACCAGGCCCCTTCATAACCCAGGTCCAGTGTATTTCCCTGTTCATGTCCAGGCATGCCAGCTCAAACTTCCCACTTTATTATTGGGTTTGTCATATTCCCCATTCAATTATGCTGTGACTTAGATCCACCTGGCCTATATTTTCTGTAGAGTCTGCTAGAACAACTTGAAGACACAAGAAAAGGGCCCATCATCCTGTGACTAACTGTATAAGATTCCGGCCTTGTGGTTCCACAGCCTTGGAGCACGGTTAAGCACAGAACAAGTCTTTGCCCTGATTCTGTTGTTTTTGTCACTATGACCATCTTCCTGATCATGCTAGTTTTGTATCGATCTAGGGGCAAGGAGTGGAGTAAGGAGGAGGTCGTGAGTGGAACCAGAGGTGTTTTGAGGGAGATTTCTGCATTGCTTTTCAGAATAAAGGGAAGAGAGGGGCTTTTTTTTTTCATAAAGAAATGTCACATCACTTCTGTGACTCATAGTACTCAGAAGACTTTGAGTAATCTAGTACTATCAGTTCATCTACCACAATTTTCCTTCCCTACGTATCTGAGACCCAGAGTTTTCCAACCCAAACCTTGACTGTGGTCTTCTGTTGGAGTCTGACTTGCCGGGCAAGAACTTGGTTAGGACTGGAGTATCCCAGGATATGAAGTAAGAAACACTCTACTGGAATCAGAATGTTACTGTATACCATAAGTAAACCTGCCTTAATGCTATGTAAAGAGATTCCAGAGCATCACAGAGCTTGTTTGCCCAAGCTGTAGCAGACACTTGAATGGGTGCAACACAGATCTAGAGGAGCCCTGTGGGTGAAGGATGCCTGTCCCCTAAAAGCTTGACTGAGAGAGGCTCAAAGAGGGCATCTCACTTTCCCAGCGTGAAACCTCCTTGCCCAGCTAAATCCTGCTCTCATGCATCTTCCACATGGAGAGCCACAAGAGCAGGGGCCGGGTTGAGAACTGTTGCCTTTTGCTGGGATTGTGTGTGCCTGAAACACTTGTAAAATGACCACCAGCTTAGAAGTTCGTATGTCTCTTATACAGACAAGATGCTATTTAAATGTCTTACAGTTACATTTGTTCAACATTTTGGTTGAGCACAGTGGCACATGCCTATAATCCCAGTTACTCAAGAAGTTAAGCTAGGAAGATTGCAAATTCAAGGCTACCCTCAACAGTATAGTGAGAAACGTTTTCTAAATAAAATGTATAAAGAGGGCTGGGGATGTAGCTGAGGAGCAGAGTGCTTGGGTTTCTAGTATGCATGAGACCTAGAATCAATCCTCAGTACCACGTGTGTGCACACACACACCCACAGACACACACACACACACACACACACACACACACACATTTGTATAAGGGAACTGAACTCTTTTCCAAGGATAGTCCCAATCTTAGTGTATGTGCTGCCGAAGCAAGCCCTCTTCCAAGGAAACACTGTCTAACTCTCAGAAAATATAAACAAGCGCCTGTTCAGCATTCCCTGTTACTGGAAGAAGTTCCTGCCAGGACTGGTGTGTTGGAAAGTATGAATTATCTCTCCCACTGAAGGAGGTTTTTATCTGTGATATGGAAGGACCACGGCGTCTTCTGTTAGCAGAAAATTTGGAGATTAAAGATGTGAATTTAACAGAGGTCAGTTTCCAGACTGCAGGTTATCAGGTTTGTTTTTGAAGAAGAGGAAAATATGAGTTGTGGAAAAAAAGGGGAAGCTCAAATTCATTGACTTGAAGCATCAGAATGTGGAAACAGGAAACTTAATCCAGAGAGGAGTCTGTTGGAGATCTGAGAAACTTAAATATTGTGCAGGTCGCAGATAAGGATGTAGAATGTGGGTACACTGAAAAATGACATAAATAACTGAAGGCCGCTGAGAAGAAATGGGGAGTTTTCTAACCTTATATAAACCAGGAAATGGTGTACTATTTAAACAGTTGCTGAACACTGAACAAGTATCATTATCTTGGGGGAAGAAGCATTCTCTGCAGGCTTTAGACTGTGACACCAAGAAATCCTTACATTCTTGGCAGAAGTAGGGCTCATTTGGCTGAAGAAATCAAATGCAAACTCATCAAATTAACAAGTTTAAGATTAAGATGAATTCAAACCATGTCAGGACTAAAATAGCATTAAAAAGATAGTATTCAGAGTGAATATAATAAAACACAATATATGCATCTGTTCAAATGTCACAATGAAACTCATTAATTTCTACAATTAAGGTAAGTCAATCTTTATAATGAAAAGATTAAAATTCATTATTTCCATTTCCTGTCCTTCACTTTGTTTGGCTTCATTATAAAGCTGGCTCCCGTTTTATGATGGTTCCTATCGATCAAGGTTTGTATCCTATTAATTTCAAGCCAGAAAAAGCAGTGCACTTCTCAGTGGTTCCGAGAACAAGTCCATTGGAAGTAACTGCAGTTGGCTCAGGTTGGCTCAGCTTGGTTTGTGCCTGCTTCTCAGCCTGTCCAAAGTGATGGGCTTTCCAGAATCGTGTCCATCCTGGAGGTGGGCACGGGGCCATGATTCTGTGTCCATCTCAGCATAGTTGGAGAATGATCGATGCATCGTTAGCCCAGAAAGTTTACCAGAAATGTGATGGGGTACAGTGGGATGAAGGTTTGTCAGATAGGAGAACCATCCAAACTAGTCTTAATCTTTTACACTTTATACTTTACTTGCCAAAAGCACGGCCCAGGAGGAAGATTGTGTTTTCCTCCAGCTCAGCTCTTTCCCTCAACCCCACCTGCAGAGCCCTCCTGGCTCATCTCATGACTCGGAAACACTGCTTTCTTGGCAAATACGCATCTCTTTACAAATGCTCTGTTAGTTTTGATTTTTGCCTGAGCTCTGATGTGCTTGACAAGCACAAGTTCACTGAGTTCTCCCTGGAGTGCTGGCTGTGGGACTTCTCCATTGTCTTTCTCCCACTTGCTGGACGTATCACTCTAGGGACAGCACTGCCTTCATTGTTATTTGTTAACACTACTTGACATTCTGTGTGTGTTCATTCAGGCAGTGAGGGCGACCCACACAGGTCATCAGCATCTGGCCTGTGCATTGTGGCCGGCACCAGACTATCTATATAATAAACAGAGAGACAGCCAATGACATTTTGATTGCCCCCCTTTATCATGGAATTAACAGGAGAGAAGGGATAGGTGATGGTAGATTTACCGAGGCAACAGAGAAAGGATGACTGTTGAATATGTTGAGGAGAGTCTGTTTTGTTTCTTTATCTAAGTGGCTGAATATCAAGTCTTGGAAACAGACTCAGCAGCTTTGCCGCCCTTCTAGCTTGGGTGTCAGATAGGGGGAACGCTGGGTCTCCACCTGCACCTCCCCAGCTGCGTAGGGTCCTCTCATCAACCCTGAGGGGTCCTGTGCTTCACCTCAAGCCCTGACGTTGGAGCAGCAGTCTTCTTTCTTCAACGCACTATTAGAGATTCAAAGGGAAACAGTGCTGAGTCTACAGTGAGAAGCTCAGTCCCCGCGGGGCCCAGGAAACTGTACCTTTCTCTGGGTTGACTACAGATTAATTCTTCTTTAAGACTTTAGAGAATTGACTTTGAATTCTTATCACATCATGTACCTATAACAAGAAGATAGATTTATAAACAATTTTAACATTTAATGGTTTTCTCCTTTACCTTTCAGTAGGACTTTCTATAAACACATTATCAAGAAGACTGGACTTCTTCCAGGTAAATACTTCTAGAAAAATAATTATTCTGTACTAATGGACTTTTAATGGTATGGGCTATATTTTAATAAAAGGAAACACAAAATGAACAGAGGAAATGTAAGACATATGAGGTGTGGATGCCAAGTGTGTCCAAGAAAAGTGTCTGGAGAAAAGAGATAGTGCCTCTCTCTAGGGTAAGATAAAACAACTGCATGGTGGGACACTGCTTGGTCCTGGCTTTCTTAATGCTTCTGCTCAGCCAGTGAGACTTTGTTCCTCAGCTATTTGGGTGAGTTCTGCCTCCATCTGTTTCATGAACTTCACCCTACTAACTAGCTCTCTCTTGGGGGTTTAGTGAGAGAGCTAGAGTTTACTGATCTCTTTGGAAAGCTGTTGTAAAGCATTGGACTGGGAGACTAGAACCATGGATCCTGGACCACATGCTGATGCTAATTAGTTTTGTGACCCTTACTTTCAACATCCAACTTATATCCTTTGAGTTGAATGTTGATTTGTTCTGGAAATCTATGCCGTTTACCCTTTTCCATGAAATATTTTAATGGATTCCTGAACATTTTGTTTATTCCTAATTATCTCCAAATTTTAATGAAAATTTGTAAAATTTGCATTTTCCTAAAAGAAATTCCTTGAAGGAACTATAGGAATGATATTGTAGAACTTCATCATTGGCAGTATTTCTCGAGGGCTTGCTGTATAACATATGCCATGCCAAGTGTTTTACATGTATTGTCTTATTTAATTCTTTTATGCCTCAATTAATCCAAGATGCAAAGAGACACTATCAACTCAATTTTAGCAGTGAGAAAACTGATTTTCACAAAGACCTTGCTCAAGATCAGTCAGGAAAATGCTAGACTAAGGTCTCAAACCCAGGTTGGTCTATTTCAAAACCCCTGGTTTGCATCCTTGTGATACTCCTGCTGTTGCATGAATTTAATAGGAATGATAAATTACTCTGCCTCCTGTGTTGCCTCCTACGAAATCATTACCCCTGCAGGAGGCATGGATTTCTAGCCTCAGACCTTCCTCTCCTACACACACCTGCACTGTTCACCTCAACTCTCATCCAGTGAGAACTGGCTCAGAGAATGTCAATGGTAAGACTTCCCTTTGGTTTCTTTAAATATTTTAAATCTTCGTTTTAAAAAGGCTATTGGCTACCTCCTCTATTTCTATGCCAAATTTTAAAAAATTTGTTATCAGTTACATAGATTTATTTCAAGGCTATGAAAGTTTAGATAACTTATAAAAGGATTAAAGTATTTACCCACAGCGACTCATAAATAAAAGTCATGAACACAGCAGAACTCCCTGCTATACATTTAACTGGACAGCTAATGATGGAAAAGGATAAATTTGCTTTTTCTTCTGCATCAAACCTTTGCCAGTTGAAAGTACCGTTTTCAATCTTGTTACTTAATTGTAATATTTTACCAGAAGGAGGCACTAGCCAACTATCCCCTGTGCCTTTCAGGAAGGAGAGAGAACTGTCCCCCAGACAGTGATGGGGGCCTCCTGGGTTCCCATCCCTCAGCAGCCTCCCTTTGGCCTCCTCAGTCTTTCTGCTGATACACAAATTTCAAAATATCACCTGCTGAAAAGAATCTATAGCTGCTCTGTAATGTGCACATATTTATATAATATGCATTAGACTCTTTGCTAAGGGAAATAAATAAAATATTTAAGTTGTTCTAAATGTAAGGAAAGAAAGTCACTTCTGAAAGAGTCAACTTCTGTTGACAATCATTCAGACCAAGACATAAACATGAGGAGAAAGGAAACAAAAAGAAGAACAATGATCCCAGAAAGAATGCAAGAATCTGATAGTCACTGCACCTAGTGAGTGCTCGGGAAAAGCTCTGTCTAGATTACTTGGTCTCTGTCTACCTATCCGTATATACACATGTATACATGCAAACTGTTTGGCTTTACATTTTTATTATTAATTGATAAATATTAATTGCATATATTTAGGAAGCATAGTGTTATATTTTGATATATGTATATATTATGGTATAGTTATATCAAGTTAATTAATATATCTGGCACCTCAGATACGAGTTTTTCATAGAGAAAAAACTTTACATTTATTCTTTAGTAATTTAAAATATACATGTGACCATTAATCTTGATGTGCCAGTATCACTGAAGTAAGAAACATCTAGCAGATCATTAAACCACTCTTCTGTGTGTGTCTAGGGGGTCATGCAGATGTGGCCTAGGGTGCAATATCCAGTCCCTGGCCCTTCCTGTTCTATCTGTTCCCCTGCTCTGCTTCGCAGCCACCATGAACTAAGCAACTTGGCTCTACCAAACCCGTTAGCCATGATGGCCCGGTCTTGATGCCAGCTGACCATAGACAGAAACTGTGAGCCTAATACAGCCCCTCCTCCTTTAAACTGTCAGTGTTGGATGTTGTGTCCAGGGATGCAAAGGGTGACAGACATTACTGTTATTAAAGAGAGTCGACACACTGCAATAGGTCTTGAAACTTCCTCAACTGCTACTTTGCAGCCTTCAGTGAATGTTTCCACATTCTTCATTCCTTTTCCTCCCCAGCTTTAGCAACCACCATTTCACAGATAGAAGGGCAATCATGTGTTGTTTGTCTTTCTTTGTTTAGTTTTTTTCACTTAGCGTAATTTCCTCTCACATCATGTTGTTGCAGTGAAAGAATTTCTTCTTTCGGGGTGAATAATATTATATTGTGTACAAATTCCACATTTCCTTTTCTTTTTCCTTTTGTGATAGTAGGGGTTGAACTCAGGGCCTTTGCACTGAGCTACATCCCCAACCCTTTTTTATTTTATTTAAAATTTTTCATAAAATATTTTGAGACAAAGTGTCTCACTGTATGAGCAAACTGAGCAGAAGGTGGGGTTACAGTCTCCTTGGAAAACAAAGGAGAACCCACACACAATGTAAATAGCATGAGATACTCCGTTATTAAATACAAAGGCTGCATTCCGGGGGGTTAGCTTAATATTACAATAGGGTGGAAACCAGAAAGGGACAGAGGCACTGTCTCTGAGGGATCGTTTAGATTTACTTTTTATTTTATTAAGTTTAAAATTGTTTGAGTTAGATTTTATCTTGACTCCCACAAGAAAATTAAGATTGGGAAACATAGCTCAGAATAATGAAATTGATAAAAATGGATAGGAGGGCAAAGGGTCTCCAGCAGAGGGGGCTGGGAAATTGTGAAGAAGGGAAACCCTGATGTTACCATGTTCATAGCGGAGGAACCTCTTTGCTTGAATTACTCAGTTATGCATTTTGTTTTTATCTCCATTAGTGAGACTTTGCCAAAAAAAAAAAAAAAAAACAACAGAACTGTAGCTGAGTAAAAAATTTTGAGATTTCTAGGCGAAAGATAAGTGTTGAGAATTTATTTATTATTTAATATGCAAGACTAGTAGTGTTTCATTTAACTTATTTAAAAATATTAAAGCTTTATAGATTCTGGGCAGAAATGTAATTTTCAATAACCAAGCATCATTTATTTAGCTTAAGCTGACTGCAGTAGGGTTTATTTTATCAGGTGTTTCACAGATTGCTGCTGTTAGGTAGACCCTACCTCTACTTCCCTGTCTCTCATTTCTCCTGTCCTTTCATTAGTCAGTCCATTAATCAGTAGGTCTCTCTCTCTCTCTCTCTCTCTCTCTCTCTCTCTCTCTCTCTCTGTTGAAGGACAGGTAGGGAGAGAAAGAGATTAGGAATCCCAATAAAAAGTGGCAGATGAGTTTCAGGCTTGCTAGGGGACCTGCAAATAATTAGAGAATACAGCATTACTCTTTTCTTAAAGGGCTAAAATGATATTTAGTTGTTATGTACCCACTAAATGGCACAATTTACATTCCTCACTCCATACACAAACTGAAAGGAAGCAGGGATTTGCTTTGCATTTCATCTTAAGTAAAAGCAAACTGTGTATTTCGGGTTTCTGATGGTCGTGTCTCACTCTAATAAAGACTGGAGTAATGACTGGATGGAAAACAGACCTGAGGAGATAACGAGGACGATCTTTTGTCTTTCCTGATAGATCGTGTGCTCTGACTTAGCACTAAGGAAATAAGGATCCCAGAACCCACAGAATAAAGAAATAAGTTTCCTAGTAATTTGATCTTTATTGTAACCCTTCTGAATTAAACCTAGAATGTTCATGGAGGTCATTTGGCCCAGAATGCTAATGGAAATTCTCACCTGGGGAGGAGCCTGGAAGTGCAGTGTTAGTGTCCTTGTGAAAGGTATCTCACTTCCACAAGTGTCTTCAGAGATGCCGAGCAGGTGTGAAGACAGCTGCCAACACAGTGCACACTTGGGAGGTTGGATCTCCAGAAAGGCCCAAGCTGGCCCGATTCTCACCATTCCAGAAGACAGCAGAAGAGGCAATGCCATGGGGAGCATCGCTGGGAGAATTAAAGAGTGGTTCATGGACTTTAAAGAAGAAGAGCTTACTAAAGGACACTTTCACCTGTACATTAGGGAAGTGCGTCTGTTGCCATTCTTGTTATTTTGCCTTTTACCAGTAGTCACTTTGAGCAAGCTCTTTATGGATCTGAATGTACCCAAATTTATGATAGGAGAAGGATTTAAATGATGCTTGAAGGAGTACTAGTCATTTCTTTTTGGTTGTTACTTTCCTGTTCTACTGCTCTTCTAAAATTCAATTCCCTGTCTGAGCTGTAATTCAGAAGCATGGAAGCAGACTGAGTTTCCATGAGAAGAATGTCAGATGGGTTTTCTGTCATCTGTGTTAGTTCAATTACAGTGTGCTGAGTAAGATTCCAAGGTCTGGATGGGGCTCGGAAGGGAGGAGTGCTGGCAACACCACGGACCTGGGGGAGAGGAGAGACTACACATTTCCAGCCCTGTATCTTGAAAACATAGCTGGGAACACCACAATTTACAAACCTACTGCAGAAGTGATCTGTCATCATGCTTGGTTGTAGGGATCTGGAAACCACACCAGGCTGGCTTTAAACCAGAGGGATGCAGTTGATTCCTGGTGTTGTGGAGGAAAGTCATTCCGATGCCTCTCAAGTCCTCCATCTCAGTAACAGCACTTAAAGCCTATTAAACACCTACTACCTGTCAGAAACTGCTCATGCTCTGTACATGGGTTCTATTTGTTGGCTTCAGAATTGCCTTCGAACTAGATGCTTTTATAAAAGAGGAAATAAGTGTAGAAAATGACGGACTTGCTCTCGATGATAACACATGGCTAATTCCTTTGCTGTTAGGTAGTAGCAGTAATTGAGGTAAAGATGCAAAATACTCAAGTGAGGACAATAATTTCATAAAAGGCTCTTTAGTACCAATGCCTTAGTCTCAACAGTGCCTCATTCACCCTGGCTATGAATTTTGCATACACTGTCTCATTTAATATCCACATGAGTAGCTGTGAATATTCCTAAGCAGTGACTAGTAGGGTCAATAGTAGGTAGTTAAAACTGAATTTATTTACACTAAGGGACAATTGTAGTTCCAATTACGTTTCACGAATACATTTCAGATATTACCTTTCCTAACACAGAGAAATAAATGTGCAGGGCATTGGGAGGTTCATGTTCATTCCCAATAATAGAATCATTCACTAAAACTGTGATATTCTCTCAGTCCTATGGGGCTGTGGAAGTAATGAGGTGCTATATTTAGTTCACTTTATGATCAGATAATGTCAAGTGAAACTTCAATGCAGATAAATATTTTATAAACCTCACTTGTCTGAATAACTCACTATGTAATAACTCCTTTGCCAAGTATTTAATGGTCTGTCCTGAGAGCCAGAACCAGCAGTGGAAATGACAATGTTAGCAGAGAGGAGAAAGATCTGTCAGCAATGTTTGTACCACTCACATAAATTGTCTCTAAAGAATCTAGTGCCAGGTGATTTATTTTCTTTAGAACTTTAAATCACTGTTTCTGCTTTTGTCCAGTGAGGTCAAACCATGCTACACTTATTCTCAGTCCATGTGGTGAGAAACACATGTACAGATAGTCAGTAATTCACACAAATAGCCAGTGGAACACATGAGTGCTCCTTAAAATGTATGCATTATTATTATTACTCATAGAGTAATGGGGGCCTGCTTCTTCTCTTTGTGAAGACTAGAGCCATGCTCCCTAATTCACGTAAATTTTCTCTTGCTTTGACACCAATTTTTCTAGCCCAGCTGGGTCCCTTTTCCCTCTCCAAATCACAGAGTAAATAAATTCCACTAGGCAGTGATTGATGTCTTCTCTTCTTGGGAAAAGCTCATAAATATCCCCCAGGACCTCCCTTTGTCCTTCACACACTTTTCTTCTTCATCCTCATAACTCAGGAGACCTGGATATTAAATTCTTAGTTTTAGGTGTAGTTGTAAACAAAGTTGGCCAAGACAAACAAAGAGAGAACATTTTATTTGAAGGAAAATATTTTTCTTAAGAGATGGCAAGGAACCGGCCACAGCTTGGAAGCATTACATCTGCCAAGTATGGTCTGGAGAAGCAGAGAGCTGTGACAAGGACACTTAGGCATATGCTCAGGGTCCTCGGGACACAGACAAGAGGCCCCTCAGCCAGCCTTGCTGTAGGGACTCTGGGAAACTTCTGGGAGTAAATGTCTGAGTGAGTTAGCTAGGGGGAAAGCAGACTAAGCATGGCATAGAGAGTTTGTTACTGGTGGACAGGGATACACTGGGAAAGAAATTAAGAAGACAATGCCATATAGCATCACACAATAGAATCAAGAAACATGAAATACTTAGGAATTAACCTAACCAAACGAGTGAAAGACCTCCACAATGAAAACTACAGTACCCTGAGAAATGAGTTTGAAGAGGTCATCAGAGAGCGGAAAGATGCCCCCTGTTTTTGGATAGGCAGAACTGATACTGGCAAAATGGTCACATTTCCAAAACTGATATCCAGATTTATTAAAATCCTAATCAAAATACCAAGAACATTCCCCACAGAACTGGAAAAATCAATCCTAAAATTTATATGGAACCAGAAAAGATTGTGAATAGCAAAATTAATCCTGGGCAACAAGAGCCAAGCAAGAGGCATCACAATCTTTGACCTCAAGTTATATTACAAAGCTACAGTGAGAAAACAACATGGCAAAAAAAGCAGAGGAGATCAATAGAACAGAGTAGCAGATGCAAAATGGCACCAGGCACATTCAGCTATCTGATCTTTGAAAAGGGACCTAAAACATACCCTGAAGGGGTATGTTCTTTAACAAATGGTGCTTCTTTAACAAATGGTGCTGGGAAAACTAGCTATCCACAGGCAGAAGGTTGAATCTAAACTAATATTTCTCCCATGGACTAAACCAAAATTAAAATGGATCAAAGACCTAAATGCTGAAACTGAAACACTTAATCTCCTGGAAGATAAAACAGGGAAAAGATAAAGCTCTTGAAGACATAGGCATAGGCCAGGACTTTCTGAATAGAACTCCAATTGCACAAGAAATAACATTAAAAAATCAACAAATGAGACCATATAAAATTAAGAGCCGTCTGCAAAACAAAAGAAACAACTAACAAATTGAAGAGACAAGTAGGGAAAAAAGATTTTACCACAAGTTGGGAAATTTTTTTCCAGCTATTCCTTGCACAAAGGATGACGACCCAGAATAAATAAATAACTTAAAGAAATTAGACCCCTCCAATAAAGTATGGAACCAATAGGTGGGCAGCTAAAATGAATAGAAACCTGTTGAAAGAAGTACAATTGAGTAAAAATACATGAGAAAATCCTAGGCATCTTTGGTCATTAGAGAAATGTAAACTAAAACAACACTGAGATTCCACTTTACTTCAGAAAGAATGTCTATCATCAAGACATCAATGAATAATGCTGGCAAGGCTGTAAGGGAAAAAGGAATATTTTAAATGTTTTTCTTTCATTAAGTTTATTGGCATATTTTAGGTGTAAAGTGCAGTTACACTCATTGTTGGACCTTGTACCTCTATATGATATATCTTAGTTCTTATTTTTTCCCCATTTCCCTGCCCTCCCTTCACCTCCCTACACTTCCTTATTTACAGAGAGTTTGTTTACAGTTTTCCCTGTTCTCATTTTTTTTTTCTTTTCCCTTCTTTCCTTTCCCCTACCCTTCCCACTTTTACAGTTTTGATGGAAATGTAAACTAATACAGTCATTATGGACATTCCTCAGAAAACTAAAAATACAAATTCCACTGGACCCATCTATTCCCCTGCTACAAAACTTTTCCTGAAAGAGTTAAAGACATCATATTACAGTTATGTATGCATACCTATGTTTACAGCAGCGCACTTCATAATAGCCAAATCTTGGAATTGACCTGTATGTCCATCAATAGATGAATGGATGAAGAAAACATGATGTTTATACACAATGGAATATTATTACTGTGTCATAAAGAAAAATAAATTGGAGTCATTTGTAGAAAAATAGATGCACCTCAAGTCCATAAGGTTAATTGAAATCAGATGCAAATATCATAGTTTTTATGAGAAACTCAAAATATAAATAAAGAACAAAATAAAAGATAAATAATAAGAAATAGGGAAATAGATATTTTCCAAAAGGGAAAGAGACCAAGCAATGTAGGAAGTGAGGGATGAAAATAGAATTGAGATGTGTTATGTACATATACTGATTTCCCACAGGGAATGTAATAATTACGTACTGCAAACGTGTCCTGATAGAGAAATAAAAACTGAAAAAGAAACATGTTGTGAAGAGCAAATGGCAAGCACAAGGATGTTGTGGTGTGAAAGAGATTTCAGTTATGGAAACAGAAGAAAAATAAGAATGGAGGCCGGGAATTTAGCTCCATGGTTTCGCCACCTGCTCCACAAGCACAAGGACCCAAGTTCGATCCCCGGTACCAAAAAAAAAAAAAGAATGGATAGAAGTATAGATGGTGAGCAAGAACCTTACCCTTTCTGAGGTGTAGGGACTGTCAGAATTTGTTCAAACTAATTTTTAAATCCATACATGTATAAGTTGTACATGTTAGTCATGATATAAAAAAGGCAAATCCATAATGCAAGTAATAGGAGATCTAACATCTCAGGAAGGAGCTGGAATCTGAAACATATACTAATTTAGGAAATAAGACAAGATGCAATTATAAGGAGCTACCCTCAGTCTGATCCAAATTCTTAGCAGATAAAGAGACACATACATTCTTTGCTCCATAATACATTCGCTAAAACTGGCCTCCTGAGGTATATAAAACTCTTCCATTTCCATTCTGAATCTTTCCCATCCTCTAACCTCTGTGAGGCAATACTCTGTACAAAACTAAGGGTTTATTTTTCCCACCTTTGTCATACCATTATGAGTCACAAATACGTTTTTTAAAATTTTCTATATGTGAAGAAATTTCTTTAATTGAGAGAAATCCTATGTATTTAGAAGTCATTCTGGTAGTAAACCTTCAGGACCAGCCTTACCTATGGCTCATGGAATGCGCTATTTCAGCTCTTGTGTGTCCTGGCCATTAAGCACTTTTTCCTCTATGATATATTCTCAACAAATATCTACTGATTCCCATTTTTATCCTAAGTGTTATAGGAGGCAAAGATATATAGTTTCAAACGAAGAAATATCTGGATAAGTCCACTCTGATATATTTTCTCTTATAAAGTCTATCTTTTTAAAAATCTCATGCGACAGTTATTATAAATGAATATAATAAAAAGAAGGTGCATTTTGAAGATTGGTAGCCCTACCTTCAGATTGGAACTGTGACATTGATGCATCTGTGAACTTTAAATACTCATTTAACTTCCTCAAGTCTATTTCCTTATTTGAAGAAATGGAGATTTTAATACTAACTTTATCATAGATGTTAAACAAAATAAGGCCCAAACTGCCTCATCCCCGTATAGAAATAAGTCACAGATACTGGTTTTGACTTCCTCCAGTTAATCTGATTAGTTCTTGAGGGCAGCAGTCTTTCATCGTTTGATTTAAATCTCTTTCAAACCACCCAGCTGGGTTCTAAGTAATTAGTGGGAATCCAATAAAAAATGAAAGGATGAATAGGAAAATCAGTCCTGGAAGGAGTATCTTACTTGTTGGCATTTTGGAATATATGGAGATACTGACCGTAAGATAGAAAAGAGCACGCGTGCGTGCAGGTGTGTGTGTGTGTGTGCGTGTGTGTGTGTGTGAGAGAGAGAGAGAGAGACAGGTGCAGGAAATGAGACAGCAAAGTAACTCAGACTTCACTGTCTTGTCCAGGTACAGTTTCATCTGTCACACATTGAAATGGGGGTCTCAACTCTGTCTGGTGGAGGACAGATAGCGATACTCCTCTTAGAACCAAGGCAAGCATCTGGGTACAACACAACCTAGAAACCAGAAGTGACAGTGACATTTACTTCAGGAGCCCATGGAGCTCTCAGCTAGGTCACAGCCACTAGAGAGTATGTCGTATGAGGAATGGGTGAGAGATCTCATCAGTTCGGTGACATTTCCCAAAGAATTGGTATGTGCGGTCCTGAGGTTCTCCAATCACTTGACTTTTCACTGTCTAGAACTAATCTTTTTCCCAGGTGCGCCTGATGCCACCTTTAAAATTTCCCTGTGGGTATGGAGATTATATGATGCAGTAACTAATTACAGGTTATAAAAATAAATGGAAATAGGAGTAACTTAGAGTAACTGCGGAGCAGCCAGAGCCAGGGGTGGACATAAGTTAATTGGCTTCCTGGCAGAGTTTTTCAGAGTCTCTAGGCAGCCCTTTATTTTAATGAATGTTTATCAAGATTAGATGCTTCTGGAAGACACCAGGCACAGTGTAGGGCTGCGGAGATTAAATGCTGTAATAGATCCAGATGTCTCTGGACAGAAAGTCTAACAGTGTATAGTACAGGTTAGCGTTAATTATTTGCTTAATTTTTCATAACTGGGTACAAGTGGGTTTATTTCCCTTTATAGATAATGTGAAGCTGATGCATGGAGATGCCTCCTTTTTCAAGCAATTCTTAGATTAGAAGTCAAACATCCAAGAGCCTATGCATGAGATTCTACCTATGATGTCTCAAAGCCAGATAGTAAATAAATTCTTATTTTTAAATTACTTATGGAACTTATACTGTATTTGACGCTGTCATTGTTATAGTTAATTTTCTTTTATCTTTTAAATTAGATAACTGACTTAACAGGCACAGGGGTCTTCTTTCCCACCAGTTGTCCTAACAAGTGTTGGAAAAGATATGTGACTATTTGAATTAGACACGTTACAGAAAGCAGTTATGCAGATAAGCATGTGCTATGATTCTAAGGGACATTTTCTCTAGGGATGTGAAATTTAAGCAGAACTTTTTATTTAAATGCAATTTATATAGGTAGAAAAATGGATTGAGATCTTACAAGCCTGGAGAGTAAGCCCATGAATGCAGAATCTTGAAAAATAGATTGGGTCTGTTGGAGGCTTCGACTGAGGAAGAAGAGAGAAATAAGAATGAGTGGCATAGTTCAGCCACATGAGGAAGACACGACTTGGGGCGGAGGATGTAGAATTTTACACTGAGGTGAAAAAGGAGTTATTGTGCGTAGAAGGGACAGCTTTGGAAGATATTGCTGCCTGTGTGTTCTAATTAAGAAATAAAACAAAGAGATCAAATTCAGGGCTCCAGATTATTCGAAGTCTTTAATGGGTCACAGATGGGACATCAGAGATCCAAGGGACAGAGACAGAGACAGAGATATGAGAACAGGGATTCTAGATGTGTAATAGAGGACATTCTCTCTGCGACTGCACTTTCTTTGGTGATTCAATAGCTGCCACTGAAAAGGGGAATTGTAAAATTTAGATTTTTTAAATTTAGAGATATGCGGCTTCTCCAGACTTCCACAGGCCTATGACAAAATCACTGCCCTGACCCCTCCTCAGCCAACATAAAGAGAATGTGCAGATGATGGCAACCAGGAGGTCACAGGGAGGGGGCTGGTGGTCTGGGTCCAGGAAGGGACGAAACTGTGCTGAGCATGTCCACTCTCTTTTCATCTTCCCCCTTCACTGTTTGTGCTATGAAAAGTTCTAACACACCTGCACATGGTGAGATGGCCATTTGAGGGAAACTGGCCCTTCCATCTCCTTGAAGCCCGTTTTTAGGGAATCCTTTCTGTTGACAAATAAATGACCTCCTTTGAGGTGGACAATGGTGAGTAAATGAAGGTCAGGGGCCAGTGAGAGTTTTGATGCAGCCAGTCAGGAAGGAAGTCTTTGTCACTATATGAGTGTAAAGCAGAAAAGGCCACTCCTTTAAGATCCAAAGGAGCTCTCAGTTTGGCCGGGGAGCCGCCCAGTTAGGGCCAAGACCGTACCCTCTAAGGCAGCGTTCAGATGAATTAAATCAACTCTGCAGTAGACAGTGACCTTGTCCCTTCTTTTATTTGCCTATGGGAACCACGTTTACACTGTCGATATCATTTACCTGGCAAAAGCCATGTTCCTCTTATTCTATAAGAGACAGTCTCACTCAAAAATGAATTTCCTCAGTCATTAAAATAGACATTAATTCTTGTATACTGTATTAAAATTTTTTTGCAATTCTGCGGTGTTTCTGTAAGAAATTCTAAAGGTGTCACTAAACTGTAATTCTTAGTTTTGGAATTAATAAACGATGTGCTTTTTCCTAACTGGTATAAGAAAAGAGGATTCTAAGTATATACAGTATATGCTGAATGCATCTTTCTAGCAAATCTAACCTTGCTGCACAGAAAGATTGGCTTTCTTTAATTAATTTTGTCACTACACTTCTTAGTTCAAATCTGCTGTACAAGGCTAGATTTACTTTACTCTTATTGGCTTGTTGTACATCTGCCTGTAAGCTTTATAAGTATTGTTTGTCAAAGTTGTAATGTTTAAAGTTCTGATTAGAGTACAGGCAGGTTAGACTTGACAATGAACTCAAGATAAAACTCAGCCTATTTAAACTCTCAGTAACTGTACAATAGATATTGTGTAATAGGAAGAACTTTTTCAAAAAGAAAGGGGAATTAGGAAGAGAGAAGTGGGGAGAAAGGAAGGGAAAGAAAAGGTGAGAAAAGAAGGATAAAATGGAAACAAAGCTTTGTAAATAATGAGGGGAAGAGGGGTTGAAGGGAGGGAGCGGGAAGGGTATAAAGAGGAATCAAGATACATTATGTACAGGTGCAAATTCCCCATGATGAATGTGATCGATATGTAATATAAATATCACCGATAAACTTAATGAAAGAAAAGTATACATAAAACCAAATGAAAAAACAAACAAGCAAACAACTCAGCCTAAGAGCCACTCATTCTCTATCTCTGATATTGCTCACAGGTTTTAAGAAGGGTTTTTTGACACTGACTCAATCAAACTTCCTGTCCCATCTGCTCCAAAGTGGGACATATTCCGACTGAACAAGCCTGGGTAAAGTTACTTTGGCACTGATGGGCACAGATGTAAAAGCTAATTGGCAACACCTTCAAAAGAGAGAAAATGAATTTGGAGAAGAAGGATATATTTGTGAGCATCAAAGAGTTACCCGTGTGTCAATCCTACCCAAAATACGAAAAGCTGGAGAGGTTATGGAAGAGGGTTCTTATGAAGAGTTGCCTACAAGCAAAAGGCCCTTTCAGAAGGTGCCACTCTTAGATATTTTGTGGCACTTTTCTCAGCCATAAGCTTCTAGCTTCTCCTTGCTTATGCTCAAGGTACCTTTGATGGAGTCTACATGCCATTCCAACCTGAGACAGGGAGCCAGGTATGCCCTCAGGACGGAAACCTGGACAAAGTGCAGAGGAAATTGTAAACAGCACTACAAAGTGAAACTATAACACTTAGAATTTTGTTTCTGGTTTTTTGAGACAGGGTCTCGCTATGTAGCCCAGGCTGGCCTCGAATTCTTGGCTTGCTCCTCCTACCTCAGCCTATGAAGTGCTGGGATTACAGGCAGGGGCCACCACGCCTGGCTTAGATTTCATCCTTCAGAGACAAATGGCTTCTCCAAACTTCCTCAAGCCTAGGACACAAATGGTTCCCCCCTCTTCTCTACTAAGAATGGAAATAATATCCAGATATTGGTAGCAGGAGGTAAAAGCCAAGTTTCATTTACACGGGGAATGCGGGAGAGGTCTGGACCCAGGATGGGATGAAACACACCTGAACACATTTGCTGTCTCATTGCTTTTCCTCCCCCTCTCCTTGCTGTAAAAGACCCCAATGCACTTGCACACGGCGAGAGTGAGAATGACGTGAGGCAGATGAGACCCTCTGCGTCCTTGGGTCTAGCTTTGAGTAAGCCATTTTTCCTTTTTACCCAAATAAATGGCTCCCTTTAATTTGGTCAACAGCAAACAAGCGAACTTCAGTGTATGAATCTATGTTCCTATTTTTTCTTGTTTTCCTCTCTCATGATGCCTTATACGTGTTAGATACATTGTGGACACTCCAAATACTGTATTAACAATGCAGAAATAGAGACTGGTTTATTAGAGAAAAGAATATTAGATGAGGACAAAGGAGGTGGTCTCATTTTTTTTTTTTTTTTGGTACCAGGGATCGAACTCGGGACCTTGCACTTGCAAGGCAGGTGACTGAACCACTGAGCTAAATCCTCAGCCTGGTCCCATTTTTTTTTTTTATTGTTACTCAAATAACCAAGAAAAAACAATCCTCTCTGCTGACCAATTCCCTTAGTGGAGATGGCCTCATGAGTTGGCTGGGACGTATCTCTAACTTTGTGATGCTCACATCTGCCCTGGTGATTGTGTTTATACCCTGGCTTCTGTTACCGCCCAAATATGAATGCTTTCCAAACTATGGCATCAATCTAGATTTTCTCCCTAAATTCCATACCACTGTACCTACCTTTCCTGACATCTCCATCCTGAGGGTCACAGATATTTCAACACTACAATGTAAAAAAGTCTTTTAAAATCTCTCCTCTCTTTTCTCTTCATTTCCACCAAGGGCTTACCTCTTTCCCTGAACTCTTTATCCTGATAAACATTAACTCATTTACTTCAAATCTTAAATTTCCCAGAGGAATTTGTAGCTCAGTTAGCTGAAGGATAGGTGGCTTATGATATTTAAAATCTAGTGGGATAACTCTTCCAAAGGTAGGTTTTTTGGTTTATTTTTATACCTAGGATCGAACTTGGGACCTTGCGCTTGAGAGGCAGGTGTGGCACCACTGAGCTAAATCCCTGGCCCTTCCAAAGGTAGTTTTATGGTATCACATACCTATATTGCTCTGGTCTGATAATTTATGACCCCTTCAAATTTATATGTTAAATCCTAACCTCAAAGATGTTGGTATTGGGATGTAGGAACATTCTGGAGGTGACAAGGTCATGAGGGTGGAGCCTTCATGAAGGAGATTAGTGCCTTTATAGAGGAGGTCCAAGAGAGCTGTTTGCCCTGTCTTTCATTTAAAATTTCTGAAGCACCAAAAGGACACCTAAATCTGTAGAATCTCAGGCACTATAAAAGGAGAGAACTAAAAGGGCTTCACATATAAAGGGAAAAAAAAGTTGAATTCTCTACAAAAGTCCTGGGAAGTTACCATTAGTATTCCATCCCCTGTCAAGAATAACATGAAGAATTGGATCAATAGGATTGTGATTTTCATATTATTTTAAAATCTATTTTAATAGCTGTATTAATTTAGATCTTACATACAATAATTTTTACCACTGATGGAAAAATGTGCAAATCAAAATTTGTTAATGTGTTCACAAAATTTTATAACTATTACTACTATCTACTTTTAAAACAAAATCTAATTTTGTCTAGCCATCATAATTCTGGTACACTTTACAGTCACATCTGTCTCTGTCTGTCTCTCTCTCTCTCTCTCTCTCTCTCTCTTGCCCTAGACATAAGGACACAGTAATCTTTCTGTTTAAATTTGCCGAGTCTGGACATTTAACATAAATTGAATCATATAGCTTGTAGTCTTTTTGAGTAGTTTCTTTCACATGGATAAAGTTTCTAAGGATTACCAAAGTTTTAGCATGTATGGCACTCCATTCATTTTTTAAAAATGAATTTTGTTGGTACATTTTAGGTATACAATATAATGACATTCATCTTTTTAAATTGGCACCTTTACATAATCTCTCCTGGTTCTTATTTTTTACCCCTTCCTCTGCCCTCCCTTCAACCCCTCCACCCCTCCCTATTTACAAAGGCTTTGTTTCCATTTTTTTTCATTTTCTCATATTAATTCTATTCCCTTCTTTCCTTTCCCTTACCCCTCCCACTTCTCCTTTCCCTTTGCCCCTTTTCTTCCTATTTCACATTACCTATTATACATTTTAGTCCTCATTTACATTTTCAGTTTCTCACACTAAAACTATTTGGTATTTACACATGTGTGTCCTATTTATTTCACTTAAGAGTATCGCCACAATGTGTATCCATTTAGCTATAAATGTCTCTAATTTCTCATTTCTTATGGCTGAGTAGTACTCCATTTTATTAAAAAAACCCATTTTCTTTATCCAGTCTCCAGTTGATGGGCAATTGGGCTGCTTCCAAGTTTTAGCTATCACAAATTGTGCTGCTTTGAACATAGGTACACATGTGTCACTGTGGTATGATTCTTTTAATTCTTTGGGGAAGATCCCCAGCAGGGGATTAGCTGGGTCAAATGGGACTTTTCCAGTCCTAGTTCTTTGCAGTATTTCCACACTGATTTCCACAGTGGTTGCACCAGTCTACACTCCCACCAGCAGTGGAACAGGGTTCCTCTTTCCCCACAGCCCCATGATGATTTGTTATTGGTTGATTTCATGATAGCAGCCATTCTTTCTGTTGTGAGGTGAAATCTTGGCCTTGTTTTCATTTGCATCTCTTGAATGACCAGTGATGTTGAACATTTTTTTATATGTTTATTTGCTATTTTTACTTCTTTGTTTGAGAAATGTCTGTTCATTTCAAATGCCCATTTTTGGGTTGGGTCTTTAAATTTGGGAGGTCTTTTTTTTTAAGTTCTTTATAGATTCCAGATAGTAAACCTTTGTCTGAGGGACCGCTGGTGAAAATTTTTTTCCCACATTGTGGGTTGCCTCTTCACACTGTTGGTGGCTTCTCTTGCTGTGCTTTTTAATAAGAAGAGATCCCACTTGTTGATTGTTTGTGCTAGTTCATGGGCAACTGAGGTTTTGTTCCTAAAATCTTTTCCTACATTGATGTCTTCAAGAGTTCTACCTAACCTCTCTTCCAGCTGGTTCAGAGTTTCTGTTTTAATATTTAGATCATTTTACTGTAGAGAAATATTCCATTGTATGGCTCTATAACATTGTATTTCTCTAGTCTGAAGATTACTGATATTTGGTTCTCTACTATTTGGGTAATTGTGAGTAATGCTGCTATGAACCCTGGAGTACAAGGTTTTATGTGGACATGTGTTTACTGCACTTAGATACAGATCAAGTAGTGGAATTTTTGGATCACATTAATAATTTTATTTAACCTTTTGGAAAACTAGACTTTTCTAAAGTATCCTTGTACATTCACTAATGGCATGGGAGGCTTCCACTTTCTCATGTATTACTGAAATTTATCTGCCTCCTCAATTATAGCCATCCTAGTGAGTGTAAAACGATACCCCCAGCTTTGATTTGTGATTTCATCACGACTAATCATGCTGAGCATCTTTCCATGAAGGTACTGACAACTACAGTGTATATCTTTGGATAAACACCTACTCTGATCACTGGTTTATTATAACTGGGTTATTTGTAGATTTAACTGGGTTATAATTTTATTTATTCTTCTTTTAATAGTTTTTATTTTTTAGTTCTTTATACTGAGGGTGCTTTGTTTCCTCATTTAATAAGAAACAAATATCAGTATTTGCAAATACTTTGTCCTAGTAGATTGTCATTTGACATTTTTGATGCATAATTTGCAGTAAAAAGTTCTGATTTTGATATGTTCTAATTTATATATCTGCCACTTGTGCTTTTGATGTCCTATGTGGGAAAGCATTCCCTAACCTATGTTTGTAAGCATTTACTCCTACATATTATTTTAAGATTTTTAAAATTTTAAGTCTTATATTTAGGATGAAAATTTATCCTGAGATAATGATTGTTTGTGATATAAAGAGGAGAGACAATATCATTTCTTTTTCCTATAGATGAATTAGCATCATTTGTTGAAAAGACTGTTCTTTTACTATTGAATGGAATTGCTATCCTTGAAAAAAATCAGTTGACCATAGTTATAGCAGTTACTTTAATGGAATCTTAATTTAATTTCATTATTTTGTACCTCTAGTTTTATTCTACTAACATACTGTCATGAATACTATAGTTTTTAGTAAAATTTAAAATTAGTAAGTATGAGACTATGAGGTTTCTTTTTTTTCATATTAAGATTGTTTTAGTTAGTTTAGTTTCTTACATTTCCAGCTTTTCTATTGCTACAAAAAATAACTTAAAATTCAGTCCAAATGGTATAGGGATTTCACTGGACCTCTAGATCATCTGAAAAAGTATTGTAACTTAATAATATTAAATTTTCCCATCAATGATCATGGGCTTCACTTTTTAGGTCTTCCTCACTTCCTTTTAAATCTCTTCTGTAGTTTCCTGTGTATTGTCCAGAGAAAAAGGTCTTACATTTCACTGAATGTATTTATTTTTAAGTATTATTTTGGATACTTCTGTGGAAACATTTTCTTTTTTTTAAATTAAATTCTTTTATTGGTACATTTTAGATATACAACACAATTACATTTCTCATTGGGAATTGTACCTTTACATGATGCATCTTGGTTCTTATTTTTTCCCCATTCCTAGCCCTCCCTTCACCTCCTCCACCCTTCCCTATTTACAGAGACTTTATTTCCATTTCTTCCACTTCTCATCATTTTTCCTTTCCCTTCTTTGCTTTCCCCTGCCCCTCCCACTACCACTACCCCTTTGGACCTTTTCTTCTTATTTTGCATTATCCATTATTCATTCTAATCATTGATACATTTTAGGTATACAATATAATGACATTCATCATTGGAAATTTGCACCTTTACATAGTCTCTCTTGGTTCTTATTTTTCACCCTTGCCCAGCCCTCCCTTCAACCCCTCCAGTCCTCCCTATTTACAAAGGTTTTGTTCCTATTTTTCCATTTTCTCATTTTAATCCCATTCCCCTCTATTCTTTCCCCTAGCCCTCCCACTTCCTTCCCCTTTGCCTCATTTCTTCCTATTTCACATTACCTATTATACATTTTAGTCCTTATTTACACTTTGAGTTTCTCACACCAGAGAAACTATTCAGTATTTACACATGTGTGTCCTATTTATTTCACTTAAGAGTATCACCTCAATGTGCATCCACTTAGCTATAAATGCCTCTAATTTCTCATTTTTTATGGCTGAGTAGTACTCCATTTTATAAAAAAAAAAACACATTTTCTTGATCCAGTGTCCAGTTGATGGGCATTTGGGCTGTTTCCAAGTTTTAGCTATTACAAACTGTGCTGCTATGAACATGGGTGCACATATATCACTGTGGTATGATTTTTTTAATTCTTTGGGGAAGATCCCCAGCAGTGGAATAGCAAGGTCAAATGGGACTTCCAGTCCTAGTTCTTTGAGGTATCTCCATATTGATTTCCACAGTGGCTGGAAATATTTTCTTAATTTCAGTTTTAGATTGTTCATTGCTACATATAAATATAAGTATTATTGCTTTTTGATCTTTCATGCTACAACATATTTGAACTTATACATTAGTACTAATGGTTTTTAATTTTGTGAAATATATGTTTACATATATAGTACATGTATGTGTAAGTACACACACATACACACACATATATATGTTTGGACATATGCAAATATAGTTTTACTTCTTTTTTAATCTGGATGCTTATAATTTACTTTCTTACCTAATTGCCTTGGCTAGAACTTTCAGCACAATATTATTCAGAATTGGTGAGAGCACACATCATATCTTCCTTCCAGTCTTAGGGCAATTGTTTAGTCCTTCAATGTGAACGATGACATTAGATGTTTGATTTTTATTTGGTTGAAGAAATGTCCTTCTAATTCTGCTCTAGGTGCTTTTATTGTGAAAATATGTTAGATTTTATCAAATGGTTTTCTGCATGTGTCACAATGCCTGTGCTTTTCCCTCATTGTATTAATATGGTGTTTTACATTAAGTGATTTTTAAGAAATTGAATGAACCCTTCATTCCTGGGGTAAATTCACTTTGTCAAGACTTTTCCTAAGTTGTGAGTTATTTTGAGCTTATACGTGGAGTTTTTAAAAACTGTTGTGTTGTTTTAAATTCTAGGGTATAATAATAAAATTATTTCTGTATTCTCCAGTTTATCTTTATCTTGTCTTTATTTCATGCCTCTAGGGCATGTTAGAATTCACAGATGAGAAGATGAAGCTTTTATGAGATTATATAGCTGGTGGGTGATGAAGCAGAATTTTTATTTTCTACAATTTTGACTTCAAAGTCTTACTATACATATTGTGTTTAGGGTCTTTTTAGAAAAGTTGGTATCTAAAAAGTAGGGTGCCTTGGAGACTGTATGTCCCCAGGAAAGAAATACTTGTGGACACTTTTGATCCCTCTGAGGGAATACTTAAGAGTCCCTGGTTATTAACCTGCCCCTGTGATCTTAGTGACTTCTGAGAGTTTATGAGTAAAATTAATTCAACAGGCAGGGAAAAAGTTCAAGGGCAAAGAAGCAGAAGAAAATCTGTGAAATTTATTTTCAAAACCGAATGATATTTTACTCAGCGTACGTCCTGGGCTGCTTGCCCATGTGAAATGCCACTCTGCTCTCAGCGCAGAATAATTCTCTCAAAATGAGCTGGCTGGGCAGAAATGTAACAACATGTAAAGCAACCTAATAATATAAACATCATCAGGGTGAGCCATCGTGTGTGTGTGTGTGTGTGTGTGTGTGTGTGTGCGCGCGCGCGCGTGGTGCTGTAAATTTCCATTTCCTGTGCCTCCACCCCAAAGGGGGACAGAGAGGCCCTTCCTGAGGAGCAGGCAGCTCTGCTTGCTCCCCAAGTCATTCCCTGAGGGTAGGAAGATGGAAATAAGAAGTCACATTTCTCTTTTCTATTTTTTTTTTCCTGTTCCAGGAGGACCGAATTTTCCTAAATTAAAATAGATTCTAGATAAGTAAAAATTAGTCCAGATTTGTGCTTTCTTCAATAATAGCAAATCAACATCTAGCTCTCAGCTTCCAGATGTTTTACCAAATCACAATGTTTGCAGATGCCACAGTATGGGCAGTGAAGGGCAGAATGACTATATCAGGAAGCACAGGCATAGATATATGCACATACATAAATAGTAACAGAGGCAAAGGCAGTGTTATTTAGTTAGAATATTTATTTTGTATGCATAAGAGCCCTGTAAGTATAATCCACTACGTTTTACACCATACCATTGACTTCTGAGTTAATCACTTCTGCAGAAAACAGACAAGCCTGTTGTACATTTCTGCTTATTTGAGGGTTTTGATTCCTTTAAATAAAGGAGTGTTAGAAGTAGCCTTTATGACACAGTTTAGAACTCCTTTCTTAACAAGGTATTTGTCATTGCTAATATCTTCTTTTATGGCCAGAATGTATAGACTCTCTAGAGAGACTGGAAAGATTTATGTTACTAAATAAAGTCTGATGTGAAATTGAAGGAAGACCTTGTTAGAACAGTTAGAGGGCAATTAAAATAGAGCTAGAAAAATTTAACAGTGAATTATGTTTTAGAAGCAATATCTGGGCCTGACCCATGTCAAGAATATAGTAGGAAGTGGTTAAGTGTTAAATAATTAATAGAATTTGGCAGCTAATTGGAGTAGGAAGAAGTTAATTTTGAAACATATATGAATTTTATATTTAAGATGAGACACAAGGAAAATATAGTGAATGTGTAATTTTATTTTATATTTACAAAATGAATATTATTTATGTTAAAACAAAACACAATCATTTAGCTTTTAAACCAATTGCCAAGCTATTTTCCAGGGTGGCTGGACCATTGCACATCCCCGTCTGCAACCTGTGAATGACCTATTTTCTTTATATTCTGCAAGGCACTTGAGGTTGCCACATATTTTCTTAGCTTTAGCCATTCAGAGATGTACGCAGTAATATGTGATTGTGGTCTTAGTTTGCATTTTTCTGAAGGCTAATTGTGTTGAAAACTTTTTGGTACACTTATGTGCCATCAATATTTTAATCTTATACAGGAAAACACTTGTCCATGTCTTCTGCTGATGTCCTTATTGGATTGATATTTTCTTTACTAGTGACTTTTGGGAGTTCCTCAGGTATTCTAAATAATAATACTTGGTGGACTGTGTGGATTGCAAATATTTTATTCCAATCTGTCGCATGTTTTCATCCTTTTCACAGGACTTTTTTGAAGATCAAATTTTAAAAATGTATACAATAAACTTTTTATTTTAGAACAATTTTGGATGTAGAGAAAATTGTGTGCATAGTACATATTCTCTTCACCCAGTTCTGTCTTACTACTAATACTTTGCTTTAGTGAAATCTATTTGTGGCAGACAATGAGCTCAGTTAGGAAGGAACCTATAAGCAGGGCTACAGGTAACTAGTTAAGGAGTCATCAGGAGTGGAGCTACTGAGCAGGGAGGGAATGGATCTATGGATCTTGCACTGTGTTCATAAACAAGATGAAGAAAAAGGAAATGCACACTTCAGAAAATTCTAAGTCCTCCATGAACATAGATTCTCAACTTTCACAAGCAAGGATAGAAAGATAAGAGTGCATTACAATAAATTATTGCTTAAAAATTCATCAAACATAAACCTAAAAATAAAATATTGAGGTAATAAGAATTTATCAAGATTTTTCATAAGTTTTTTCCTTCCTAAAATCATTTTTAGAAATAATAAAATGGTGTATTTTCCACGCAACAAGCTATATGGTTTGTGCATGCATAAAGGAGGGAACAGAGGCGTCTTGATTTCCTGTGTGTCTGTCTCATTGCATTTAGTATAATGGGTCATCAGATATACATCGTTTCTGGTGCTATAATGTTACATCAACAGAGGACCCCAAACACATAAGTAGAAAGGATTAAAAGTATTTCTGTAAGAGTTAAGTATCACATATCCCCCATGTTCTCATAAATGAAGATTAGGTATAAATCAGGGTAGTTCAGAAAAGAACTTAAGGAGGTTGAGCAAGATGGGTTATGGGGCAGAGCTAAACGTTTAGAGCTCAGACTGCAAACCACCCTGTACACATAGCAAGACTCCAGAGTTCTTCAGTCGAGCGGAACACGCCGAATCGGCTTCAGACAAGCAGGTCTGTGCACTCCCTACCTAGGTCCAGAGTCACTGGGAAGATGCCGAATCACCCCGCTGCAGACAGGCAGGTCTGCCCATGCCTTACAGAGGTCCCGAGTTGCGCAGAACATGCCGAATCACCCCGCTGCAGACAGGCAGCCACCTGGTTCCACACTAAAAAGACGCAGAGGACACCAGACCACCAGACCAAGGTACTGAGTCCTGCTGCTCCCAGCTCAGAGGTAGGGGCTTCTGAGCTGCCATCCCACTGCTCCTGGTCCAGAGGAAGGGGCTTCCTGGTCACCATCCCTCCTGCTGCTCCCAGCTCAGAGGAAAGGGCTTTTGGGCCACCTTCTGTCCCTCTGCTCCTGGCCCGGAGGAAGGGGCTTCCCGGCTACCATCCCTCCCGCTGCTCCCGGCCCCTGTCCCACCTCTCCCAGCTCAGAGGAGGTAATCCATGCAGGCGCTAACAGACCCCGCCCCAGTCGAAATGAGAAAACATGTAAATAAGTTTCAAAACCAGACTTCCAGATCGCCTACAGCAACCGCAAAGGGAAATGAGATGGAACACTCTGATACTCAACCACCTGGACCCACTGAACTGGCAACAAAAGGGGATCTGGAAAAAATGAAATCAGAAATAATTTCTCACATAACAAGAGAAATTGTGCCCTTAGTGCAAGACATGATTAATAAATCTAGAGAGGAGCTGAGGAACATGATGGAATCCCAACATAAGAAACAAATGGAATCCATAAAACAGATGCAAATAGATTTCCAGGACAGGAAAAACTCCATTGAAAGTCTACACAGCAGAATGAGCCAATGTGAGGACAGAATTTCAGATATAGAAGATAAGATTGGAATAAGTGACCAGGAAAACAAAAATTGCTTCAAAATTATAAGGGAACATGAGAAATCAATCCAGCAGCTGCTAGACGATGCAAAGAAAAATAACATAAGACTGATTGGGCTCAATGAAGAAACAGGAGAGAGCGGAGATGACATAAAAAATCTCTTCACAGAAATAATGGCAGAAAACTTCCCAAGCAGGGGAAAACAGCTTGACATACAGATAAGTGAGGCATATAGGACTCCAAATAGCCTTGATCAAAAAAAATCTACACATAGGCATATAACTGTTAAGATTCCAGAAACACAACAGAAGAACAAAGTTCTACAAGCAGTCAGAGAAAAGAAACAAATCACATACAAAGGAAAGCCCATCAGAATCACAGCAGACTTCTCAACACAAACCATCAAGGCAAGAAGAGCTTGGAGTGACATATTCCAAGTCCTAAAAGAAAACAGCCTCCAACCCAGATTGATGTACCCTCCAAAACTATCTTTCAGAATGGATGGAGAAATAAGGTACTTTCATGACAAAGAGCACCTTAGGAACTTCGTGAATACCAAACCAGCACTCCAAAGAATTCTGCACAATATCCTAGGAACAGACATTGAGGATCACAACCCCAGGAAGCAAAGCAGAATGAACCCATCTGGCATGACAAGAAATTAAATGCAAAGAGGGAGAACCCAACAAAAAGAAAAAGTCATGGCAATGACAAGTCAATATGTTTCATTTATAACCATCAATGTTAATGGCCTCAATTCACCAATCAAAAGAAATAGACTGGCAGAATGGGTCAAGAAGTAAAATCCAACAATATGCTGCATACAAGAAACACACTTAATTCAAAAGGAAACTCATAGAATGAAAGTTAAAGGGTGGAAAGCAATACTTCATGGAACAGGAACCCCCCAAAAAGCAGGAGTAGCTATCCTCTTTGCAGATCAAGTAGATTTCAAACCAACACTGATTAAGAGAGATGAAGAAGGACACTACATCCTTGTAAAGGGAAGAATCCAAGAGGAAGAGATGACAAGCATAACTATCTATGCACCAAACACTAGTGCACCCAACTATATAAAACAGATACTAACAGACATGATAAGTCATACATGCACTAATGCAATTGTAGTGGGGAACCTTAACACCCCACTGTCACAAATAGATAGATCAGCTAGACTAAAAATAAGCAATGAAATACTAGAACACAATCAAACTCTTGATCAAATGAACTTAACAGATGTTTACAGAGTCTTCCACCCCACAAAATCAGAATACACATTCTTCTCAGCTGCACATGGGTCATTCTCCAAAATAGACCACATGCTCACACATAAAACATGTTTAAGTAAGTGCAAAGGAATTGAAGTTATCCCCTGTATATTATCACACCATAGTGCGATGAAATTGGAGATCCATAGCAAAAGAAACTCAAAACACTTCATAAACACATGGAAATTGAACAACACACTTCTGAATAACCAATGGGTCACAGAGGAAATTAAAGAAGAAATCAGACAGTTCCTTCAATTAAATGACAATGACAATACAACATATTGGAATCTGTGGGACACAATGAAAGCAGTCTTACGAGGGAAATTCATAGCAGTGAATACACAGATTAGGAAAACAGAATGAGCCCAATTAAACAACCTGATGCTGAACCTCAAGCTTCTAGAAAAAGAAGAGCAGGACAACCCCAAAGCTCATACAAGGGAGGAAATTATAAAGATCAGAGGAGAAATCAATGCAATGGAGACTAAGAGAACGATACAAAAAATCAATGAAGCCAAGAGTTGGTTCTTCGAAAGAATCAACAAAATTGACAAACCTTTAGCCAACCTTGTCAGAAAAAGGAAAGAAAAGGCCCAAATCCATGCAATTAGGAATGAAAAGGGTGAAATCACAACAGACCCAGCAGAAATCCAGAGGATCATCGATACCTACTTCCAGAACCTATATGCCAATAAGATGGACAACACAGAAGAAATGGACAGATTTCTAGGTACATATAAATTACCAAAGTTGAACGAAGAAGACCTAAAAATTCTGAAAAACCCAATATCAACCAATGAATTGATAATGTAATTAAAAACTTATCAACTAAGAAAAGCCCGGGCCCTGATGGCTTCACTGCTGAATTCTACAAGACATTTAGAGAGGAACTGCTGCCACTACTGTTTAAACTCTTCAATGAAATTGAAAGGGAAGCAATACTCCCAAATTCATTCCTGGAAGCAAGCATCACCTTGATCCCCAAAGCAGAGAAAGACCCAACTGAAAAAGATAACTATAGGCCAATCTCACTAATGAACATAGATGCAAAAATCCTTAATAAGATAATGGCAAATAGAATGCAGAAGATCATCAAGAATATTATACACCCTGATCAAGTGGGATTCATCCCAGGGATGCAGGGATGGTTCAATATACAAAAATCAATCAATGTAATACACTATATCAATAGAGCCAAGAACAAAAACCATATGATTATCTCCATAGACACTGAAAAAGCATTTGACAAAATCCAACATGCATTTATGATAAAAACCCTACAAAAATTGGAATACATGGTCTCTACCTCAAATTGATGGAAGCCATCTATGAAAAACCAACAGCCAATATCATACTAAGTGGTCAAAAACTGAAATCCTTCACACTAAAATCAGGAACAAGACAAGGATGTCCACTATCACCACTCCTGTTCCATATAGTTCTGGAAACATTAGCCACACCAATTAGACAAGAGAAAGAAATAAAAGGAATAAAGATAGGAAATGAAGAAGTCAAATTGTCATTATTTCCAGATGACATGATACTCCATATAGAAGACCCCAAGAACTCCACCAAAAGTCTTCTAGACTTGATAACCAAATTCAGTACAGTAGCTGGTTACAAGGTCAACACACAAAAATCAATAGCCTTCCTCTACACAAATGACAGACTCAATGAGAGAGAAATAGGGCAAATAATTCCTTTCACAATCGCATCCAAAATACTGAAATACTTAGGAATCAACCTAATGAAAGAAATCAAAGACCTCTTCTCTGAAAACCATGGCACTCTGAAAAGAGAGATTGAAGATGATATCAGAAAATGGACAGACATCCCCTGCTCCTGGGTAGGAAGGATTAATAGAGTGAAAATGGCCATACTTCCAAAACTGCTATATAGATTTAATGCAATTCCAATTGAGATCCCAGCAGCATGCTTCATGGATCTTGAGAAAACAATCCAAAAATTCATTTTTAACAAGAAGAGACCCAGAATAGCAAAAGCAATTCTAGGTAACAGTGACCTGGCAGAGGGTATCACAATCCCCAATCTGCAACTCTACTACAAAGCTACTGTGATAAAAACAGCATGGTACTGGCAAAGAAACAGATCTGAGGACCAGTGGAACAGATTAGAAGATGCAGAAATAACGCCAGACACACTCAGCCATCTCATCTCTGATAAAGGAGCCAAACACCCTCCCTGGAGGAAAGATAGCCTCTTTAATAAATGGTGCTGGAAAAATTGGGCTTCAACTTGCCAAAGATTAAAACTAGACCTGTATCTCTCACCATGCACTCAACTAAAATCAAAATGGATTAAAGATCTAAATATTAAAATAAAAACTCTGAACCAGTTGGAACAGAGGTTAGGTAGAACCCTTGAAGACATCGGTGTAGGAAAAGATTTTATGAGCAAAACCTCAGTTGCCCTTGAACTAGCACAAACAATCAACAAGTGGGATCTCTTCTTATTAAAAGGCTTCTGCACAGCAAGAGAAACCACCAGCAGTGTGAAGAGACAACCCACAATGTGGGAAAAAATCTTCACCTGCTTTTCCTCAGACAAAGGTCTACTATCTCGAATCTATAAAGAACTTAAAAAAATCAGACCTCCCAAATTTAAAGACCCAATCCAAAAATGGGCATCTGAAATGAACAGACATTTCTCAGACAAAGAAGTAGAAATAGCAAATAAATACATGAAAAAATGTTCAACATCACTGGTCATTCAAGAGATGCAAATGAAAACAATGCTGAGATTCCCCTTCACTCCAGAAAGAATGGCTGCTATCATGAAATCAACCAATAGCAAATGCTGGCAGGGCTGTGGGGAAAGAGGAACCCTGTTCCACTGCTGGTGGGAGTGTAGACTGGTGCAACCACTGTGGAAATCAGTATGGAAATACCTCAAAGAACTAGGACTGGAAGGCCCATTTGACCCCGGTATTCCACTCCCGGGGATCTTCTCCAAAGAATTAAAAGAATCATACTACAGTGATATATGTGAACCCATGTTCATAGCAGCACAGTTTGTAATAGCTAAAACTTGGAAACAGCCCAAATGCCCACCAACTGGAGACTGGATCAAGAAAATGTGGTTTTTAATAAAATGGAGTACTACTCAGCCATAAAAAATGAAAAATTAGAGACATTTATAGCTAAGTGGATGCACATTGAGGCGATACTCTTAAGTGAAATAAATAGGACACACATGAATAAATTCCAAATAGTTTCTCTGGTGTGAGAAACTGAAAGTGTAAATAAGGACTAAATGTATAATAGGTAATGTGAAATAGGAAGAAATGAGGCAAAGGGGAAGGAAGTGGGAGGGCTAGGGGAAAGAATAGAGGGGAATGGGATTAAAATGAGAAAATGGAAAAATAGGAACAAAACCTTTGTAAATAGGGAGGACTGGAGGGGTTGAAGGGAGGGCTGGGCAAGGGTGAAAAATAAGAACCAAGAGAGACTATGTAAAGGTGCAAATTTCCAATGATGAATGTCATTATATTGTATACCTAAAATGTACCAATGATTAGAATGAATAATCGATAATGCAAAATAAGAAGAAAAGGTCCAAAGGGGTAGTGGTAGTGGGAGGGGCAGGGGAAAGGAAAGAAGGGAAAGGAAAAATGGTGAGAAATGGAAAAAATGGAAATAAAGTCTCTGTAAATAGGGAAGGGTGGAGGGTGAGAAGGGAGGGCTAGGAATGGGGAAAAAAGAAGAACCAATATGCATTATGTGAAGGTACAATTCCCAATGAGAAATGTAATTGTGTTGTATACCTACAATGTACCAATAAAAGAATTTAATACAAAAAAATAGACTTCAGAGTTCTTGTGTCTTCATACTTCCCCAGTGTTTGTCAGGGGCCCCTAAGCCGTTAGAAATGCTGGATGCTATATTGTCTAGCTGCAAAAGCAAGTATTCTGAAAATGAACATGGAAAAGCTTATTAATCCTCATGGACATATTGGAGGGTAATTACACTTTTAAAGAATCAGTTCCTCAATTCATTTCCTGACTCATGAGATTATCTGATTCTCAGGAGGAATTAGAAAAAAAAACTCCTTTACAATGGGAGCTGAGCTTTAAAATTTCAGCTATGGTCCTAGGGTTTGTAGCAGAATTTCTTCTTGTAAGAATCCCCCCTTGTCTTCCATCTCCTCTTCCTCCCTTTCCTCCTCCTCTTCCTCCTCTTCTTCCTCATCCTCCTTCTTTTATCCTTCTCTGTTGAACCCTTTTGTTTTGGATGTGGTTTTCCCACAACACCAAGAGCAATTTCCTTTACTCAAATCAGTGTTTGCAGATGTTGACAAATATAGAAAACACGCTAATAGCAATACATTAGAGTAGTATTTGACTAAATAGATTGGCAAAATAGTTAAATTATGATTATGGCTTAATATTATATTCTTAACTCTTGCTAAAGGGATCATTTTAGAAAGAGAAATATTAAGAAATTGGTGAGAGGCTAGCTCCAGTGACACTTTGATATCTTCCAGATAAGGAAAATATCAGCTTCAGTAGAAGTGAAATCCTCTTATTTACATCCTTATTTGATGAGAGTTACTTTTCATATTTGCTCAAATGTTGACTTTTTCTTGGCAAAATATTTCAGGGAAAATTAATGGCTAGCACTTTTGTACCAATTAGAATCCAGAAGAGGACTTGATGTGAAGCCTGATGTATAAGCTGGAAAAAAATCAGGTGTCCCTCATGTGACCTGGAGTTGGCTTGATACCAGTTACCTAGGGTGGTGCTTGTGTTACAGGCTTCTGGTTTTAATCAGATGACCCTGGTAGAATATACTTTCCAACAACTGATCTTGAAGTTGATTGAGTGGTGAAGCTACATCAATCCTAGAAATTTCAGACAGAGGTCAACTGTTCTCATCTTCAGATAATCTGTGCTCTGTCTTTCCCTAATTCCTATAGGAAACTCATATTAATGAATAGTTCTTGTGGGTTAGACACTCACACAGGTAACTCATACCTGAATGACCCATAGTTCTCACCCTCAAGATGTTTAAAGTTATCAGAATGGAATTTAATTGAAAAAAATGCTTTTTTATTTCTGAAGAGCCATAACATGTCATGCTATGGGCAAAACTGCGGTTCTACAGGGAAAATGGAGCAGAAGGGGAAGGAAATTACAAATGACATCCTGGACAATGGATGTGCATATCAATATATGCACTAGCTCTGCCCCTAGCCTGGAGCACAGGCCTCCTGATTCCCCGGTAGATAGGTAGGCATGCTAGGAGAATCTCTGATTTAATATGTGCTCTGGTTCTTGGCACACAGCCCCTGAGACCTTTGTCATTCCCTTAGCCATATGAGAATTTGACATGGAGCTCTGCATCCTAATGTGATGAATCTTGGGCACTTGGATGAGTTTTGGTCATCAGAAATATGAAGCTATGACTATGACCTTGAATCTTTCAGCACCCTGATCACACATCCTCCTGAGAGAGGAAAGGGGCTGGCAGTGGGGTTATAATAATGGATCATGCCTGGGTTTTGAAGCCTGTATTAAAATCCCTAAGCTATAGGGTTTGGAGAGCTTTCAGACTGGCAAGCGTGTTCGTGTGCCAGGAAAGTGGCACCACCAGCTCCACCATGATAGAAGCTCCTGAGCCCGAAGCCATTTCAGATTCACCCTATGCTTCTCTTTATCTGGCTATTCATTTGTTTCCTTTAAAATCTCTTACAATAAATGAGTAAACATAAATAGCTTACCTGAGATCTGCAAGCTATTCTAGAAAATTTACAGAACAAGACTTCACAAGGTAGTGGGAACCTCAATTTACAGCTGGTTGATCAAAAGTTCTGAGGCTCAAACTTGCAGTTGGCAACTGCAGCTGCTGAGCCTCAGTGTGTAAGATCTGATACTTCTTCCAGGTACAAAGCATCAGAATAGAATTGAAATAGACAACTAGCTGTTACCTGCTGGAGAATTGCTTGGTGTGTGGGAAAATATTACTGTACCGCATGGGCCACTGAGTTGTTGTGTATTGAATGAGAGAACATAAAACAATACTTTGATGTTTTTCTCGGTCATGAAACTGTGATGTCAGAATACTGAAATATAAGAAGAAATGTTTTGAGAGAACATGTGTGGAGTGTCTCTTGCATCTTAAACACAATGTGTGTGCTTTTCAAGTAGTATTAACTTTCAGTGATAGGTATTTTTATTGTTATATTTTTATAACTAAGGAAGTGAAGCTGAGGAAGCTGAGGAGCCTGAAGGGTGGGCCCAGAGATTAGACCCAGAGCAACTGGACCCAGGTCTTGGTGTTCCTGGGCCCTGACTTCCCTAGGGTAGCAGTGAGGACAGCTGCACATGTAGGTGGGATGAATGATAAGAGAAGCACTGTAATGGCAGGGAGAGGCCACTCCTGAAGGCACTCAGATAGAACCTAGATCCATCTCTGTGAATCTGTGGTGTTGTCTGTCACACAAGTCCTCAAAAAGCTGACTGTGCCTGGCAACTGTGGGAAATACCCATAATCCCAGCTAACTTCCTTACTTTCTCATTGCCGGAACAAAATACCTGACAAGGACAAGTTAAAGGAAGAGGAGTTGATTTTGGCTCACAGTTTGTAGTGCTTTCAGTCCATCTTCAGCTGGCTCCAAGGCAGAACAGCATGGCAGAGAGACATGGCAGAAAAGAAACAGCCCATGGTATGGTGGGCAGAAAGTAGAGAGGGATCCAGGAAGGAAGAAGGATATTTATACATCCTTACAGGCCACACCCACAGTGCCCCACCTCTTTCCATCAGGATTCGCCTCCCAGCCTCACACCCAGCTACAAGTCCATGCATGGATGATGCAGTGATGCGTATCACATACCCATGATTCAGTCACCTCCCAAAAGCCCACCTATGAGCATATGAGGCTTTGGGGGACATTTTAGATATAAGCTGTAACACCGGACTTCTGGGAGCCTGAGGCAGGAGGATCACCAGTTTGAGCCCAGCCTGGAAAACTTAGTGACTTGAGACCCTGTCTCAAAATAAAAAGGAAATAAATAGACTTGGGATGCCACAAAACAACACAAAATAAAGAGCAACCTATTGCTGGGGGATGGTACAAGTTGAATAGTATAGATTTTAAAATATTGATATGATTACAGAAAGGTCTAGTAGAGAGTGCTACTCTAGATTATGTAAAGTATTCATCAGAGATGTGGATATACTCTTCTGGGATTCAGAGTGTGCTGCAAGGTGTTGCTGCCTCAGGAAGCACTGAGTTTCTGGTCTTGGGAGATCTTCCCTGATGAAGATATTGGAAATGAGACCTAACTGCCAGATGAATAGTTTGGATCTACAAATATCATTTAGCAAATATCACTCAGGGTGGTGTTAGGTTAAAACTTATAATTATTACTGAGTCTGATAACAATGATGACATGTGATGGAATTATGTAGAAAAAACAGCGCTTTTAAACACTAACGTTAGTTTGTTATTTTCCTTCAAAGAGTCAAAGCAAAACTACTGAAAAGCACTGTGAAAAGCTGTTAATATTTTAAACCTACATCCAGTCGTAGGAATATGTCATTTTTACATATTATTTTCCATTTAAATTTTTTCACCTTTTTTTAAGCTCAGCTTTGGTTTGCCCTACATATAAAAATAATTCAATTCCATTTTTACAAACTGTTGGATCAGGAGGCAGTTATTTTCTTGAATCTTACTTTTTATGTATAATTTGAATATCATAAAATGCTCTTATTTAAAATGTATAATTCAGTATAAATGTATAATTTGAAAATTCACAGAGCTATGTTATTTTCACCACAATCCAATCTTGGAATATTTATATCACCCCCAAAAGATGCCGTTTTTTAAAGAGTAGGAAAATTCATTGAGAATAGGAATAGGGAATAAGAGTGAAGAATAAGAATAGCTCCTGAGAGACAGGAGGGGTCTCAAACAGGTTGCCCCCCAAAAGACTCTTAATGCCCATTTGAATTCATTCCCCACTGCAACTGCCAGTCCTAACAATCCCGATTTGCATTTGTCTCTTGATATTTCTGACACTTCATATGACTGTAGTCATATAATGTGTGCCCTTCTGTACCCGCTTTCATTCAGCTAGCATATTCTCTTTCAGATTCATCTGTGTCATACTTGTACCAGCCTCTTCCTTGTTATTGCTGAATAGTATTCTACCTGACAGATATGCCACTCTATCCATTCATTGGTTGATGGTGATTTTAGTTGCTTCCACTTTTAAGTTATCAGAAATAATGTAGTTATGAACATTTATTTAGAATTCCTTACGTGACAATTTTCTTTTCTCCTAGAAGAATATGTAGGGGAAAATTACAAGAAATATGGTTAATATTAAACTGTTAAAAGACTCTTAAAATGACTGCACCCTTTTACATTCCAAGCAGAGTGCTCCAGTTTCTTTACCTTCCCTCTAACACTTTTCTCTTTTATTTTTAACCATTCTTGTCCGTGAAGTAGTATATCTTTATGATTTTAATTTTCTAAAGACTAATAAGGCCCCAGCATGCTTTCTTATGCTTATTGGTTGTTCATAAAACCCTTTGATGAGATGTCTGTATCTTTGGCTCTTTTTTTTTTCTCTGATAGTCTTTTTAGGTGGTGAGCATACTGGAGACAGACAGGAATAGACTGAAGGCTGAGTATCGTGCTCGACAGAATCATTATTTGCACCACCCAAAGGGAGAAGCCTTTTGCTTTTCATGTATATGATGTGCTTTATTATTCATTCATTATGTAATACGATGAACTTCCTTTAATGTTAGTTGGCAGTTTGCTCAGTATAAATATATATGATAGAAATGTAGGACAACTTTCCATATAAACTAACATAAAATTTATTTTTTCCTTTATCTTCATGTCCCACCCATCCAATTAACTTAACACTTAATAGTAAAAGATATTAAACCAACGAAAAAGGAACAATTCATTTCTCTGCCCAAGAACTTGAAGGAGCCAGAACATAGGATGAGCCCTGAGCAGCTGGCGGGTGCCTGCTTTATTTACTGGAACACACATGGGTGAATCTTAATAAAGGGGAAAGAGTATTACTTAGGAAAAAGCTTCGGTATTGAGGGTTCTCAATTCCAGCCCATCTACTTGGAGTCCATACAGATGTGAGGACTCCTATAGTAGGTAATGAGTATCAGACTCACAGTCCCTCCCCTGGAAGTGGGTTTCTGACAGGATCCACCAAGAAAGCCACATGATCTTACTTACAGGTGGAGGGTAAATAAATCAAATTTATTGAACAAAGTGAAATGCTGGTTTCAGAGGGTGGGGACTGGAGAGTTTGCAGAGCTATTGATCAGAGGACACCAAATTTCACTTAGGAGGAAAAAGTTCAAGAGACAACTTGTACTTATGGTAACTGTAGTTGGTAATATTAAATTTTACTTAAAATCTGATAAGCATGCATTTTAAGTATTCCCCACAGAAAAAATTATAAATATGTGAAGTAAACCATTATGTTAATTAGCTTTATATAGCCTTGCCTTAGTCTATACATTTATTAAAACATTATGCTGTGCACCATAAATATGTACAACTTTATTCTCAATTAATAGTTTTCTTTTTAAACAGAGCACCTGTCTATTAAAGAGAGGTGGAATGAACCTCAATCTTGGACATCCTCAAAACCTGCAATAATCTCAGGTTCGGGGAGCCTGCGACCCCAAAGACAGGGCACTGATTGCTTTGTGGGCTCCACTCTGCAGGGCGCTGGTTGAAATGCTCAGTTCTCCTTGAGGACCCAGACAGGGCTTTCTTCCCTGCTTTGATTTCTGTGCTCATGCTGGGCTCCCAGCATGTTTATAGCAGCACAATTCATAACAGATAAATCTTGGAGGCAGCCTCTCTGTATGCCCATCAACAAATGAATAGATAAAGGGGATGTGGTATTTACATATAGCAGAGAACTACTCTGCCATAAAGCAAGATAAACTTGAGGCATTGTAGGAAAATGGATGCACCTTGAAACCATAATGTTAAATGAGGTAAATCAGACATGCAAGCTTAAATATCACACGATTTCTCTTGTATGAGAAATCTAAAATATAAATAAAGAGGAAAATAAAAGATAGATAATAGGAAGTAGGGAGATAGGTCTTTCTGAAAGGGGAAGAGGACCAACAGATGATGGGAGGTGGGAGAGAAAGGAGAGACAGGATGAAAAAGGAATTTGGATGTGTCATGCACATGTACCAAGTGGACACAGGAATGTAAACATCATGTTCTGCAAATACATACAAAACAGAGAGGAAAGGGATGGAGAGATTGGTGGAGGAAGGAGAGAGGGAAGGGAAAGAAGGTAAAAAACAGAATTGATATGTATTATGCAAATGTACCAACCCCCCACAAGGAATGTCAATATTATGTACTATACTCATGCACTAATAGATAAATTAAATAGAAATAAAATTTATCATTTCCCCCTTAGAAGCAAATATGTGAAAGTCATAACTGTAAGTAAAATTGGTACGCAATGTTGTATGATCTTTTCTAACCCCACTATTGTCTCTCAACTGTATTCTCAATGTGAACATCTCTCTCGTCCTCAAAGTTCACAGCAGAGTATCTCTACTGACATGATTATAACAAGAGTTTCTGCTCTTAGGTGATAGTCAACCATATGTGGAAATCAGCATCAATTTCCCTCCATTCTCCTAAGACATAATCTAAACTCTTCCCACCACATGTGAAATATTTAGCATGACACTAATGAAGTGTAGGGAAAAAATTCACTTTTAAGGAAGATTCACCAATTAAAAAAAAAGTCTCATAAATATTAATGAACACAATTGAGATAAAATTCAAGATAAATTGAGATAAAACTACTGACTCCCCTGTGCCACTATTAAAATTTGAAATTGTACAAATATTTAAAAATTGTTTCGAAAGTCATGATTTTTCACACAGCCAAAGTTCTTTGACTTCTTAAGGGATTCATGAAATCAATGTGGATCCTGGTGCATTTTAAATATAATTCAGCTTTTAAAATCTAAATCACTCAATTTTGCAAAATACTAGCTATGGTACTTGTAGGAATCAAAACCCAAATAAAATTACAATGGATAGGCTAGTTTCTACAGGAGAGGAATTCTTTATTATTTTTTAAACCTGAGATAATCTAGGGTAAAGTTAATATATAGCCCCAGAAATGTTCCCTCCAAGAATACCCTTTTAAATTTGTAGTTCACCCTTTGATAGCCCCATGCAGATGGAGAACTCACAGAGAGTACAGCTATGTTTGGCGATGATAATAAGGTGATGGGAATATGTGTTTCTTAACTCTCATTCCTTCTGCTCCTCCAGGAGTGTACTGTTCTAGGCTGCTTTCTTTGTTTGTCTTAGAATGTCTTACTCTCAAAATGTCAGAAGCTGTTACTTATGGGGGGGATGTAGCTACAGTACATCTTTGTCTGAGGAAGGAAGACATCTCAATGCTGCTGGACTAGAGGGAACTAAGAAGTCAAGGTGAGTGAGGAGCTATTGGTACCAATCTGCTGCAGCTTGCAAAGGGTGAGGCTACAATTCCATTTAATCTGACAGTTGCTATGTATTGATTCATTTTAATCAATGAAATATTTTACATATTTATGGGATATATTATTATACATATAAATAAGACATGATTAAATCAGAGTCATTAGCATTTGCATCTCCTTAAATATTGTCATTTCTCTATGTTGGGGGCCTTCAAACCCTTTTTCTCCAGTTATTTTGAAATGTATAATTAATTGTAGGGACTACAGTTACCTTGTGGTGCTCACAATACCAGTGCCAATAGTGCTGAACTTATTTATTTAAATGGGTGCCCAATGCTGTAAAGCACAATCTTTGATGTGGAAAGATGTTAATTTTAATCTATTTAAAAATTAAAAACATTGGAGAGTTATATGAATATTTTTATTAAGAAATACACATATGGTATGATGGAAACATACAGTGAATGCTTAAATAAAACACTAGTATAGTAAAGACACATTGCCATTAATTCCTTTCAAAATACTTCCCCTCACTTTGAACACACTTATGCCATTTTCCTTGCCACTTTCTGAAACAGTTGTGGAAGTCCTCTTTGTGAATGTCTTTACGTGGTGAAAAAACCCCACTGTGAATGTTGCTGCCTAGCGCTATCCAATGGAAAGGCGGGTTAATAAAATATTATCGTGTGTCCTCAACTGCCCCTTTTCACTGATCTGGTGCTGTGACTTCTGGATCTCCCACAAAGTCAAAACAACCACGAGAAGTAAACATTTTGAATCAGTTCAGGACACAGAGGCAGCCGTGGTAGCACAATTAAAGACACTAGTGAAAGAGAACTTCCAGAATGCAGGAACAATGGAATAAATATGTTCAAATTGAGAGGGAGTATTTTGAGGGGGATTAATAATGTACTGTAATAATTTTACTTTTACTGTAATATTTTTAAAATTTAAATATTCACTGTATATTTTGTTCACATCTCATATATGTGTGTGTGTTTTCACAGGCATGCTGGCTCATAACTGTAACCTCAGCTATTTGGGTGGCCAAGGCAGGTGGAACACAAGTTCAATGCCAGCCTGGGGAGTTTTTCAAGGCCTTGTTTCAAAAATAAAATATAAAGGGCTGGGAGCATATCTCAGTGGTAGAGTGTTCACCTGGCATGCACAAGGCCCCAGTGCGATCTCTAGCACACATCCACACAATGGGTTATAGGACTCACTTAAAAGTGATCTGCATATTCACAGTTTCTGCCGATAAAGTCATATCAAATTTTCAACAAAGCAATTTGAAGAAGAAAGCGGTCTTTTTGAAGTGTTTTTCTTATAACAGCATTAATTTTGCCTGAATTGTTTTTATTTTCAAATTAATGATTAATGTTAAAAATCCATATATGAAACTTAGCATTTTAGAATTTTTCTACCCTAGCACTGAGAGCCAGCTAGCTGAATTAAGTAGCTTTTTAAATTAGCACAAGAAGGGATGCAGACTTTGTGAACTGCCTTGGATCAGCAGCCTTGGTGAGGCTGCACGACGCTCCTCAGGACGGGAAATCGAAGCGAGCAGTCGCCCTGCTGAAGGAGAAGCTGAAGATGCGTGCCCTTCCCGCCGCTGCTTCTGGGCCCGCAGAAACTGCTCGCTCCATCTGCCTCTCTTTCAATACGGCCTGGACACACGGAGCTAAGACGACATCCCGCGTAACCTTCTGTCTGTTAATGTCTCCTTCCTGGGGAGAGACAGGCAGGCTTCGCATCGTGAAAGCCAACACGGAACTTCGTCAAGTCTTGCTTCTGGGTGGCTGAGGGTGGACACCTTGCTGTGACCCATACCTAGGTCAAGACATGCGGGGATTTGCTAAGCACACAGATGTGTATCAAATGAACTAACTCTGGAAAAGCAGAGGCAGGGATAGAAGGCCCCTCCTTTCTTTATCCCAGCGGTGTTTTCTTGCTGCTCTCTCCTAAGTTCTCTTCTACATTTTTCCCACGAGTATGTAAAATATGTATGGGATGATTTTATATATGTATATGTTCTATGAAATGATTACCAAGTTAATATCTCTATTGCCACAGTTCCTGCTGTGTGTGTTTATGTGTATGCACGTGTGTTTATGGTGAGGACACCTGAACTGCATTCTCCTAACAAAGTTCAAGTAAACAAGAAACAGTATTATCTCTAGTCACGGTGTTCTTCATCTTTCTAGTACCTGAGATGATCAACTTATGAAAAGCAAAGGTTTGCTTTGCCTCACAGTTTTTGTGCTTTCAGTCCATGGCCTCCTTGCTTTTCAGCCTGTGAGCAGGCATCATGGTGGAAGAAGAAACCCATTCAGCTAACAGCCAAGTTTAGAAGACAGGAGGAGGAGCTGCCCCTGAACCCCCTTCAGTGATGCACCCCAAGGACCAGTCTCCCATAGACTCTGCCTCCTAAAGAGTCCACCTCTTCCCAGCAGTGCTACCCTCGGACCAAGGCTTTAATACATGGGCTTCAGAGCCAAACTGTGGGCACACACAGGGCAGGCACCAGGAGTTCCGGCTTGCTGGGAGGCTGGGCATAAGGAGTCTAGTTTTGAGCCCAGCCTGGGCAACTTAGTGACTTAATGAAACCCTGTTTTAAAATTTTAAAAAATTAAAAGGATTGAGGATAGAGCTTAGAGTGAAGTACTCAGGTTCAAGCCTCAGTACTGCAGAGAGAAAATATCCAAACTGTAGCAGAGATCATGTTACACAGAGAGACACTTTTGAAACATTCATTTGATACTAAAGTGATGTCCTTTAACTAACACCTCCCACACTTCCCCAAGCTCCAAAGTCTAGCAACCACTGCTGTACTCTGTTTGTGTGAGTTTGACAATTTTGGATTCCCACATGAGATCCCAGGTACCTGTCTCTCCTATACCCAGATTGTGAGAAGTATCTCCTTCCTCTGCACGTAGCCTTTACTTCAGCCACTCCTTCTACCCAGTGCTTTCTCCCCTCCACTTTGGCCTATGAAAATCCTTTCCAAACTCAAATGCTGCATTTGGCAATCATAGCATGGAAAGATGCTTTGGCTGAGCATTTTGTATCATCTCTAACAGCTGCTGGTAACAGTCCTGCTTCCCTTAGAAGGGCAGCCTGCAGTGCTGCAGCCACAGCTGTCGGCTGGATTTTGAATATTAACTGCAAAAAGGACCAATGATGAATATTTTTATTTAATGACAGTGTATCTCATAAGACACTGACCTGGTATTATTTTATCCTTGAACCATTTCGTTGTTGTTTCTTTTTGGTCAGTGAACACCTTGAGGCCAAGGAATGCATCAAGGACTATATCTCTACCCCATGGGAACCTAGAAATGTTGATAATTGAGTCCCCAGATGAATCTCAGTAGCAACAGTTGTTCTTCAACGTATTACAGGGTTATGTCCTCAACAAAATGATTGCAGTTTGAAATTATTGTAAGTTAAAAATACACCGAACCTCCTGACCCATATGCCTCAGCAACACATTATACTTTGGAGTGTCAGTTATGCAAGCCAATGAATGCCTGGATGGCTGGGCCCTAAAGGTAACTGCCATCTCCAAGCATCATGGCACAGTAGCACGGGGTGTATGCTGAGGTTGGGAAAGAATGCTTATGGGACACAGAATAAGTAGGACCTCATGTAGGAGAACATAAAGCACGGTGGTACATGGAGGACTGACTTGACACACACACTGAAAGGGGGAAGGATTTATTAGGCTCATATTTCCAAAGAGTTGAGTCCATGGTGGGTTGGTTCCAAGGCAGGAACATCACAGCAGAAGAGTGTGATGGAACAAAACTTCTCACTTCATGCAGCCAGGAAGATGATCCCAGGGAAGAGTGCCAGTGTGAGAGAGACTCTTCAGAGCCACACACCCCAGGACTCACTTTCTCCATGACGCCCCACCTCCTGACAGGATATCCCACCAGGAATATCAGGGGATTAGTCCACATGATCCTGTCGCAGCTACAGGAGGCTCTTAATCTGGTCAAGTTGATATTAAATAACTGGAACAAGAACACACAATAAATATTCCTGAAAGTGGCAATCTGCTCTTGGGTGTTGTCTACAGACAGAGCTGGTTACTGTTGTACCATGGAAAATCCTCACTACATGGGGCTTTACTTTCCCTGCAAACTTAGAAGTTAGGATTCTTTATCGTTAAATGATATTGTAATTTACCATTGAAGTCAGAGTATTTATAAATGGAAAAGAAAGTGCTTTTCATAATTCATCCTGAGTAACAGGTATAAATTTGAATTTTATCAGGAAACCAGGACATAAGTTCACTTAATATAAGACTTTAGGACATATTTTCTAAAACAACTTGTTCACGGTCCAGGAAAAATGTTCTTATATTTATTTTTGTACTCCAAGTATAAGATATAATTTTGCACAAGAAGCACTAATTAATTTTTAGTATTCTTCCTCCTAGGATAAAAATAATTCATAAATATACTTAAGATATTAGAGTTTTATGAAATTTATAATAATGGGGAAATATCTTTTACAGTGGGTTTCTCCTGGAAAATATGCAATTATGAAACATAATAATTCTTCATTCATGTACATAGTAATTGCCTATTGAAGCACTTAGTATACACCAGCCACCATGCAAGGGCATTTTAAGTTATGGTCATGATAGAGGTATATAAAAATATTGGGTGAAAAAGGAGAAAGAAACAGAGAGGATTCTTTGAAAGGGACAGGAAAGGCCCCTAACACTTTAGGAGAAAAGGGCAATATTCATTGTTTCTTTCAGTTTAATGTTTGGCTGAAGAGGATAGCGACAATCAAAAGAAAGAAAGCTTCGGTTCAGATCTGGACAAACCAAAGCTGTGAGATTCGGGGCTTTCATTTGCACCAAGTGTGGATCAGCATAACAGTCTTGAAGTCAGATGGATAGGATACGATTTATATCTTAAGAAAACAACTTTGAAGACTGAGTGATACTGTGAAATAACATGGAAGAGCTTAGGATAGAGCTAAGAACCATGAGAGCTAGAAAACTTTCTGAGCAATTACTGAGTGCTGGAAATTACTGCAAATGCTTTTATATTTCACATCTGTGTGCATTTCTACAACTTCCTAAGCTAGTGACTCTTGCCAGTCTGTTTGTCAGAGAAGTGTACTAGGCAGCGGCGTGTTAAGTAGTTCTTTAATGCCTATGAAATACTCTCTTTGAGATTCAGACTTACTCTGTGTGACTCCAGGTCTGAAGAAACAGTCATGTCATACTATTCTCTCCCCCAGTGAATGAGAGAATAAATTTGGAAATATAATGAAGACATGCAGTTTAGAAGCCATTTCTCTTGTCTCAGGATTCTGATATATACATCTTCTTCTCAATTTCTTACAGAATGCAGCAGAATGAAAACCTATTAGAGCCAACTTTAAGGTTCATAATCTGTGACATTGTGTGAACAGTGCTGCCAACTGAAACAGAAATTCCAAGTATGGATTTACGTGAAATGAAGATGATATGTTCAGCTTGAAGAGGATTGAATTTGAGTTTCATGCAGAACACTTCCTGAATATATGTGTCCAGAGATGGTCTGAGGGTCTTGGATGGACATAGCTAGCTGTACAGGACTCATTAGTAGGTATGGACAAGCATATGAAGACCACAGTTCAATTCCCACTTATTCCAACTCAAACATAACCCTGAGCACAGGTCCTAAAACAGCATGGGTCTTTCATAATGACAACTGCTTGATCCTTTGACAACTGATTAAAAGAATGAATTTTTGCAGTAAACATTGTAGACAATTCTATTCTACAGCAGGATGTCTTTCCCTCCTATCAGCTCCTTGAGCACTTGCCACCTGGGACACTTGCCACACACTCGTATGTACCCTCTTCTGTCAGATCTCCTTCTGCATGTGCTCCATCTCACTTGCTGGCTTTACATTCTCCACAGCTTCTAGGAAATCCACTTGCTTGGGAACAACTCCAAAAGAAACTCTACAAATTGGTGCAAAAAGACAGAATTGCACAACAACATCCCTGTGTATGCCTCTAATCTGCAAAGAGAAAGGAATAATAGTCAAAGAAACTTCGATTTACAAGATCCAATCACCCTGCAGATCTCTTTATCCTTTGCTTCAGTTAATTCTCACCACAACCCATGGGTGTAGGCACTATTCTACTCTTTATACAGATGAGGGTATCAAACTTTGGAGAGGCCATATAATACCCCACAGATATGAAACTAGACACAATGAGGTTGAACCCAGAGTCCGTGGAAGATCCTATAATCCACTGTTTCCTGAAGTGGAAACTCACCTGCATTTTCTTAGATTACTTTTTCCCTTTCAGAATGGCACAACCTCCTCTTCACTCTTGTATAGTCTGGAGGTTGTAGAGACTGCAAGCATCACCACTGCTTCATTCTGTGCAGGATGGGGTCCTCATGCCATGCCTCTTAACAAACCCCGGGTCCAGTTCAATATCAAAGGGAAGGACACAGAGACTGCAAAGTGGCCTTGGACAAGGTGGAATGTGGGTACCTGAGCCCCTTCTCACATGAAGTTTCCATCGCTGCTCTTCCACAGGTGAAAAGGCTAGAAGTGATGAAAACAGGCCCAGTGCTCCTTGACAAGAGAAATAGCAGGGGCAGGACCATGACATCAGTAGTATCTGCTCTTTATGTCTTTTTAACTGTTCCATCGCTGACAGGGGCTTTGCACCTCAGGCTGTGTCTTCCTTCAGTGACCACTGTCTCCCCTCTTAAGCTAAGTTAATTTGTGATTTACACAGGATGACTTAACAGCCTCTCAAGGAAATCCATTCATGTTGAGAACTTTTGGTAAGTCATAAAATGCTCTAATAACAGCTTTATATTTTTACATTACAGAAAATAAATATATTAATTGCCAATAAATAACCAGTTATACATTAAAGTGATTTGTAGAGAATGCATTTTCCAACAATTTTCACATTTTTGTCTTTATGGCATTGCTATGAAAAAGAGATGTAGTAATTCCTTTTTATGTTAAAAAAAACCAGAGCCTTAATTGCAGTGAATTTGCCCAATATTACAGGGTTTAAAGTTTCACTGAGATCAGATTAAAGTCCTTGGTGGACAGAGGGCAACACAGAAGATGTTGGCAGCAATGGCAAACCCTGGGGACCCTGAAGCCATGTCTTAGGGAGCAGCATGCGGGCAGCTGCACCCTGGCTCCAGGCCCCTGTGGTATCACATCAGAGGCTCTCTGGAAATGGAGCTTCCTGCACAGGCATTGGCATTAGAAGTGTGGATACTGAGTGGCCTGGCTTGGCTCAGGGTAGACTAGGTAGCTTTTGACCTCAGTTCTCTGATGGATAAGCTGAGACACCAGCAGGGCCTGCAGTACAAGTGGATTTAATAATGCATGTAAGACACTCAGAACAGTCCCTAGCACAGAGGTGAGATGGGGGGAGGGGATAGGAACCCATCAAGATTTTGGGAAGGTTCAGGCTAGAACAAAGAAATGAAAGCGATGAATGTTGGATTTGAGCTCTGCCTTGCTCTGAAAGCTGATTCTTCATTGTTGTGACCACATCTGTCTTCTTTTCCATACTCTGGCATTGACGTAATCCCAGCAACTCACCGGGCATTTGGAAAAGGCAGTGGTTGACTGAATCATCCTCTAACCAGTCTGGGAGAGAGATGCTGTGGAAGTGGAACAGGGACTGGCCCAGGGTTACACTTTGAACATCTGGCAGATCTGAGACCAGAAATTGCCCTTTTCACCCTGTTATCTCCATTTTGCCAGATCAGCCTTGTCTCCAAAGGCAAATAGCAGAGTACTGACTCTGAACATCTGAAAGAGATCAAAGTGCTGTACCAGTCTGCTCTCTCCCCTAGGCATGCTGCCCCACGACAATGTCACAGTTGGGAGCTCCTCAAGGGCCTTGGCTGCGCTCTCCCTCCCTGGCTATTCATCTTTACACCGCACTCAAACTTGCCTTCAGGTACCAATTTTAGATTTCACTATTAATAGAGGATACTAACCTTGTATTCCTAGTGTTCAGAAAGAGAGGAATACTGCATGTTATTATCCAAGAACATCCGCTCATTGTTCCTTCACTATATCTACCCACTGTAAATGCCATCCTCTTGTTTAATCTATTTTCCAGAGTTCTACAATATTCTTTCCTTCATTCTTGTCTTTGTAAAATCAAATCCCTATGTCAGTCTTAATTTATTTGTCCATGAATCTTCAGTAACATTCACCAGTCCTATCCTTTGAATGTAAAGCATTTATTGGCAGGCTGGCAATTGATCATGCACAGATTTGTAGCGGTGTTAATATATTCACGACTTACTCAGCCAATATTGAGTTTTCCTTGTGAGCAAAATAGTGCTGTCTGTCTTATGTAACCTTTATTTTCCAACCCGGTCGTGGCACATACTGTAATAAAAGATCATTTAAAAATGATTTGTTTGGATTAAAGCATAATATTCTGTGGAAATGGTAATTCAGTCCAGAATTAGGATTGCAGGTACTTAGTATCAGCAGTGGCTTTTTGTTGTGTCCCTGCCGCTTAGCATAGGCTTTGCTGAGTAATCCTTATGCACTGCAGGACCTAAGACATGGAATAATTTGATATCATGGATTTTATATTTACATACTACCATGTGACTAAACTGAGATTAAGAAGGGCTAAGTAACATGCTCAGATGTACACAGCTGTAAAATCTGTGCACCCTCACCGATTTTCATCAATTCCTCTGTTCTTTATTATCTGACACAGTGGCAGTGGGTCCCACACAGACAGACCAGTGATACTACTGTTAGAGTCCAATTTTGATTACAGGGAGTCTAATGACAAAACTTAATGTTCTTAACTCTGGCTTAATGCAGTTTTCCAAGATTTGGTGACACTGTGGTTTCTGGGCACACAGTGGGGACAGAGTAAGTGTTTTGCTGTTGATAAAAGTGCTAGCTGCCACCAATACAGACGAATGAGGTGCAGGGACAGGGTGAGCTGTCCTCACCTCCAGTTCCAGGAGGGTAAATGATCTCTAAATGCGAGATTCCTTACACAGTTTAGAATCTTTCACGCCATAAGTCAAAGGGGGAACAAAATCAGGAGGACATTCAGATGTCAAATTTCACTTCTGAAGTTATTTGTCTAGAACACAGAGAAAATAGATATGCAAATAATTGTCAACAAATTTTTTAAAAAATTAACAATCCATCTTTTGACCCCTAAGATCTGAAAATTCTTAAACCTATGAAATTACACTTTTTAATATCCAAATACTTAAGAGACCTCATGGGTTTTTATTTTTCATGGAGTTCCTTTCTGATAACAATTGGCTAGCTAGCAAACTTCCCAAGTATGCCTAAAACATACAGTGGACCCTTGACTTATGAACTTGATTGGTTCCCGAGGACTAGTTGTAACTCAAGTCGGTTGTAACTCAATACAGCTGAGATCTAGATGTTTGCCTGGGTACACACTATAAATAACAAGAGGCAGAGGAATCTTCCAGTAACCTAATTAACCCAACTTGTTCATATGCCAGCGTGGTTGTAACACAAGGGTTCACTGTTATTTCTTATTTCTAGTAGAAATGTCACTTCCCCTTTCTCATATTCAATAGGTGAGAGAGCTCAGCTTAAAGAAAGAAATAGGAGGGGTGCATCAGTTCAGGGTGAGATACTTTTACAATACATGTTTCTCCCAAGTTCTCCTACCTTTCTGGCCTCAGATGCATTGGGATAAAATTTTAATGTTAGAGAAGCCTGATCTCCAGGATGCAGATATCACCAGGCCTGGTATGGGTTCTGGAAATCGCTGGAGGCATCCAGGTGAATTGAATGATTAATCGACTTAATTTAAGCTGTGTGCAAGTCAATCTAGTTTAACTCTGCCTTCCTAAAGGAGGGTCTTCAGTGAATAAATAGCACCGACCAGGAACTGGAATAGGAGGCTCTTGCCTTACTTCTGGCTTGAATGCAAGTATCCGTGGGATTTGGCTGAATTGTCTTTCTCCTTGTTCGCTTGTTCCTCATCAAAGGGCAAGAGTTGCATTAGATGACCCACCTGGCCTTTCCAGTGCTAGTGAGAGGATACAGATTGAAATAAAAAAACATATTTTGGCCAATTTTGGGATTCCTTATCTGCTGCCATCTTTCTAATTCAGAAAGCAAAACCCACAATCTCACACAATCTCACTGTGCTTTTGAGGGCTGCTGGAGTCAAGGAAGGGCACATGACCGAGTGAAACAGAAACCAGTGTTCACAGACTTCTCTTCTGCATTCATGTCACAGTGATGAAGAGCAGTACTTACTCTAGAGGGAGGAGGAAATGAACTGAGGTTGTAGCAAGAAGGGAGACCACAAGGTTCAAAAGCTCTGGGACCTTTATTCCTATTTCAAATTATCAATTATTCATTTTAATCATTTTAACCCTTATTTACACGTTCAGTTTCTCACACTAGAGAAACTATTCGGTATTTACACATGTGTGTCCTATTTATTCCCCTGAAGAGTATGGGCTCGATAGGGGAAGGGGAAAGGAAAAATTATGAGAAAAGAAAAAAAAAATGGAAACGAAGTCTATGTAAATGGGGAAGGGTGGAGGGGGTGAAGGTTGCACAGGTAATGGGAAAAAAATAAAAACCAAGATACAGCATGTGCAGGTATAAGCACTCAATGATAAATGTAAACGTATTGTATACCTAAAATGTACCAATAAAAGAACTTAAAAATTAAAAAAAAAAAAAAAGCTGTGGGAGACTATTGTGGAATTCTGAAAAAACAGCTACCCTGAAATCAACCCTTCTAAAAATGCTAGGCTTTGGGAGGGCTTTTAGGTCTATTTTCCAACTGTGAGCCTTAGTGTCTTTGAGACAACATCACAGTTCTGTGCTACAAAGTAAAAACAACCTAAACACGGTGAAGGGAATAGATGGGAGGAAAGAAAAAAAGAAGAAAGGAAACATGAAATCGCTGTGTTTTTCTAGTCAGATAAATCTTTTTTCAGATGAATGTTCATATTTTATTGAAATACACAATCAAAAAGTTTTAAAATACTAGAGATCAATAAAAGATACAGTATCAGAGTATCAGCTTACTCTTGTGGAAATATCAAATATTACTTTCTCTTAAATGACTACCTTTACAATGATAATTATGAAATAGAAACTATTATTGGAATTTTTACTGAGGCATGGCTAAAACACACCTTGGTATATGGCATTAAAATCACTCACAGAATTTTGAGTTGGGGATTTAGCTCAGTGGTTCCCGTGCCTGCCTCGCAAGTGCAAGGTCCCAAGTTCGATCCCCGGTACCAAAAAAAACAATCCTTTACAAAATTTTTCTATATTTTTTTCTGATGGAAATATCTTTCTAGAATTTAGGAAGGGATTAACGTTTGGAGCTTCTTTTAGTTTGACTTTTCTTCATCATTTACTGAAAACCTACTATAAGTTAGACTAATTATACCACTTAGTCTTTACAACATCTGAGATAAATCTTTGATAAGAGTTAAATAAGGCTGTTTATGAGTGATAGTGATGGTGTTAATTCCTTAAATAAATACTTCAATAAATCTGTTCTGAAGATCATCAGTCTAAATATCTACAGATGCATCTTCAAAAAGCATGTGTTTTTGCTAGTCTGCCACACAAATGTGGAGGATGAATAATGCTATCCTACATGAAGCTCCTTAGTATCCATTAGAATATTAAAGATACTGGAAAGTCCAGTCTAAAAAGAAAACAAAACAAACCCCAGATAAACACCTGTTAATCTTAATTCTCAAAATGCCCTCCTTACTCTTCAAAAGCATTTACCAATTTCCTAATGACTGGTGTTCTGTGGAAAACAAGTTGTCTCTTAGAACTTTTAGTCATAAAGTATATAACCACAAAATGCCAGGGGTAGCAATTCACCTTGCTCACAGATATGAGTAGCAATCAAGTGAAGTTTGTTTGTTTATTTGTTTGGGGAATCAAAAAAAGAATGAGTATTTTTTTTCCTAAGTCACAATCATTTATTTTGTAAGTTAGTTAGCAGGTAAGGAGAATGTCATTTTAAACAAACTGAAGTCCAGGTTCTTGGCTGTGGAGAAGGAAGGATATATGTATTGTATTAAAGATAGTTCTTTTAGGATGCTAAATTGAATTACATTGTTATAGAGGCATAAAACTGATGTTTCAGTGTACAATACAGTCAGTTGTCCTTGGATATCTCTTAGCATCAGCTGGATGTACTTTTAAGCCTTTTCTTTTTCTGTGCTTAATAAAATCTTTCAGCAAACAAATGGCTCTTTGTAATTTGTAGCAATGAGAATTTCAAGCACACAACTTTGTTGTTGTGGGACTTTGATATTACCAGGAATTTGCTTCCTGACATTGTTGGGAATCAGCCCCCACCCCAGGCATACTTTTTGGTTCCAGGTTCTTTAAGCCTTTGATGAGAGAAGTCAGTCAAGATACATAAATGACTATGCAGAAGTCTAGGTAGGGTGACTTGTAAAGCAGACACACAGGAAGTTGCACCTTCAAGTGAGAAGCCAGGCAGTACCATGAGAACTCTGCCAGTGTGCGTTTGGATACTTTTTTATGCCCATAAGAGTTACTTCTGGGATTAGGGGAACTACAGCGTTTTGTGATGCTTGCTTACATTTTTCTGAGAAGTTGCTTTGAAACTGTGAAATGTCTTCCTTTCCTTCTCAGATGGTCAGTGTTCCCTAAGGGACTTCAATTATGTAAACACTTAGGAAAGGCATTTCGAAAGCTAAGTTCTAATCTACACCTGGTCTCAGCCCAAGGCAGGAGGGTCTTCAAGTCTGTTCCGGGTTCTGGTATCACAGGACAACAGACAATGGCAACCAGCAAGCTGTATTCCTTGTTCTAGAAACACAGCCTCTTGTCTTGGAGTCAGAGACCTAATAAATGATAATAAATGTGTTATATATGGAGGTCTTCATTTCATTTATCTGTAACTGGCAAAGCATGCTGTTCTGAAACCCCTTGGTCCCAAAACTCGTTAACAGCTAACTACCTGCTTAACCCTGGGATTCATGGAATCAAGTAGTCTTGAGTACGATTTCCTGTTGGATTGCATGTTGTGCTTATCGGAGCAGCAGTGGGTAGACCACGTTTCTAGGTTCTAATGTTAATTCTGTAACCCATAGTATTAAACAGATTTATAAATGTCATACTTCCTAACCCAATTTCTTCATGTGGAAAATTGACAGTATTGTGCTGCTACGTGGAGATCAAATACACTAAGTGACACAACGGTATAAAATTGTAGACTCAAACATACTAGTCCCTAAATGATATTTCAGTAATGTATATAGGTATATGTATGTATATACACAGGTATAAATTTGCTGTTAGTTGTCTATCATTTTTCCGTTTAGTTGTTTTCTTTTACCTTTTGGCCTCCTATGCTGTCAAAACCCTAGAGGAATTATTTCATCATAGCAGTAACAATTTATTCCAATACCAGCAGTTGGTTCTTCTTTGTAGTTTTCCTAAAAGTTTCAGAGCCTGGTTCACTGTGTCCTTAGATTTCTCTGCCAGCCTAAAAATACCAGTAAAGTTCTGGGTCCGCCCCAAACTAGAGTTCTTACAGGTATGAGTTTCTTCTTTATGGAGCCTCCAGTTTAGGTAATTCTCGCTTGTTCCTGTGTTCCTCTCATCTAGAGTTAGTAGGTGCTTTCTTCAGTATCCATTGTCTTGGGACCTTAATGATACTTTATGTTCTTTCTATTGGCAGCCGCTCAGGTCAAAATGGTTAGGATCATGTTCTCACTGCTGTCCAAACCAAACAAGGTCATTTATTTTGATTTATAAAAAGGAAAAAAGGCTTTATTCTGTGGTAGTTCTGAAATGCCTCAAATCACCATCTAATCCTTGTCCAAGGGGCCTCTTATATAGTAAGGAACAGTGGGGAGGGAATACAATGAGCTAACATACATCCGGAGGATCTCCAGGCTTGTTTTATCTCCCTGGGACCCGACCTCCTGGGGCCAGGATCTGTGCATTGTTTATTTATCTCAGCTGGCCAAGGACTGTGGTTATGCTGTCAATATGTGGAAGTTCAGAGAAGCTGACCTCCTGGTGCCAGCATCTACATATTTTGTCTAAGCAGAGGAGGGGCAGTGTCTATGCCCTAAACCTAATCAATTTGGGAAAAGCCACTTGCCTCTAAAGGAATTAAGTTTAACTTTTAAAAGTTTAATTTTATCATGCTGGTTACATTTCTACCTCTTAAGTTCTTTAATATCTAAATAAATTCTGTTCCTATGGGATGATTTTTTGATAGAGTAAACTTGTGAGCCAGGATTAATTTTTCTCATGTATTTATACTTGGTTTTTGCAATTGAAAACAGAAATAGTTTTCATTTTGATAGAAAATTATAGTTTCCCGATTACTCATTTTTATTCATCAATGCAGTTAAACTCTTTATCTTTAATCTAGCTTAATGAGCCCATTTCTGTCGAGACCTGAGTCCACTGAGTACATTTCCTTTAAAACAACTGAGAATTTAAGTGCATTTGTTATTTAGGACAGATTTGAGGAAGTGTTGGTATTGTGCAAACTGCAAAGGGCCTTCTAAAGAGATGATAGTCCCTTCCTCAGCCACAGAGGGCTCAGCATGGTAAAAAGTAGACTTAGTTTTTCTGAATCTTAATTGTTCTCAAGGAGGTAGAGATGCAGATTATGCTGTTTTCTTCTCTTTTAAGTATTGGCGACTATTTAGCATGTAGGTATAGTAATGCAGGTTTCCTTTGGGCAGGACATACACAGCCCAGGTTTGGTCCTCTGGATACAAGAGAGCAACTTTGTTATGAAATTCAGACCCTCTGCCTGATTGCTCTCCTCTGATAGTATATTCTCCTGCTGAATGGAAACAGATGGCAGGCAGAGAGGGAGGAAAAACAAACTCTAATAAAGGAGGCTCAGTTATTAATAGAAGCAATTGATCACATAATCATGATTTCAAAAAGATCCATTACTGAATAAGTGCTCTCTACTTCTGAAACACTTTAGAAAAGTACAGGATTGCAAGTGACTCTGGATAAGTTTTAGTAATTGATGTAAAATTAGAGGAATGCCCTTGTAAAATAATATTTTATAATTGCTTGAACCTAATTAATATTTCCTTCCAAATATAGACCTTGAAATACAAATAGACACATAACCGTTGCAGCATTCATTTGTAATAATAAGTCACTACCATTCTCAAGGGTAGGCTTGATACATTTTCCATGTTGCATAGAGAAAACAATCCCTTTTTAGGGAGTGAACAATGCCAGTTCAGCAAGATATTTTTATATGCACTGACAGTGTTAATATTTTCTTTTTGAGTGGTAAATAAATTTTTAATCACTCAATCAACAATTCAGTCATATTCTTTCTAATAGCTTGAGAACTAACATTATATCTTTTTCTTCCTGTGCTTATTTTCAAGTTATTACATTTGCTCAGGTGGTCTTCTTAATGCTCGTCCAATTGGTAGTTCTTGAAGTATTGCTTACAGCCCGTCTTTTTTTGTTATGGTAAAAAATGTAACATGAAATCTACCCGCTGTGCTATGGAAGTGTACAGTACAGTGTTAACTCTATGTGGATTATTGTAGGGTGCATCTGGAACATTGTCGTCTTGCATGGCTGAAAACGTACACCTCTGAACAGCAGTTCTCCAGACAGCCTTCTCCCCGACCCTTGGCTACTATCATTCTATTTGTCTGTTCTGTGAGTTCGCCTCTGACACCCCACACAAGAGGAATCGTACATTATTTGTCCTTCTGTATCTGGCAAATTTCACTTAACACGCTCTCTCCAAGATACATCCATGCGGTAGCATGTGACAGATTGTTTTATGAAAAGCCGTGTGATCATGCATTGGGTATATATACCACATCTTCTCTTTCTCGTCATCCTTCAGTGGATATTCAGGCTGTTTCTACCTGAAGATTGGTATGAATAATGCTACAATGAGTTTGGGAGTGTGGATATTGCTTCAAATTCCGAATTTGAAGTATTTTGGAAAAAGATTAAGAAATGGGATTTCTGGAGCATTAACTCTTTCCCTGCATTGTTTGAGGCACCTCATCTCCATCATGTTTCCATAGCATCTGTAGCATTTCACATTCCAACCAGCAGTGTACAGGGTTCTGATTTCTCCACATCCACACAAATGTGATTTTTGTACTTTTTCTTTTTAAAAATGTACAATGGCCATTTGAACTGATGTGATGTTGATAAGGAATTGTGGTTTGCATTTTCCTGCTTAGTGATGCAGAGAAGCTCTCATATATCGGTTGCCCATTTGTATGTATTCTTCAGAAAAATGTCCAGATATTTTGCACATTTTAAAATTAAGTTATTTGGTTATTATGTGAGTTCCTTAAATGTTTCAAATATTAATCCCTTATCAGATGGATGGCTTGAAATATTTCTCCCCCTTCTGCTTTTTGTTTCTTCTTCTGTTGTCTTGCTGTAGAAAAGGCTTTTAGTTTACTGCACTACACTTGCATATTTGTGCGTCTGTTGCCTGTGTTTTGGTTACTACATTCAATAGATCATTAACAAGAGCACTGTGGAGCTTTTCTGGTTTTCTCCTAGGACTTTTATAAACTCAGGTCTTGTGCCTGAGACTCAAATCCCCCCATGGTAGATCTGAGAGTTTGTGCATGCCGTGAGTCCAGTTTTGTCACATGTGGATACCCAGTTTCCCTGACATTTGTTTCCAAGGAGGTGACTCTTTCCCCCACTGTACAGGCGTAGCACCTCTATAAAGGATTCTTTGCCCAAATAGGCATGAGTCAGTTTCTGAGATCTTTACTCTATTCTCTTGGACTATTTGTTTTTATGCCAATATCACACTGCTCTGTTTAGTATATATGTGCTATTTTCATCACCTTCAAGAAGTGTGAGTCCTCCAGTTCTTTTGTTTGTCCTCAACATTATTTAACCCATTGGAATCTTTTTGTTTCCAAATGAATTTTGTGCTTGAAGTTTTTCTATTTCTACAGAAATGCTATTTGAACTTTAATAATAAATATTGGATTGAAGGCATAGATCACTGAGAAAGTAAAGATATTTCAACTATATTATTTTTCTATCTATGATTGGAGCATCTTTCCATTTCTTTCTTTTAAAATTTATTTCAGTAATGTTTTATAGTTTTCAGTGTATAAAATTTTGCCTTTTTGGTTAAGCTTATTCCTCAAGACTTTATCCTTTTAGATGCTATTGCAAATGAGATAATTTTCTTTTTAGATTATTCATTTTTTATAAATAAATACAAAAGACTTTGATATGTTAACTTGCTATCTTACAACTTTGCATCTTTTCTTGCTTTTCTGTAAGGTTTTGTGTAATCTTGGGGATTCCACATATGATCATATCACCTATGAGCAGAAATAATTTTATCCATTTCAGTTTGTATGGTTCTTACTTGTTTCTTTCCTACTTATTCTGGCTAAGATTGCAATGACATCTCAAAAGGAAGTGGCAAGAGGATCTTTGCCTTATTTCTCATTTTAAAGAAAAATACTTTCAATTTTCAATTGTTGAGCATGATGTTAACTATAAACTTTTCATATATGGCCTTTATAATATTCAGATAGATTTTATTGATATGGCAATATTCTTGACTGGCAGAATTTTGTATGTGACGCTTTGAATCCATGATCCTATTTCCTTATGGATTGTAATGTTTTTGCTGAGAAATCTGACTGTCTTATAAATTTTCCCTTAAATCTGAGTTGCTTTTCTCTTATATTTTAAAAAATTCTCCATCTTTCAATTTTCACAATTTAATAGTAATGTCTTAGTATAGATTTCTTTTCTTTTCTATTTTTTTTTTTTTTGTGGTACCCAGGATCGAACTTGGGACCTTTCACTTGCAAAGCAGGTGGCAGAACCAGAGTTAAATCCCCAGCCCTGTACAGATTTCTTTTGAACCATCAAAGTTGCAGTCTCGGAGGCTTTCTAAATCTGCCCATTTCCTCCCCTATATTTAGGAATTTTTCTCTCTCTTTTTTTCTTTTTCAATTAAACTTTCTGTCCTCCTGCCTTCTTACCCCGTCCTCTCCTTCCTTCTCTTTCCCTCTTTAGATTTCTGTAAGGTGCTCTTGGTCCACTGTTGTATCCAATAAGTTTTTTTAAAGAGTCTTCAGTCTTTGGGCTTTTCCTTTTTTTGTTTTATTCTTTTTTCTTTTTTTTAATGCAGGGTTTCTCAAGTTGGTCTTCAACTCATTATGTACCCCAGGCTGGGCTCAAACTCACTGTGATCTTCCTGCCTCAGCCTGCCAAATGCTGGGATTACAGGCATGTTCCACCAGGCCTGGAGAGTCTTTTACTCCTAATTTGCTGACTGGACAATTACAAATAATTTGTGTTTTTAGTTTACTGATTCTTTCTTGTACTCACACACATCTGCTGTTGAATGCTTTTGGTGGGTTAGTTTTCATAAATACTATGAATTTAAAGTAGATACTGTTATTAAAATTAATTTTCTGGCATCATTGTGGAAAAACTATACTTTCTCCAATTAATTTTTTTCTCCTTTGTTAAAGAAAATGTCAATTTATTAAGTCTCCTCTATTTGTTATCTTGTTCATCTTCTTTCTCCAATCTTGTATTTTTTGATTACTTTAGCTTTAAAATAAAATTTGAAGTCAAATAATGTAAGTCTTCCAGCTCTTCATTTTTTCAAAGTTGTCTGGATTTTTCAAGGTTCTTTGCATTTCTATACCTGGACTTATGGATCAGTTTCTTCAAGAAAAACTGCATGAATATACTGAGGTAATGTTGAGTCTATAGATCAGCTTGAAGGGCATTGACATTAAAACAGTATCAAATATTCTAATCCATAGGCTTTGAGTAAATCTTCATTAATTAAAATTGCCCTCAGTTCATCTCAGTAATATTTTATAGCTTTTGCTGTATAATCTTGCAGATTTTTATCATATTTATCTCCAAATATATTGGTGGAAAAGGTTTTTATACTAATTTTTGTTTGTGACTTCTGAGTGTAGATAATTTTTTGGTATATTTATCTTGGATTCTATATTTGCCAAGTTAGCTATTAGTTTTAGATTTTGTAGATTTTTATAAGAATTTCCCTGTTAAGCATCAACTCATGTGCAATGAGTAACTTTTATTATTTCCTTTTCAATCTGGATTTTTTAAAAGTTCTACTCTTCTATCTTTTATTCTCCTGGGGGAAAAAAAATGTTTCAGTGGCATGGTAACTGTTACTCTAACACACTGAGGACTCAGATCATATATTCTCTATGTACTGTCTCCAGAACCTGGTGTGAAATGTCTTATAGCTGTCCTGAGAAGTCATTACATGTTTAGAAGAGAGCTTCTATCACAGTCAGATTTCTAACTTAGGAAAAGAATCTTTGCAGTACTGTGAAGACTGATTAAGAGTGTGCAAGAGAGTGAGCAATGGATCACTTCAAAGAGCAGCAGAGGGGGCGGCAGAGGGGGCTTTGGATGGTGACAGAGGACGGCGATCTGAATCTGGGCCTGGTGTAGAACCCAGCAGTGCCTGGTACACACGTGGACCACGGGCCAGACTTGTTTTGAGTAATGTGAAAGGAGGAGGCAGGACAATTCCACTGTCTACAGTGACGTTAGAAGAGTACAGATAGCCTGGACTTTCCAAAACTTTTGTTTGCATGTATTTAAAATGTCAGTGAGCACATGAAATGAATCTACTTAGGATAGTTTGGTGTCCTATACAATTCAAAGCTGGCATTTGACAAGCAATAGCCTTGATCATCTCTCCCTGCTTTTCCTCTCTAAAAACTGACTTCACATGTTTTGAGGATAGTCATCGCTAACTGGTGACAAATATATCCTTATTTTCACAAGTAGTTTGACAATTTCAAAGCGGGCACTGTTAAATAAACCTCTGAGACTTATCTGAGAAAGTCATTATTTCACGTGACTATGACTTCTTAACGAGAAGTGGAAAGAGTTAGGCTGACTCTCAAGCTCAGGTTTACTTCAGATTGGATCCCAGAATCATCCCTGAGAAAAGCTGGGCTGTTCAGCGCACGTCAAGTTTTGGCTTTGCGCTTCCACGGTTCTTCCCCCGTCAGGGGAGCATTGTCTATAGACAGGGATGGAGAGGCCGGGTTAGTACAGCGTTCTCTGAGTGACCCTGGGAACTGGGAAACAGGAGGCTTCTTTAGAAACTGCCTTCCTATCTGTGTTAACGCCATACTTTGCAACGCTGGTCATGCATGAAATAAAGCAAGCTAGCGATGTCGCTGCCATGTAGTTTACTCTCTAATTCCTGTCCCTGCAGTAACTGAGTGTGGAACGGGCACCATGCACACTCTGACTGCTTTCTGGGAATACCTGCTCAGCTCAAAATACTGGACCCCCTCAAAGGTGGTGCGGCTAAGCATGCGCTTCTCCTGCTTTGCCCGGCAATGCTGTCGTGGACTACATGTCCCTCAGGGAGTGTTCTGGGCAGTGCTGTTGTGAGTTTGCATCTCTGTGGGATTCTGCCCAGCAGTGCTGTTGCACCTGTCTGTGCTGCTTGTGGACCCTCCCTTGCAGGTAGTTCTCAATTTTCTCTGTCCTTCCCCGCTAATGCCTATTGGTTTTAGTAAACCTCACCTATCAAAGGCCATCTTTGGCCTGGGGATTTAGCTCAGTGGTGCCACCACCTACCTCGCAAGCACAAGGTTCTGAGCTTGATCCCTGGTACCAACAAGAACGACAGCAACAACAACAACAAGCGGCCTTTGGGTATTTTCTTTGGTCTTTTAACAAGTGCTCCTACTGCTGTGAACTTGCCAACTTCCTGATCACAAATCAGAACTGTCAGACAATATGGAACAGAGAGGATTGAATAGGATTTCCAGCTGGGCTGCTGGTTTCTTATGGCATGCTAATGTCTCTGTCTCTGTCTCTTCCTCTCTCTCTAATATGTATGCACACATATGCATGTATATATTTAGAGTTCAATTTTCCATGAAAGACCAAATATCTTTCACCAGATGGTGGCCTTATGTTTAATCTTATTGGCCAGGAGTTGATTAAGTGTCGTAATATTGCAGAAAGTGGTACTATGCTTCTGGAGTCTTGCTAGAAGAACATGTGTTCTGTTGACCAATCTTGAAAGAGTGTCTCACTTCGACATTTCTAGAAGCGGCTAAATATTTTGGTATTCTCTCTTATGTAAAATATACTTGTATTTCTGACATCTAAGGTTTCTGGGCATGAGAATGTGATCTTACTATAGCATAAAGGAAAAAATATAATTTGGGTTTGGATTGAAAATAATGTCAGAAAGGATATTCGTGCTAAAAATAAATGTTTTTGAGACAGGGTCTCACTATGTCGTTCAGGCTGGCTGTGAAGTCACTGTGTAGCCCTGTATGGCCTTGAACTCTTGGTGATCCTCCTGCCTCAGCCTCCTGAGTACTAGTGTAATAAGCATGACCCATCATTTCTGGCTCTAGTGCTAAAAAGAGAGAATAGTTTTTTTAACTATGCTTAAAGTGGAGAGTTAGGATGATCAGATTATCGGTAGATATGACTTTCCTCATCTAATTGTTTTTAAATAAAATGACTATTTCTTCAGATCTTTAGCCTTGGACACTGAGCTAAATGATTTGTGTACTGTAGTGTTTCCCAACAGCCATCCTTTAATGTACACAATATTGCTCTCGTTTAACAGATGAAGGAGACAGTTATTGAAAAACAAAGGAGACTAGCCCAAGGTACTACATGGTATAACTGGCAATAAAACTCAAATGACCTGAGTCTTAAAAGTTCCAATTCTACACTAAATTGCATGACACTGAAGCCTCTATGAACAAGAATATTTAGAAACTGGCATCATAAAAAAAGATTTTGGACTTAAAGTTAGATTGTCTTGATGTATTAGATTATTTTTCAAGTTAGGTTCTTCAAGAAGCATATGGTGAGCAGAATTAAGAGTCCAGCTCTTAAGGAGGATTATTAGCTACACAGAAAACATAGTGGAGAGCCAGTCATGAGATTGTGATATCAGCTTTACTGATAGCCTGCCAGCCTAGCAGCATATGACAGAAAAGATTGCCTATTAGAGCAATTTCACACTGGGTGACATCAGACAGATCCTTCTATAGTCATCAGCTATAGCTTCATCCTAGGTCAATCACTGGCTGGAACTCACCCACGCAAAGCCTGCTTTCAGCTCCCCTATCACTTTTTCAATAGCTGGCTGTGGTCATTTCATAAACACAATGGCCTCAGTCTTAGACCTAAGGTGAATCCTGCTTAAATTAGTAACCATAGGCTCTGCCTACTACATTTTTTGGATCTCTCTGCCTTGTGCCTTTGTGAAGAGGAACATGGTGCATCCCTCTGTTGACTAGAGATGTCTTGTCTTGTAATACTAGAAAATACCACGAATATTGTTTCATTTAGGATTATAAATTAATGTAAGAATGAATGAAAGAATGATTTGTATTTATTTGTTAAATAAAATAATATGCAAACTAAACTAGCCTTGCACTATTTCCCACAGTTGGATCTCTAGTTAACAAACATCATGGAGATTGGAGTCATTTCTCTCTTTAATGTACAGTGAACCCTTGACTTAGGAACTCAATTTGTTTATGAGTGATGGTTGCAGCTCAAGTTGGTCATTGAAGGCTCAGGCTCCTCTACACAGCCTTCAAAGTCTCTTTCCTATATATAGGCAGCTCTCAGTGTCTTTAGAGAGACACTGGCCCAGGATTTCTCAGTTAACCCCACACCAGAAAGGATGTTGTAATGTTCCTTCCAGAATTCTTTAAGGGGTAAATCTGTATCTGAGACCATCTGGAAGCACAAGTGTCCGGGATTCCAGTCATAGCTCAAGACTTTGGTCATAAGTTAAAATTAAAATTCCAGTTGTAACCCAAGCTGTTCATATATCAGGTCAGTTGTAACTCGAGGGTCCACTGTATCATATAATTCTCCTAGGGCTTAAAACTACATATGTATCCAATAGGCAAAACATTCTAGAGGCAGAGAATTGCCTGCCTGGGGAGAAGGTACCAAACCAGAGCAGAATGGCAAAGAAATGTGACATCATTCAATTTGTTACTGAAATTCTTGCCACACTTAACTGGGGGTGAAAGTGAGTTGAGTAACTATAAAAAGTAATGGAGTGGATACTGCACAGGGTATTGGATGTCTATGTCTATCTTCCATTATTACTCTGCCTTTCGTTATGATTTTAGCTTAAAATTCTTTATATCTGGGATCATTAATCTCATAGAAAAATTTCTGTTCTAACATTAAAAAGAATACTTAGTTATTTAAAAAATTAAAAAGTGACTTAATAGTTATTTCAGTTAGAATAATATTAGGAAAAGGGCCCAAGAAGTTTCTAGTGTCCTCTAATGCTCTTCATGTGGACAATGATCACATGGTTGTATTTATGTTCATGAGAAATTTATCAAATTGTAGAGTTACATTCTTTGTGTGGTATACATAACATTTCTTAAGTTCATATTAAAATAAAATCTAGTAGCCACTTCAAAACGTATTGAGCAAAAGGCCAGATTATATATATATATATATATATATATATATATATATTTTTATCTTCTGATGGCAGATTTTAATTCCCATTTGTAGGGGATACTGATTTCCAAAGGAAATCTGAGTTAAAACATAAGTTGTTGGAGGGAAAAAAAGACATTCAGTAGTAATCTCAGTGCAAATCAGAATGGCCTACTCCATGTAGTAAATTCTTATTTAAATTATCATTTAACATGATATTTCCTTTGAAATATGGCCTGAATGCTTCCCGGTCCAGTTTGTTTTATTAAACTATGCTCTGAGGCATTACATATTTAATAAATCTTAGTTATCGAGCATTAGCTGAAGCCTATAGTTATCGAGACCGAAAATCTAAGCAGCCGTATTATGACCCTGTGGTGCTATCATTCCACAGTACAATGAAACCGTATATTAAGCTTGACAAGACACAGGGAGACCAGAGAAAGTGAATCAGATCACTATCTGTTGTTAAAACAGATCACACTTAGATAAATGAAGTCCTTTATTGGCCATTAAGCCAAACTTTCAATTATAGTGGAAGTGAGGTTTAAAATGAAAGAACTTTAAACTGCTGGGGATTAGGGAGAAGAAACTCATACACTGTGAACAGTAGACAACACCAGTGGGCTCAAGGTCAGCAAATTACAGCCAAGATATGAGAATCCATTCAAATGAGGGTGAGCTTGAGACCCTACTGGAAACAAACCTAAGGTTGATTTAAGAGATTTGATATACAGCCCCTTAAGCAAGGTTGATAGCAAACAGTATACTCATTTTATGCCAGTGTCTACAAGGAAAAGAGTTAATGATAGAAAACTATAATTTTATAAAATGAAAACTCAAATTGTAAGTTATACAACCACTTTGGCGAGCCATGTGGCAAACTGTAATAAAATAGAATATATGCACAAGCTATGTATGACCTAGCATTTTCACTCCTGGACCTGCCCTACAGCAGCCACTCTGTGTGCTGTCAGAAATGTATGGAAACTGGAAATACTTTGTTTCTATCAACATGAGCAAGTAAAATCAAAATTATTTATAAATAGAAGTACTACACAGCAATGGAAAAGAATTATTAGAATGCCATGATCTAACATGAATTTATCACACAAACATTCATATGGACAAAAAGCCAAGTAGCACTGACTAAAGAAAAATTTTTCAGTTTAAAAACATGCAGAGATAAAGTTTTATATTGTATGGAGTTTTTATATTGATAAGAGACATAGAGGTGCATGGGAATAATAAATATCAGACTCACAGAACCTACTACTGGTCTGCAGTGGACAGGTGTTCAGTAAGTGATTCTAATGGCCGTTCAGCCCTATGTTGTATTAGCCACTGTACCTTGTAATATGCCAAATATTTTTAAGAGTTAAAAGGGTTCTGAGTATTAATTTTGGCTTTCCCTACTTACACTTGCCCATCATCTCAGTTAGTAAATATTTGTGGTGCTTCTACTTTGAAAAAGGCCTCCATCTAGCGTTTAAAAAATAAGCTAATAGGCCATCATTATTTTCTTCAAACACACACATTTCAATTCGGAGGTTCAGAACCACAGAGAAATTTGGGCCTTTAATAACAGACAATTTGATCATTCTTTTTCATTTAAAAATAGGCTATATTCCATCATAGTTATAGATTGTTTCACAGCAAGACTGGAAGGCACAGAGTCCCCACATATTCTTCACTCGCTCACACGCTACTTCCTCGCTCTCGGTTCTGGCCCACAATTGTACATGTTACATTGGATGAGCCTACAAGTCATTACTATCCACAGCTCACTGTTCAGAGCTCACTTTTGCTACTGTTACATTCTCTGGGAGGCTCTTTTTGCTTTGTGGTATTGGGGATTATAGCTGGAGACCTTGAACCAACTACATCCTAGCCCTATTTTTTACTTTTGAGACATGATCTTGCTAAGTTGCCCATGTTGGTTTTAAACTTTTGATCCTCCTGCCTCAGTCTTCCAGAGTGCTGTGTTTATAGACATGCACTATGACAAGTGGCTACTCTCTATTCTGTGCATTTTGACAAATACATGTCATACACCTCCCATTGAAATTTCATTACAGTATTTTTACTGCCCTAAAATCCTCTTGACTTCCTCTGTTCACCCTCTTTTCCCCTCTAATCTATGGCAATCACTGAACTCTTTATTATCTGCATAGATTTGCCTTTTTAGAATGTTTTATGTTTGGAATTGTGTAGTAGAAATCCTTTGTAATTTGGCTTCTTTCCTTATTAATACACATTTACATTTTTTCCATATCTTTTCAGGGTTTGATAGCTCCTTTCTTTTTAGTGCTCAATGATTTTCTAGTGCCTAGATGTACCACAATTTTTTCATTCATCTACTAAAGGAAATCTTGGTTGGTTCTCAATTTGGGAAATTATTGTCTTAGTCTTTTTTCCTGTCACTAGAACACAATAGCCAACACACAAAGGAGAAGGTGATTTGAGCTTATGGTTTTTTTAGAGGAATTTTGGATGATGGCAACACAGGGGAATAACATGTTGGGAAAATTCTTTAAAAACACTTTCATGACCAGATTGCTTTAAAAAGCAAGATGCTATGTGTAAAACAGATTTGTGTAGCACAAGAATTAAATGAGGTAGAAAACTCTATGTATTTAGGGTCTCAGCTTCCCAGTTTTGTCTTATTCAGAAGCCACTTTCAGAGTCTTTTAGTTGAAAGGTTTTGTGATGGTGGTGGTGGTGGGGATTATGTTTAATTTTCTTTCTCTTCCTTTTTGTTTTACTTTTTGCTGGATCTATGAAGCACTAAGGTTGGAGCAGGTAGAATTCACTGAAGGTACTAGTTTTTTATGATATATTTAGAGTTATTTATCCATGAGGTCATGACATTGTTTAATTAATCTGCAGTGTACTCTGTCAGTATAATTTTAACCCAGTAAGACTGTTACTGGAACAGTTATATAATTATTTCCATATATTTTTAATTGGGGTTTCAGAGGCTAACTGCATCTTCACTTGTAACCAGTTTCATGAATTAGGACAATCACCCCTCTCCTACAGAAATGAGGAGATGTAATTCTCCCTTTCAAGCTCTCCATGGGAATGAGGGTCCATTTGGAATAAGCTTAGCCTGATATTTAGATGTCTCTTTTAAAATCTAATTGATCAACTGAAAGTATCAGTTCTGCCTCTGAGATTCATAAGGCCTGAGACTCTACCTCAAAATTACATATAAAACTTTGGTCTTCTCAATATTTTTTCTACTAAGATTCAAGCATAAGAAGCTTGTATCCAAGAGTCCTTTTGCTAAAAAGGCTAATGTATTCATATATGTAGGAAAAGTATCAAAAGTAGAAAATCCCATCCATAAAGGAGATACTTAGAATACCTTGAGCATGAGCTCAGTGTTTTCCTCAACAAAAGTTAAATGCTCAGGTCATTATGAGAAGAAGGGAGCAAAGTGAGAGCTCGGAAGCTTGTTCATTGCAGGAAATGTAGGTCAGAAATATCTATAAAGAGGCATGTCTTTTACTTCAAATACACAAAAGGAAAAGAATAAGTTATTTTATTAATTAAAAAATTATGCATTTTCCTATTCTATCAGGGGATTGGGTCTGGGTTCTGCACACCAGAAGCTCTGTCAGGCTGATACAACCTACTGTGGGTATCTACTGTCAGTGTTCTGGGTTCCTCTTCCCAGAGTTCCTCCTATACAAAAAACTGAGAGACCATCACGATTCCTCATTTAGCTTCTTTGTTCTTGAGACAGCAGAGGAGAAGCAATATAGAGTGTATGGGTTTTGTTTTTGTTTTTTTTTTTGTTTTGTTTTGTTTTTTTTACTGGAAGGGGAAATAAGTTTTAAAGGCATTTAAGTTTTATAGTGCAATAGTAGTTTCCCAGGGGTGTGTGGAGGAGGGAATAGGAAGTTATTTTTTAGTGGATATAGAATTTGTTTTGCAAGTTGAAAAGAGCTCTGGAAATGGATGCTGGTGATAAATGCACAACAATATGAATGTACTTAATACCCTTGAACTGAGAAAAATGGTTATGATAGTAAATTTAAGGTTTGGAAAAAAATAAATCTCATTCTGACTTCAGGCCCATGCTATTTCCACTACATAGTGCAGTGCTTGACAGATTTGCCTCAGCTAATGGCAAACATTCCTAGGGAAGATTTCGCTCATGGTGCCATCCTTTTAGGAGAATGAAGTATTTATTCAACACACAATTATTAATCACTTCCTAATATACATTACCTGTTTCTGAGATGAAGACGTATCTCTCCTAGGTTTTAATAACACTTTATTATTTTTAGATTTATTTTAAATTTTGTGTTAAATTGGTTGTAATGGTGCCCGTTTATTTCACATTTTTAAAAATGTAGTGTTATTTTACCACATTTAGTTTATTTTTTGGTTATTGTTTCTATGTCATTTGTTTCTTTGTTCTTTGACAATATTTATCTGTGCCTTCATTATTTTAATGTTTTTGTTCTTGTCATATATTGAAGAAAAGTATCAAATTTTTATTCCTAAGTTCTGCAGCATAAGCATAGCTCTTTAAAGACTCTGATGCTAGTTGCTTTGTTTCCTAGTTGTCTTTTGTTAACTGACTTGTGTACTTTTACCCCATTCTTTCATCATGCTACCCACCCCTTTTAGTATTTTTCTCAAATTTTTAGCTATGTGTACTCGTAATTGCTGAAATTTGGAGGGAGGTTATTTTATTTTAGTAGTCTTTCTAATACTGTTCTTTTCCTGACCTGTGTTTTTCCCTATTGGCCTTGAGTTTAGTGTATTTTCTTTTTACTCTTTCATACAAGTGAAAACTTTGTGAGCTTGATTTTTATATAGAGGCTGATGTGCAGCTTTCCTGGTTCCTATTTCATGTCTGCTTTTGTGATAATCAAATTCCCCAGCAGTGCTACAATTTAAGGCAAGATTCATGTGCTCAGCTGCCTCTTCTCATTCCTAGTTTATAGGTGATAAAACTGAGGCACTAAGAAACTTGCCCAAGGTGACAGGCTAGTGAGTCATCAGCAGTGGAGTCAGCAATGAAACCCCAGCTATCTATCCTAAGGATCCAAGGTATAAACCACAGTGTGAAATACTTCCTGGTACTTTTCTTATTGATTTATTCTGTAAACAGAGAAAATGCATTTATCAGAAGTTTACAGTTGGATGCATATTTACAAACACATCAGCGCAGCCGGATTCTGTAGCATTACTAGCTCCCAATACGTACTATGCTCCCAAGGTAAGCCATTGTCCTACTTCTTATCAGTAGGGAAGAATTCCACCTGTTTTTGTACTTTATCCATCATGTTTATCATACTATTTAATAATTGTGTGAATCAATGACTTCAACGAAACAATGGCCTTGTGGAAATATTCTTCTGTATATTAATTCTAATGCTGACAAACATATGGATAATTATCTTTTGGAGGGCCAGGGCCTATATGAAATACTGCTATCGTTAAATAATTGATTTTGTTTAGCATTTTTGATATGTATATTTCTAAAGGTGGGTAGGTTGGACCTTCACGCACAACAGTTGGCACTTAGCATTTTACTTAAGCCCAGTTTTAAATGCATTTTCATTATATTTAAGAATCTTGAGCAGCTTTTCACATATTTATTAAATATCTTGGTACGGTTTCTTTTGGGGGGGGACAATCTAATTGCCTTTTAAAAATTGTTTTCCAATGGTGTCGCATGACCTTTTCTTTTTGATTTGTAGACAGCCTTCGTATATTCTGAATGCTTCTGTCATGTATATTGCTGTGTTTTCTCTCTGCCTTATGTCTTGCCTTTTCCTTTTCTAGTGCCTTGTTATGCAAGTATTTTTCTGTTTTAGTAACTAGAATTTATCAATTTTCTTGTTCTTTCTTGTGATAGTTTCTATGTATTGTTAAAAAGAACTCTGCTTATTCTTTAATCAAAATGATATCTTCCAGTGCTATTCCTTAAAAGTGTATTTTTACTCCTTCTCAACTGGTCTATAGTTCTGACATAAGTTTCGAGTTGTGTTAGTATGAAGATAAATAAAGATCTCCACGTATTTTACCAAACCTGTCTCTAATTGAGAAGACCGCTCTTCTCTCTACCCCACCTCACCACAGTTCATCTCCCAGTGTGGCTCCAAGTATATTCTCAGGTGTGGTTCCTTTCCAGATAATGGGTAATGGTTGTTTGTCTTCATCCCAAGACTATAACATGCTTACCACAATTTTTAAGTGAAAACACTATTCTATTCTAGCTCCAGCTTTCTTTTTCTTTTCCTTCAACATTGCCTTGGGGCATTTGTGACCTGTGACTTTACCCGTGAGGTTCAGAAGTAATTTATCAACTTCTACAATGGTGACTTAGTATACACACAGACATAGACACAAACACACACACAAGCACACACACACACTCACACACACCACATCAAACCACAACCACCCATCCTAGACAGCACTGAATGCATTGAATTTACAGATCAATTTGGGGACAATTTTTGTTTGTGAAAAATTAAGTCTTTCATAACCAAGACCATTTTATAGTTATCTTTTTCCTTTGCTAAAGTTCTCTCAATAATACTTTGAATTTTTATTGCAGAAATTTTACATAAGATTTGGTATGTATGGAAATACATGCTAAATTTCTAGTTGTCTGATTTTTATGCTTTTCTAAATTATAACATTTACAATTCATTTGCTATTATAATGCATACCATTTATACTTCATTTTCTAGTTATGTGTACAGCATCACTTATAGAATATTTAGTTAACCACATAGTTGGTGTCTTTGATACATAAACATATTAATATTAGTGCCTTAACTGCAGATTATTTTGTATTACCTAAATAATAAACTTATCTTCTAAAAATATAATTTTGTTTCTTCTTTTCAATTTAATAGGCTATTTCTTTTTTCTTTTTTTTAGTTCTTTTATTCGTACATTTTAGGTATACAATTTGTTTACATTTATCATTGGGTGTTTGTACCTGTACATGATATACCTTGGTTCTTATTTTTTTTTCCCCATTACCTGTGCACCCTTCACTCCCTCCGCCCTTCCCTATTTACATAGATTTCGTTTCCATTTTTTTTTCTTTTCTCATAGTTTATCTAATCATGTTTATTTCACTTGTTGACTACAGTATAAGTTGCTACAATATGAATTCTTTTCCATTACTTAATTTAGTGAAAACCTTTTAATATGCTATATCATGAGTATTGGAGATTTATTCTAAGTGACAGGGTCTGGGTTAGGTTGTGTGTGTGTAAGGATGGAAGCTACTACAGTTTAGAAATGTTTCCCAAAGTTCCATTGTTAAAGTCTTGGTCCTCAGCCTGGGGTGCAGTGTTTAAAGCTGAATTCTAGTGGATGGAAGTTCAGTTACTGGAGGAAGGCTTTAAAGAGGGTATGAGAGCCCCCACCCGGCCCTCACTCTGCTTCTGTTTGCCTTGAGGTGAGCAACCTTCTCCACGTCCTCCCTGCTGATGTTCTGCCTCAACACAGAACAAAAGCCAGTGGAGCCTCCTGATTATGGATTGGAACCTCTGAATCTATAGGCAGCTAGCTAGTCAGACATGAGTGGTGGGCGATGGTTAAACTGATACAAGATGTTCTTCCTGATAATGGAAACGGGGTGTGGGCCCAGATGTGAAATGATCTCCAGCAACTGAGAAAAGATGCTAAGTGGAGAGGTGATCACCAACTAACCACAAAGGAGAACCAGGGACTTTCCACCCAGAAGGGCACGCACCCGACTGCCCCACGTGTAGTTAGAACAACCCAGCCCCATTATCATATACTTATGGCTTCATGCATATGCACTGCATGTCATGCATCTCTTTAATGACTGATGAATGATGGGAAATGAATGCACAATTCAAAATTAGAAGTAGGGCAAGGGTGAATCATGAGTAAAGAGTAGGGTGTAAAACACCCCGAAACAAGAAGCATGGTAAAATAAAAAAAAATTAGAGCAAAGAAATTCATCATCTCTCATACTCTAAAGTGATCTGGCTTGTTGGTGAGTTGTGTCTTGTTCTGCAATAAACTTGCTTTGAAACCACTCCCAGCTTGTGCATCATCTCTTGCGCTTGGTGAGATGGTGGGGGAAATTTTTCTCAGGTCACCAAAAACCAGGAAATGCCAGGAAAAAAGCCAGGAAATGCCAGGAAAAAAATCATAAGCCAAAGTGCTTTTCTCCTTAAAGTCAGGCATTGTCCTAATAATTCCAGACTACCACAGGAATCTGGTCGTTTATTATTTCTTCTTTCCTACCAATCACAGTGCTTAGCTTTTGCCTCAGTTTCTATCTTACTTTTTGCCAAGCACTCTGAATGGTAACATGAATGCTCTCCCCATAGATATGCAGGTGATTCATTTTCTCTGCAGTGAGTGAAGTCACCAAGCCAGTTAATATGGAGAAATCATAGGGCATTTTCTTCAAAAAGCTGTGTTCCCAGTTTGAGGGTTCATGGTTGAGTTCAAAATTTGTTCCTAGACAAATTGATGTCAATCACATTACATTTCCTCCTTGGGCTTTGTAGACCTCTCAGGGTCCACTGGAATGTTAATGCTGCCTCCAAACACATTCTCCTCCAGCGTCACGAGTTCTGCATGCCCACAGCCTTGGGTTCCCGAGGCCCTTTCTCTCTCCTGACCTTGTGAAATTTGAATTGAAGTTTCTGAGGTTACTGGGTTTCAGGATGGCTGTCTTTGGTTGTTGTCAATAGTAAGAATGACATTTTCAGCCTTAGCTCTCTCTCTCAGAGTCATCTGACCCACTGCATGACATCTCCAGGTACAAATTTTGTCCCAATTCAGGTCAAAAATTTTTCTTGTTAATGGAATTAAACTGAAACACAAAATCTAAAAAAAAAGTATTTTGTAACATCACTTATGTTCTGAGTAAGGAAAAACTAGAGATTTAAAAAATTCTACCTCTTTACAATTTCCCATTTGGTACAGAAGGTTAAACTGTAATATCACTTATTACTATGATAATTAATACACAACATGTGATGTCTCATTTTATTCAACTTATACCTAGTATGCTCTGCCGAAATGCAAATATTTAAAAAGCCAAGAAGGAATAAATTATTAAAACTTTATTTTCTCCTGAAGCATAAATTTAAATAATATTCAGCTAGTACAGTGTCATCCAGGGTATTCGGAGATTATCCATTTATTATGAATTATACATTTTATTATGAACAAATATTTAGGCTGAGAGTCGTTGCTGAGCCAGAAGTAAAGTGAATTAGATATATCATTTGTTTCTTTTGAGTGTGAAAAATGGTTGTACAATACAGTGTGCTGGTGCCCTCCATCTGTCGCCGTACTGACCCAGGGGACCTTTGTTGATGAATTTCTCAGAAAATATCTGAAGAGCAGCAGAAATAGGAATCAGAAGCCACATGCACCTTCAAGCTCCAGGGATCTTTGCCTGGAGTGGATTCCCTAAAGGTCGCTAGAGGGAGGAGACCCTATGGTCTTGCCTCCTTTTAACTGGAGCTCCTAGGAGGGAACCATGATTAAAAGATGGGGTAAACCTTTATCTGTGAGCATATCTGTGCTCCTCTTAGTATTTCTATCAATACCACCACTTCTATTTGGATGGTTTTTAAGTCTAGTTTGTCTGTGCAACCTCACTTTCTATGGAGAGAAGAGCAATGCAGTAAAACCCAATAACATACCAACAGGAGATCTAGAAGCGATCAGCAGACGTGATGCATCTGTCTCTATGGCCCTTCAAGATGAGGGGAGAAGACATGGACAGGACTTGAGAAGGAACATGCTAGGCAGGGTGGAGATCAGACTGCAGTGCAGACTGAGAAGAACAGCTGATGCTTTTCATGTGGGGAACCTGAAGATTATATAAGTCATGTTAAATAAGATTATATAAGAAAATTATGAGCGTGTCTGGGAGGTTCTAAAACTAAAACCTGGGCTCACTTTTGCTTCTGTGCATCTTTTCTGTGTCTATGGCCAGGACTAAGTAGGGGAGGGCAGTTGCAATAAAAAGGAAATGAATATGATTAGCCTAGTGACTATTTTCAGGAAATAGACTGATCTCTGTATGCAGGAAAGAGAGCACTGTGACTATTGGCTTTGTCTTTCACTACGCCCTGCACTTCCGTATTTAAGCACCTCTTAAATTCTTTCTGACATGTCATATTCATTGAACAAATCATTGACCTTTGGTTTCTTTTTGTTGTGTCTCCCCTGACGCCCTGACTAATCCCTCCCTCCCTCTCTCTGTCCTCTCTCATATATATTATAAAACAAAGATTTCAAGTGGAAAAGGGAGATATTTTTATATGCAAAACAGGAATGTCATGACCCCAAATAGAAGCCCATGTGGGTCATTTTGTTCAGATTAACTGTAGAAGGTCTTAGCTGGGCATTGGCCTTGAGAGTTACTAGGACTTGAATAGGTGAAGAAAAGTAGAGAAGGAATTAGAGCATGGATACAACTCCAAAGGCTGGAAGGGAACCATGTGTGTAGACCCCAGCCTGGCTCAGTTGAATTACCCATATGGACAGTTGTACCACTTACCTGAGCCCTAAACCACACTACTTTTGCTCTCAAAACTTTATATTCCTTATTGTGGGAAATTAAAAATGAATTATATTCTTCCCTCATGGCCTTTCAATTAATGTCTTACTCCTGTAAGTGGATATAAGGTTCTAATAATAGTTTCATGGCAGGAGACTTTCAGGGATTCTTCCTAAGCCACTTGATATTTTTCCCTAATTTCCTGACCTAAAGGGAAATATGAATGGTCCCAAGGACACTGGACACAACAGAAACAGAAAGCATCAGTTTCAGCAAATATGTACTGCGTTATTAACATGTTCCTCTAGGTCCTGGGTGGAGGATCATGCATGACCAACTGTAGAAATGAGGAAGGGCTCATGAGGTTTTGGGGCCAGTGAAGAAGAGCCTTTCTATAATCAAAGATCCAGGAAATCACTGTATTCACTATGGGAGTGAGCATCCTGCTACTGATGGGAGACAATTTCAAGGTCATTGTTCTTCTCGCCCTGCAGCAAAGATCCTTTAGTCTTGGACTTTCTAGGAGTATTTTGGAAATTTATCAGTCATGTCTCAATGTAATTTCTGGTTGGGAGGGGAGCCAACAGAGAAAACTCATTCCAAAAACACAGTTATACTAAATGACTTCTAAATCTCCAACGTATTCTTTCTTTTGAAAATGAGCAGGTCAGATCTGATAATTTGCTTTCCTTCAATTTTTCAATTATATGCCTTATCCTATAAGCCACTAAATTTTTCTTCTATTTTCCAATCCCTTTATAATTATTCTCCCAGGAAGTGCTCAAGTCCAAACCATTTTGAAATGTATAATGAAAAGTACATTATGCCTAGCTGTTATGGTGATTGTTACAATTGGAGCTCATGAAAAGTACCTTTGAATTAGTTCTCACTTAATATCCTGAGTGTATCTTCAAGGAGGCAAAAGGACTCCAAGATGAGAGCTTTGTTGTCCTTTACAAGCTAAACCTCTCCCCAAGAAAATGTATATAACTATGTCCACTATGGCCTTTCTTGTAATAGGAAAGAACAGTGATTGAAATGAGCACAAATAGTAAAATAACTAAATAAATGATGGAATGGCTGCAATATATGTTATTACATATCTGTTTGAAAGTATGAGATAAAATTAAAAGCAGGAGGTAGAAAATATTTCAACTGAAAAGTTGAGTAAAATTGGAAAATTCCATAACATGGGCAATTTGAAACCATAAGACACTTAATAGTGCACGTACCCGTGTGTGCAATTTTATCTAGAACTCCATATCTGGAAGAATGTAGCTCAAATGATAATGATGAGCACTGCGAAGTTTCTAAGATTACAGGTGGAGGAAGACATAGTTAAAGGAGAATTTAGTCATGTGCAACACAAAGCAACAGCAAAAGTACCTGTATGTCAGTTTTGAGAGCCAATGTAAAATCTGGTCTATTTCTACTTTATATTTAGATAAAAATTACATCCCAATACAAAAATTTTAATGATGAAAAATATCAAAATGAAATTGAAATGTAAACTAACCTTTGTTTGAAGTGAACATGATTCTAGACAATTAAGAATTGTAAATATATAGTCATGAAAAGATTTTCTCTCTTTGTGTGTGGTACTGGGATTGAACCAAGGGTGACTCTGCCACTGAGCTAGAGCCCCAGCTGTTTGTTTTTAATTTTTGGACAGGTCATGGTAATTTGTCCAGGCTGGCCTCAAACTTGTGATTTCCTGCCTCAGCTTTTTGAGTAGCTAAGATTACAGGCATGGGCCAAGAATGAGATGACATTTTATAAGGATTTAATAAACATATTAAATGAAAGTTCACACCAATTGTTAGGAGAACAAACTATAGTTAGAATGTATGAAATTGAAATAAAGGCTATCTCATCACAAGATGCTCCATTTCCTAATATATCCCTCTAATATTAAGAAAGGGTTATTAAATAAGAGCATGAAATCATTATGTTTCTTTATGCTTATGTCTCAATTTTTTCCTAATTTGATTTTCTGCTGTGTAAGGTTGGAATTAGCAGGCTCACGGGCTACTTCCTACCATTTCTCTTCCTACTCAGTCACCCTGCTCTTGCTAGTATTTTTACACAGATGGGATATTTCTTTAACATTTTGTTTCCTAATCATCATTTCAGTTTTGTACACAATCTAGTTTGGAAAGGACTGACTGACTCTTTGTTTCTGAATTCTTTGTAATTTACAGATTTTAGATGAAAAATTTTGTGCTTATTTTTTTCCAAAATATGTTTTAAAACACACTGAAACCACTTGTCCTTGGGCCTGTAGGCAGCCCTGGTTTTGCTGCCTACTCATTCCTTCAGAAATTGCAGATGTGCATATTTGTTTGACATTGAATTTTGATGTAGGGAAGACTAAGGCTGGTGTGATTTACAGAATATAGAATATTTCCTTTTCTGACTTCATGGAAATTATTTTTTCTTATTTTTGCAGTTCGGTATTATGTGGCAGGAATTAGAATTAAGGATTGTATGTCAAAGTTTTATGGTACTTTGTACACTTCAATGGTTGGATTTTAAATTATTTTTATATTTTTGAATAAAACTGTTATTTCTTCAACTGTCTTTCCCACAGACACTAAACTATCTTACCAGGGATGATCTTTTTCAATTGCTTTTTCTCACTTTGTAGTCACTATTTATCTACATTTCCTTTATTAAATATGTTTATAGTTTCTTTATATTATAGTAACTCAGTTTTTAGTGGTAATTATTTGTTCCATACCTTTTCAAATTCATTTATCACTTCTACCTTGGAGCTGAATATGTGATTTTAGACTTAGACTATTCCTCTTGATCTACTTCTATTTCCTCTTATCTTCAAGCTTTTCCTAAATTTTTGTTAGTCATTTTATAGTTGTAAGTGTTGAAGAATTATAAGTAAAAACACAATCACTTCCAAAAGTTATCAGAGGAAGAAAATTACTTTTATTTTATATGCAATAAAATACAATTTATTTGACATCCCAGGAAATCCACAATTGCAAAGACAGAGAAAAATCTACCTTTTAATAAAACCAAGCAAATACAAGACATCATTTACGTGTTCCTTTCTCAAGATAAAGGACACTTAATCTTCAAGTAGGGAACTTCAGCATCATGTGTCAGCCGAAGTTCTCCTGGTAATTGGGGTGGCCATGTGTGTGTGTTAATCAGTTTTGTTCAGAGGGAAAATAATGTTATGTTAGCTTTATGACCGGAGGAGAGACATCCATGGAAGGTGGACTGCTACCCTCCTGTAGAGGGGATGGCTTCCTTTACAATTGCTCCTCAAAGAGATGATACCTAGACCCTTGAGAAGGACAATTTTGGGTTGTAAACTTGGCAAGAGGCTTATTCTGCCCTTATCTCACTTCCCACTTGCTCCAAAGACATCACTGTTGGTTCTTTTGGCTGTAATATTTATACAGATAATTCGCTGATGACACTCCTAACTTTACCCCCAGCAATTACAAGATATTAAAGGACACTAGCTAACTCATTATTTTATGTAAATAATTACACACTCATTTGATACCATAATTGATATATACCATAGTTTCAGCTTTTATTTTCATAGCCTTAGTTTTGTGGAAATTGCTTTACATTTCCCACTTCACTCTTCTCCCTACATCTGACTCTATGATTACTAATAAGAAAGTGGATATTTTTAATCTTATAATTCTTCAACATGAGCTCAGAGAGTCACCTGACTCAAACAATGTTAGTATTTTTCGATAATGCCCTAAGTAAGCATTGATCAAAAGTAGATCAGTTTTTTTTCTCAAGTTGTTGAAGGATAAGGGTCAAAACTCTGGAGCATTTTCTACTCCTTCTGCTAGAAGAGAATAAAAGATAAATATAATGAAGTAAATATAAAAGAGGGCAAGTAATATGACAAAAGTGCTGCTGGTGTGTCTTAAATTCCTAGTCTCATTTGTTTCTGAAATCTTGCATTTTTCCAATCTTCATTGCCAGAACTTTCATTGTAATGCTGGTATGATCCCTGTCTTAACTAAGGCCATCTAGATTGACTACTATAATCATGAGTGTACCACTAATATCTTCCCAAGTATATAATTTAATTTGGTTCTAAAAATCAAAACTTACAGATGTGAAGCCCAAGTCTGAAAAATTTTAACTGAACTATACAATGTGATACAACTAGTAAAATACTCTCATTCAGATTTCTGATGCATAGAAAATTATAAAATGAAAAGTAATGGTGTATAGAATATAAGACTTGCATTCATAATAATTTCTTTGACTTGATTTTATTGTTGTTATGGCTTAGATCCATAATGTTCTCTGAAAGGCGCAGGTATTCAGATATGGGGCTTTTGGAATGTAACTGGATCATGGGGAGGAACTATAATCATCAGTGGATAAAGCTACTGATGATTTAATAGCTGAATATGCTATTAGGTGTGGGGCCTTTTGGGAGGTAGGTCCCTGGGCTATATATTGTCACCAGCTCCTCCCTTCTTTCTTTCTCTCCCTGGTTCTTGGTTGTGCCATGGGGAGACCGAATATCCTCCACCATGCCCTTCCACTATGCTGATTTCTAGCTTAGAGCTAGATAACCATGGACTGAATCCCCAGAAACTATGAGCCAAAATAATCTTCTTCTCCTTAAAGTTGTGGGTGTTGGGTATTTTGTTCTAGGGATGACAGAGTGACTAATACAGGGGCCAACCTACTTGGTGGTGAAGAAATATAATTCCGATAGTACTGACGTACAAGGCATGATTGCACACGTCAAGCTGCACTCGAACGAACATGTAGGAGAATGACCTAGAAATTATGCACATGAGCACACATGCACTGCCCCTGAGCGGTTCATCACCTTGTTCTTGGTACCATAGATTTAGATGGTTTCCCAGAGCTAATAGGTTACTATTTATATTCTTTGAAACAGAGATAAGATTGATTTTGGAGAAAAAAATAAAAGATAACAAACATTGGTAAGGTGACAGTACAAAAGAAGGCTGTATTAGAAAGAGAGTGTATGTATTTAATTCAATTCTCAACCTTCATTACTCCTGGTCTTTCCCTTCTGGTTTTTCTCTCGACCTTAGATTTTATGGCCTGTTACATCCAGTAATTTGCCATTTATAACCTGGGCAGTATTGGTTTCTATTTTCTCAAGTTTCTCTTCTGTTGATTTTTTTTAAAGTTTCATCCCGAGGTTCACCTTATTTCTGCATTGTATGATACTCCAGCATGATAGAGATCTTGATTCCTTGTTTACATTTAATTCCTTTCCATATTTTCAAATATCCTTATGAAATTTAAGAAAATTGAAAAAAATGGAACTTCATTGATTTTTATTTCTCTCAAGACTCTGCTATGTTCTTCCCTTCATAGAGAAAATATTTAGATGAGTACACAGAGTTGTTCCTGCTTAATCATTTTCCATTAATTTTTCTTGTCCCAACAATCTAGCCCATGGTCAGAAATAAATTCCTTTTTGTTAAATTCTAACTGATTTAAAAAAAAATCCTTATTCCTTATCCTCTTCTCTTTTGTGATATACACCCTTATTATTTTCCCCAGTCTATATCTACATTCAACTCTTTTTCCCCAATTCTGTATCTACACTCAACATTCTTTGGAAAAGGACTTTATTAATGTGTTCAGGTTGTTGTGCTAACCGATGATCTTTCACTCTAAATACTCCTTGGATCACCTGCACCCCGTGGCTATTTATTAATTTTATCTTCTGTATCTCTATCTAGATTTAATTTTCATCTAATACTCAAATATCTTCCATTTTTTGTATAACACTGCAATTAAACTATGGAATTTCCCAATAGTGAAAACTAACACCTTAATAAAGTTCTCCAAATCAGAAAATTTTAAAGAAATCATCCTTGATTCTCCTTCCTGTTTATTTTGTATGTCCAAGACACCAGGTTTCACCCTTGTGAATATCTCCCTGGCCTCTCTCTATGGCTGCTGTGCTGAATACCTTGGTATATCACTCAAGTGTTTCCTTCAGAAAGTAGTCATCACTCTTTTGGCTTCTAGAAGTGGGGTATGGTGCTAATGCATGGAAAACTCTTCCCAGCAGGTGCTCTTATGGAGGGGGTGTTATCTCCTCCAGTGTCAAACTCTGGTCCAAGCACAGCCCATATCCTACCGCTGGTCAATGTGCAGTACAAAGACCCACATTCTTGATTCAATTTAGTACATCTCTGAAAGGCCATTTCCACTTTAGAATTACCCCCATGATTTGGTAGTTCCATAGTTCAACATCTCCCTCTGGTAGGGCCTGCTCTGTCCACTCAAGCTCTGCAATAAACCACCTGCATGCTAATCTCTTGATCAGAATTTTTCTTGGTGAAGCCAACCTGTCACTATTTGTGTATACACCACTATGATGTCTTGCTCATCCCTCTGACTCCACAGTTATTCTTCTGGAACATTCTCACACTACAACTAAATGGCCCTGCTAAAATATCACTTGATCCTACCAGGACCTTGTGAAGGACCATGAAATCAATTCCCACCATGCTGAGATTAGATTTTAGTGCCTATACTTTCTATTACAAATAATCTGAAGTCAAGGACTATACTTGTGTTATAAATTTCTGTCTTCTAAGTGCCTGAAGTATAGTAAGTTCTTAGTATTTTTAACATAATTAAACGATTGATCAGCTAATTTGTTTGATATCCTTTATCAATAATTAAGAGTGAAAAGTACCAATAGACTACAGAACTGAATCTTAATTTTCACTCTGCTTCCAATTAGTTGCATGGCCCCAGGCAATTCGAGATGAACTAGGAGGATTCCCAGCCAGCTGATTTCCGAAGATTTTATAACTTTGACATGTGTGATCTAATGCATCTACTCACGGACTGATCAACCTGTGTTAAAGCTCGCAGATGAACACATAACAAAAAATGAAGAAAACATAAGGAGTTCAAATTAATAAATAAAATTAATATTATTAAATTTGAGGCAAATATAAAAACCTATAATGTTAACATGTTTAAAAATAAATGATGCTCCCCCTCTTATATCATTATTAACCCTGTATATCTAATTAGGTATCACACTATGTATGCCAATTAGATGGGATTCTTAGCATAGTTCATTGATGTTAAACAAAGAAAAGCTAACCAGCATTTAATGGGATTGTCTTATAATCACTAAGTTATATTTCATTATTTTTCTGTGGAGAGTCATAATGATTAACCCATACGTATGATGTTAGTCAATATGTTAGTGTTAATCTGTGTAAGGAAATGCATATCAATTTTGCGCTTAAAAAGTACCATTTCACCTTACCTGCATGTAATTTTACAAAATAACAAACTTCTCCTGGAACAATTTTTGGGTACCATCAATTATACAATAAATGTTGAATGGTTATATCTTTTTCTATTAAAAAAATTCTCTGCCGTGAGATGTTCCATATTCATTCAACAAAGAAAAACAATTTTCTACAGTTAAGACAATTTCCCTTTCCTAATTTAGTAATCTTTAACACAATAAGCAGTCCTAGATAATATTTCATTCTTAAGCTTAGTAATAAGTTTCAATTGACACAAAGAATAACAATGAAATTCCAAGGAGTGACATATTACCTCTGGGTACCTTGCCTCAAAGGAGGCAAATATTTTAAAGCTATCAAGATGAATGGTTTAAGAATAGTTAATGAGCAAAATAAATGTTCACCGCCATGCTATGACAGATGTGTTCATAGTTACTGTGGTAACTAAATGTTGATTGTTGCTGTGAAAAATAAATTCAACCATAGCAGCTGGAGGTGTTAATCAAATGATGTTATATTTGTTGCTTACTTTTTACACAGGAGTTGAATGGCACTGGGGAAATTGAGATGGAGAGAAAATGACCTTCAGTGTCTTTCCCCACTTTACTTTCAGAGCCTTTACTCCCGTGCAAATGTAAATAAGCCATGTGGATTTTTAATAGCATTGCACGAATGTGAATCTCAGCGTTTGTAATTATACCTTGTTATATAACATGTTAAATATTTAGGGAAGCTGGTTGAAGCATAAATACAAATATATTCTGTAGAATTCAGTTTTGCTTTCACAAAACATGACAAAGGAGGGCAGGGTTGCATATGGCAGGTAAAAAGGTAATAATTGTCCAGGTCGCACTGAGGAGTTATTTCTCTGTTCCTCAACCCCAGCCTGTCATCCAGGACCCTGGCCCACTGAGATCAGAGTCAGGACTTGGAAACTGAGTTTGTGGGCTCTTCCCCAGGCCTCCTCCTGGGGGCTGTAGCACATGTAACTGCTTTTTAGAAAGATGTCCCTCTGCAAAGGGAAGCCTTGTTTTCTAAGGCTTGAACATGGCCGTTACTCTCCAAATCCAAGAGGATTTACTACTTGCAAGTCATCTTAATCATTAATTTCAGCTTGAATGTGTTCCCCTAATTTATACTGAAAGTGATAAATCCCCAGATAATAGAGTCTTCTCACTACAGTGCATCATTGCCCTGGTGCCCAGCTCCTCTTGGTGTACTGAAAAGTGTAAGGCCAGGGCAAGGACACCTGGAGCTCTATGGATGCTTCTGAGGTCCCCAAAAACTGGAGTGCAAAAAGGCATGTCAGTATGGGTGTGCGTGTGTCTGTGTGTGTGTGTGTCTGTCTGTGTGTGTGTGTGTGTGTGAGAGAGAGAGAGAGTCAGATGGATGAGGGGAGAAGAGACTTATGTGTAATGGGTTAAAACTTAGAGAAAGAAATTTTTAAATGAGGAGAGAGCAAGAGTGAGTTAAATCCTGAATGCAGGGGCTGGTGTTCATCTGGGAGATTTGGACGCTTGGAGTTGATGGGTATCCAGAGGCTTTCGGACACCTAGGAAACCTTTGACTGTAGCATCTTTATTCTTCTAGCAGAACAGGGGGAATGAACAGGAGGGAGCTTGAAACTCAGAAAAATAGTAAAGACCAAAAAAAAAAAAAAAACCAAACCCAAGAAAGTAAAATAACATTTTTTTCAAAGTTATGCTCTAGGGAATTGAAATCTGCAATCATACCTATCATTTCCATAATTGTTCAGTTAACCACTACCTTGTCTGAAATCTAATATCATCTTATTTTAAAACAGATTGGGAACTATCAGAAATATATCTGCTCTACTTCTTTTAATTTATGAAACTGAAAAATCCCAGATGACATGACAACATTCCTTGTCACACTGGCGTGACTTTCTGATAGTTTTGACCTCACAGAGCCAGCTTTGGGGATCCTAGCTTTCCCGGCCCGCTCTTCATCCTTCCCAGAGATACACTTTACAGGCTTATTCGGGGGTGGGGGGGTGCTTCTTCCATCTCCATCCACAGTTAACGTCACAGTCCAACAATGTCTCGCTCAGTGAAAACTTGGCTGTACACTTGCCTATGGCCCTTACTTTGAATTCCAAGCTTCTGCCTGGCTAATGGCATTTCCATTATTCAGAATGTCTTCCCTCCCTTTTAGATCTCTCACGCAGGATAATGAGTTCCACTTCTGAAAGTTTAAACCAGGCCATCCTTCCTGTGCACCACTCTCTCAGCCGCCTACAACAGAGGCATTTTCAACTCTGCAGATTGAATATATTAAATCTCTGGAAATTCTCTCTGCTCTTGCTTAACCCACATTTCAGCCTCAGGCCTCCTCACTTGTCCCTTTGGGAACCTCCCTACCATTTTGCCTTCTCTGAAGGGATGGGATTTCTCACACCCCGACATTACTGGACAGAATAAGCTTGTTCTCAGTGTTTCCTCGCATCAATGCCACGGTTTCCTTTTAACTCCCAGGAAAAGGAGCTTTGTTTCCATCAGTGAACCTCCTCGCATTGGAGGGTCTTTCCGTATGAGACGGCTGGTGCTGCTACTGCTTTTCCATTCTCTTTTGTCTATGCTCCCAGGGTCTCAGACACACTCCATGCGCTGTGCACACTTAGCCTTCCCACTTCCCTTCCAGTTCCACTAATATCTAATGATGAAGTCTAGCTTTTATAAAGTCAATGTAAACAAGCTATCCAAAGTATATAGTATGAAAAGGAGAACTCCCATTTCCTTTAAATAGAACTCATTAAGATATTGAGTATGTTTGTTCAAGCTATGCACATTTCCATTGTTTCATTGGCTCCTTTTCAATAAACAGCAACATCTTCTATGGCACTGATTGACCACTTTGTTCATTATTATAATTACAAAGGGACTTGTGTGAAAAAACACACTAATTTGCATATCAACACCATACAACACGTATGGACTGGCTATAACATTCAAAAAATGCTTCTAAAAATCTGTCCTAATGATCATCGCAGCCTACTTTTGATCTCATTTTCCAGATTTGAAACTGAAACTTAGAGAAAGTAAGTAACTTCAGCCATGCCATAGAGCAGCCAGTATACTAGAAATTGAAGTGGTCACATGTGCTTTTCAAATTTATGTTGCTCTATTGTGTTAGAAATATTTCAAGTATCATTCAGAAGATCCATTCTGATACTAGTTATCACAGCACATGAATCAATAAAATAGTTTTCTACTTAATACACTAGTCACTCATTAATTCACTTTTAATCAATGCATGTCAAATATTTAAGCCAGGTACAAAGGTTAATAATGAAGATGATCTAGAAAACTCAAATCCTATAAGGGAATTTGAAGAGCACACAAGTACTTTACAGATATACTGTGTGATGTATAATTCTGACAACAATGATGTAATCATTATCAAACTTACCCTCATAACCTAAGCAATAGAGTGAGGGCATTCTTTCAGGAAAGGAAACACACTAGGAGAATTCCGTGTTCAACCTATGCTTCTGTCAAAGCACATTTCCCAAATTTGCTGAAAATTAGAATCGCCAAGGAGAGGTGAAGTTTCACTGTATGGAGAAACCCTAATAGAAATCAGCGCCATTAAAGAAATGCAAATTGCAAGTCAAGTGCCTTATAGGAGGACCTGAAATTTGCTTGGGTTTCACTTTTGCCAGTGAGTAAATCCTAGGTGTCATGTGGGCCTCATGAAGTTGTACAAGGATAGCAGAAAATACCCATGAAGAGTGGAGAGCAGAAGAAAAGATTTTAAATTTTCAGAACCCTGAAGATGTGTTTGAGATTTGAACAAGCTTTGGTCGAGGTCCCAGAAAGGCATCATCTGACAAGCAGGGTCTACAACCTTAGCAGTAGATCATAAAAAGCAAAAGTAAAATACATTTTTCTTTACAAAACTATATCTCATCCTGGGCAGTATCAAAATTATTCACTAACTGCTGCCCTTTAAAATAGTACATGTAAAATACATATACACACGAGTGTGTGTTGCATATAGAAAATGATATTGTAAAAAAAAGGAAAATGATATTGTCAATGTATCATACAAAAATTCAAATTTAAAAGTATACATAAAAAGAAACAGGAAAATGTAATTTATATAAAGAAAAAAGCCAAGAGTTACCGATACACAATCAACACTGAAATTAATATACATGTATTTAAAAATTCTATACAAATATTTAATATTTTAACTAGATATTAATTGAAAATCAAATAATTTAAAAATACAGTATTTTAAATAAAGACTCATTGCAGTGCATTTAAAGGCAGATTATGCAAAGAAAATATTGAGATCAGTGAAAGGTACCGTGGATTAGGAAAAAATGGTGGAGAGAAAGAGAAATCAGAACAGATCTTTATAGACCAATGGGATAATGTCAAACACTGTAGCACTCATATGCTTGTCACCAAAAGGATAAGAGAAAGTGAAGGGAAAGAAACAAACCACAGGTAAAGGACACATATAGATCCTGGAATAATAGGAAGCTGTATATAATAAAAACCACACGTGGGCCAGGGATTTAGCTCAGTGGTTCCGGCGCCTGCCTCAAAAGCTCAAAGTCCCCGAGTTCTATCCCCGGTACCAAAACAAACAAACAAACAAACAAAAAACCACACTTACCTCATCATAAAACTGTACCAAGTTTGAATGGGTATAGATTTGATACACCAGAAAGAGAAAGATAAAATATGATGAATACTCCAACAACATTATGTCAAAATAATATATATATATATATCATAAAAGATTTTTAAAAACCTAGGAAGTATATGTTGAGCTTTCAGTACTGATCTCAAGATAAACGATACAGACACATAGGTCAATGGAATAGAGTCCAAAAATAGCAAACTTGTAGAAAAAAAGAGAGATTTTTAAAAGTTTAGCTCTTCAGGGTTACATAAAATATAAAAATTGTACATATTGATAAGATATTGTGTAATGTTTTGGTACATGCATCCATTACATAAGGTTTAAAATGGGGTAAATATCAATTTCCTCAAATATTTATCATTTTCTGGAGAAAACTTTCAAAATCATTTTTGTAGCTTTTAGAAACATACAACTTTCTTCTCTATAGTTAGCTACAG